>NC_134354.1:158230654-158550098 GCF_048569485.1 Anomaloglossus baeobatrachus | reverse complement strand
TGCCTGTTATTCCACTCGACAAGCCCCTAGTGATTGCCTCTGTGGATGGGAGACCCCTCTCTGACACCATCTCCTGGATCACCAGGCCGGTCGAACTGCGTATCGGTGCCCTTCACACCGAGAACATCGCTTTCTACGTCCTCCCACACATGTCCCATCAGATCCTGCTGGGACTTCCATGGTTGCGGACACACGAACCATCAGTCAGCTGGGGCACTGGCGAAATCACCCGATGGGGCTCTTCGTGTCATGAGAGGTGCCTAAAGTCCATACAACCCATCCGACGACCTCCGGTTCCAGAGAACCTACCGGGGCTGCCCTCGGCCTATTGGTCCTTTGCAGATGTCTTTGATAAAAAGGAATCCGAGGTACTGCCGCCACATCGTCCATACGATTGTGCCATCGACCTGCTCCCAGGAACAACACCACCACGAGGACGAATATATCCTTTATCTCCAGCCGAAACAAGGGCCATGTCTGCTTACATCTCAGAGAGCCTGGCAAGGGAATTCATTCGGAGATCCTCCTCTCCTGCTGGAGCAGGTTTCTTCTTTGTCAAGAAGAAAGAGGGTGACTTACGCCCATGCATAGACTACCGGGGTTTGAATCAAATCACCGTAAAAAACAAGTACCCTCTGCCGCTCATCCCCGAATTGTTTGACCGGCTTAGAGGAGCTCGTGTGTTCACCAAGATGGATCTTCGGGGTGCTTACAATCTGGTACGCATCCGCTCTGGTGACGAATGGAAGACCGCGTTCAATACGCGCGATGGACATTATGAATACTGCGTGATGCCCTTCGGCCTGTGTAACGCTCCTGCCGTCTTTCAAGAACTGGTGAACGACGTGTTCCGGGACCTTCTCTACGTCTGTGTGGTGGTGTATCTAGATGACATCCTTGTCTTCTCTCCGGACCTCCAAACCCACAGAGAAAACGTACAGCTGGTTCTACAAAGACTGAGAGAAAATCGTCTGTACGCAAAGTTTGAGAAATGTGTCTTTGAGCAGTCTTCTCTCCCCTTTCTGGGGTACATCATCTCTGATACTGGACTGCAGATGGATCCAAAGAAGGTCTCCGCCATTCTCAACTGGCCTCCTCCTTCTGGACTGAAGGCAATCCAACGTTTCCTGGGATTCGCCAACTACTACCGCCAGTTTATCCCTCACTTCTCTGCCTTGACTGCTCCTCTCTCCGCTTTGACTAAGAAGGAGGCTAATCCAAAGGACTGGTCACCTGCGGCCGACGCCGCGTTTGGCTCTCTGAAGCGGGCTTTTGCTTCCTCTCCTGTACTCCACCGTCCGGAGTTAAACCGCCAGTTCACCTTGGAGGTGGATGCCTCCTCCTCAGGAGCCGGAGCAGTGCTCATGCAAAAGTCCTCCTCCGGGAAGATGGTGACTTGCGGATTCTTCTCCAAGGGCTTCTCAGCGCCTGAACGCAACTACACCATCGGTGACCGAGAGCTCTTGGCCGTCAAACTGGCTTTGGAGGAATGGCGCTACCTCCTGGAAGGTGCAGTGTACCCCGTGATTATTTACACGGACCACAAGAACTTGGAATACCTACGGTCCGCTCAGCGTCTGAACCCACGGCAAGCCAGGTGGTCCCTATTCTTTGCCAGGTTTGATTTCCAGCTTCACTTCCGACCCGCGGACAAGAATGTACGCGCTGATGCCTTGTCCAGGTCTTTCATGCCCATGGAGCAGGAGGAAGAGACTACCCAACCCATCATTTGTCCTAGCAAAATCATTCCGGTGGCCCCTGTCACCCTGGCCCAGATACCGCCCGGGAAGACCTATGTCTCTGAGGTAGACAGGAGAAAAGTGTTACACTGGGCTCATGCCTCGAAAACAGCCGGTCATGCTGGTCAGAAAAAGACATGGGGTGCGATTGTACGTCATTATTGGTGGCCATCCCTTCGCACGGACGTCGCTGCTTTTGTATCCGCCTGCTCCTCTTGTGCCAGGAACAAGACGCCCAAACACCTCCCATATGGCCGTCTTCTGCCTCTGCCGATACCCTCAGTTCCGTGGCAACACATAGCAATGGACTTTATTACGGACTTGCCATTGTCCTACGGACACACAGTTATATGGGTCGTGGTGGACCGCTTCTCTAAAATGGCTCATTTCGTCCCTATGGCTGGACTGCCCTCTGCTCAGGAACTCGCGGACGCCTATATACAACACATCTTCCGCTTGCATGGCTTTCCATTACACATCGTATCCGACAGAGGAACTCAGTTCACCTCCCGCTTCTGGAGGGCTCTCTGTCAACATCTGGGAGTGACTCTGGACTTTTCATCTGCATACCATCCTCAGTCCAATGGCCAGGTAGAGAGGGTCAATCAAATCTTGACCTCTTTCTTACGTCACTATGTTAACGCCCATCACGACGACTGGTCCGCTCTTCTTCCTTGGGCTGAATTCTCCCATAACCACCACATCAGTGAGTCGTCCTCCAGCTCTCCCTTCCATGTCGTTTACGGACTTCAGCCCTCCGTCCCATTGCCTGTATCCCCTTCTTCGGATGTCCCTGCTGCAGATACTGTAGCCCGTGACTTTGCAACCATTTGGGACTCTGTCAAAGCGTCCCTTGGGCGTGCTTCCCTGCGGATGAAAAGACACGCAGACAAGAAACGTCTGGACCCTCCGTGTTTCTCTCCTGGAGATCTCGTCTGGCTTGCTTCCAAGTACGTCCGCCTGAAGATACCATCATACAAGCTGGGTCCTCGCTACATTGGGCCGTTTAAAGTCCTCAACAAGATCAATGAGGTCTCCTACAAGCTACAGCTCCCGGCCACGATGAGGATACCCAACTCATTCCACGTCTCCCTGCTCAAGCCGGTTGTCCTTGGTCCCTTCTCCGCTGCTGCCAGTCCGGCTCCTCCACCTATTGCCGATGACGACATCTATGCGGTAAGGGATATCGTGGCCATGAAGACCGTACGAGGTCGACAGTTCTTCCTGGTGGACTGGGAAGGGTATGGTCCTGAGGATAGGTCCTGGGAGCCCAGGGAGAACGTGGGCACTCCTCTGATCCGTGCCTTCATGTCCCGGTTGCGGGGAGGGTGGCGTGGGGGGGGGGTACTGTCACGCTCCCCGGGTCCTCGGCTCCCCTCCCCGGGTCCTCTGCTCCGCTTCCCGGGTCCTCAGCCCCGCTCCCCGGCTCACCTGCCACGCTCCCCGCTCTCCAGCCTCCGGTGCCCGTCCTTCCCAGGCCCCCTGGTCTCCGATCTCGGCGCCCGACGGCTTCCCAGGCCCTGGCCGGCTCCCCTGCGTCCTCTTCTCAGCTTCCTTCCCTGGCTTCTGGCACCCGGGCTGCGCGCATGCGCATTAGGGCGCGCGCGCGGTCACTGACCCTTTCTTAAAGGGCCAGCGTCCATTAACAGGAAATGAGGCTAAACAGGTACAGGGTATAAAGGGGTTTATTGTCCAAAGGGGCGGGGCCTGATCTTCGTGTTTCCTAAGCTAGGAGTCAGGTCTCCTGGTGTTTCTGTGCATATACTCACCTATCTCTCTTGTAGAGCCGTGCCTGCCTCGCCATCCAGTCCTGCCGTATCCTGAACCCCGAACGCTGTCCATCTGCCATCCTGACAGTCCGCACCATCTCGGATCCCTGCGGTGACCCATCATCTCGCTCCAAAGGTTCCGGACCCCGCCTGACATCATCTCGGCTTCCGAACCTGAGCTGCGTCACCCGGACTACCACCCGTGACTCCGTGGTCCCAGGGACTTCTCCGCTATACTCGTGTGCACGGACTGTTCTGCTGTTTATAGTGTTCCAGCTACCGGACTCTCTACTACCATCTAGGAGTTCGGCCCAGTGGATCCACCTCCTGGGTCTGCCCGTCCACCTGGCCGTGACATATATATATATATATATATATATATATATATATATATATATATATATATATATAGTGCAAACTAAAAGTTTGGACACACCTTCTCATCTCTAGAATGACAATTAAGAGGAGACTTTGTGCAGCAGGCCTTCATGGTAAAATAGCTGCTAATCAACCACTGCTAAGGACAGGCAACAAGCAGAAGAGACTTTTTTGGGCTAAAGAACACAAGGAATGGACATTAGACCAGTGCAAATCTGTGCTTTGGTCTGATGAGTCCAAATTTGAGATCTTTGGATCCAACCACCGTGTCTTTGTAGAAAAGGTGAACGGATGGACTCTACATGCCTGGTTCCCACCGTGAAGCATGGAGGAGGAGGTGTGATGGTGTGGTTGTGCTTTGCTGGTTGGGGATTTATTCAAAATTGAAGGCATACTAAACCAGCATGGCTACCACAGCATCTTGCAGCAGCATGCTATTCCATCTGGTTTGCGTTTAGTTGGACCTCATTTATTTTTCAACAGGACAATGACCCCAAACACACCTCCAGGCTGTGTAAGCAGGGGTGGGATTCGCCGGTTCTTTCCGGTTCGGGAAAACCGGTTGTTAAAATAGCAGCAGGTTCCCCGACCCAGTAAGAAACAGCTCTGGCAATCCGGTTCCCTGTATTCATCTGTGTTCGTGTCTTTAAGACACTAGCACAAATGAATCCCCGTACCTCCGCGCCGCACTTCCGGGTACAGTGGAGCTTGTCTTCTCCCTGACCCGGCGTGCAGCGACGCGCTGACGCTGCAGAGGTCACGGCAGTGTGAGGACGTAGCTCCTCCTACTGCCGTCTGTCAGTGTCAGCGTGCTGAGTGCCGCGGAGGAGGACGGAAGACAGAGGAGAGGCCACCGGTGCTGGGAGCAGGTAATAGCTCATAGAGCCGAAGATGCAGGGAGAGGAACCGCCAAAGAGGGCAGCTATATGGGGAGATGAGCTGCATAAAGATGGCAGCTATATGGGGAAAGGGGCTGCATAAGAGGGCAACTATATGGGGAGATGGGCCGCAAAAGAAGGCAGCTATATGGGGAGACAAGCCGCATGAAGATTGCAGCTATATGAGGAAAGAGGCTGCATAAGAGGGCAGATATATGGGGAGAGGAGGTATGCACACAAGTGACTATGCAAGGGGAATACATGTAATAGTAATCTCTACGTTGGGGTCCCTAGCTTGTGTGTGTCCTCTCATGCAGTTAAAAAACTTACCGTGTATGGGAAGCTGATACCCAGGCTATATATATGTATCATGTGGATTGGTAATAGGTGTGAATGGGGTGGGTTCACAAATGAAAAACTACTAACAAATAAGGAATAACGTTTGGAACTCCATTCTAAGTCTGAACTGGGTGCAAAAACCTAAAAAAACATCACTATATGGAGATAAGGTATGCACACCAGTGACTATGCAAGGGGAATACATGTAATAGCAGAAACTGCTGTGTGAATACTGACATGAAAAATTCAATAGCTATATGTAAGAATGAAATGGGAAAAAAGGAACCTGCATTACTGCCATGAATATATGAATAAAGAGAAATTTAGCTACTGAATTGATCAATGCAATAGAGCCCCAACACTACGCCAAAGTATTTCTCTACGTTGGGGTCCCTAGCTTGTGTGTGTCCTCTCATGCAGTTAAAAAACTTACCGTGTATGGGAAGCTGATACCCAGGCTATATATATGCATCATGTGGATTGGTAATAGGTGTGAATGGGGAGGGTTCACAAACGAAAAACTACTAACAAATAAGGAATAACGTTTGGAACTCCATTCTATGTCTGAACTGGGTGCAAAAATCTAAAAAAACATCACTAATGGAGATAAGGTATGCACACCAGTGACTATGCAAGGGGAATACATGTAATAGCAGAAACTGCTGTGTGAATACTGACATGAAAAATTCAATAGTTATATGTAAGAATGAAATGGGAAAAATGGAACCTGCATTACTGCCTTGAATATATGAATAAAGAGAAATTTAGCTACTGAATTGATCAATGCAATAGAGCCCCAACACTACGCCAAAGTATTTCTCTACGTTGGGGTCCCTAGCTTGTGTGTGTCCTCTCATGCAGTTAAAAAACTTACCGTGTATGGGAAGCTGAGACCCAGGCTATATATATGTATCATGTGGATTGGCAATAGGTGTGAATGGGGTGGGTTCACAAACGAAAAACTACTAACAAATAAGGAATAACGTTTGGAACTCCATTCTATGTCTGAACTGGGTGCAAAAACCTAAAAAAACATCACTATATGGAGATAAGGTATGCACACCAGTGACTATGCAAGGGGAATACATGTAATAGCAGAAACTGCTGTGTGAATACTGACATGAAAGTAGTAATTTTTCGTTTGTGAACCCACCCCATTCACACCTTATGCCAATCCACATGATACATATATATAGCCTGGATCTCAGCTTCCCATACACGGTAAGTTTTTTAACTGCATGAGAGGACACACACAAGCTAGGGACCCCAACGTAGAGAAATACTTTGGCGTAGTGTTGGGGCTCTATTGCATTGATCAATTCAGTAGCTAAATTTCTCTTTATTCATATATTCAAGGCAGTAATGCAGGTTCCATTTTTCCCATTTCATTCTTACATATAGCTATTGAATTTTTCATGTCAGTATTCACACAGCAGTTTCTGCTATTACATGTATTCCCCTTGCATAGTCACTGGTGTGCATACCTTATCTCCATATAGTGATTTTTTTTAGGTTTTTGCACCCAGTTCAGACATAGAATGGAGTTCCAAACGTTATTCCTTATATGGGGAGAGGAGGCCGCAAAAGAGGGCAGCTATATGGGGAGATGAGCCACATAAAGATGGGAGCTATATGGTGAGAGGAGGCAACAAAAGATGTCAGCTATATGGGGAGAGGAGGCCGCAAAAGATGGAAGCTATATGGGGAGAGGGGCCGGAAAAGATGGGAGCTATATGGGGAGAGGAGGCTGCATAGATGGGAGCTATATGGTAAAGGAGGCTGCATAGATGTGAACTATATGGGGACAGGAGGCTGCATAGATAGAAGCTATATGGGGAGAGGAGGCTGCATAGATGTTAACTATATGGGGACAGGAGGCTGCATAGATGGGAGCTATATGGGGAGAGGAGGCTGCATAGATGGGAGCTATATGGGGACAGGAGGCTGCATAGATGGGAGCTGAATTGGGACAGAAGGCTGCATAGATAGGAGCTATATGGGGGCAGGAGGCTGCATAGATTTGAGCTATATGGGGAGAGGAGACTGCATAGATGGGAGCTTTATGGGGACAGGAGGCTGCATAGATGGGAGCTATATTGGGACAGGAGGCTGCATAGATGGGAGCTATATGGGGACAGGAGGCTGCATAGATGTGAGCTATATGGGGAGAGGAGGCTGCATAGATGGGAGCTATATGGGGAGAGGAGGCTTCATAGATGGGAGCTATATGGGGAGAGGAGGCCACATAAGATTGGAGCTATATGGGAAAAGGAACACATTGGATAAGATCTGCTGGGAAAAGAAGCCATGATGGGATGGTATTTGTAGGGGGAAAGGAGCCACATGGGATGGGATCTGTAGGGGGGAAAGAGGCGATAATGGGATGGGATCTGCAGGGGAAACATGCCATAATGGGTTGGGATCTGTCGGGGAGAAAGAGGCCATAATGGTATGGGATCTGCAGGGTAAAGGGGCCATTATGGGATGGGATCTGCAGGGGAAAGAGACCACATGGGATAAGATCTGTATGGGGAAGGTCGTCCATTCCAATTTTAGCAGGGCTCCTTTAGTAATAATTTTTAAAAATTGTAAAAAAAACGTTTAATACAATATGACTGACAGTGACTGGAACAACTGGTGCTGGACAGGAGAGTGAAGGTATAGGAGGGGGAAAAGGGAAAAGAGATTTTACTTTAAATTACTTGTATTTTTTGGTTGAGGAAACTGCGTGAAAATGGGTGTGGCTAACAAAATTGGTGTGATTACAGAATGGATGTGGTTTTAAACTGGGCCGGGTTTACAGAGAACCTGTTGTTAAAAATTTGAATCCCACCCTGTGTGTAAGGGTTATTTGACTAAGAAGGAGAGTGATGGGGTGCTACGCCAGCTGACCTGGCCTCCACAGTCACCAGACTTGAACCCAATCGAGATGGTTTGGGGTGAGCTGGACCACAGAGTGAAGGCAAAATGGCGAACAAGTGCTAAGCATCTCTGGGAACTCCTTCAAGACTATTGGAAGACCATTTCCGGTGACAACTTCTTGAAGCTCATCAAGACAATGCCAAGAGTGTGCAAAGCAGTAATCAAAGCAAAAGGTGGCTACTTTGAAGAACCTAGAATATAAGATATTTTTGTTGTTGTTTCACACTTTTGTAAGTATTTAATTCCACATGTTTTAATTCATAGTTTTGATGCCTTCAATGTGAATCTACAATTTTTAAAGTCATGAAAATAAAGAAAACTCTTTGAATGAGGTGTGTCCAAACGTTTGGTCTGTACTGTATATATATACACATCTCTGCTGCACACAAACACATCTCTGCTGTTCAAAGACTATATATACACACAGCTTTGATGCACTGTGCTGCACTGCCCAAACAGCACATATTCACAAAGCTCTGCTGTTCAGAGTAAATACACACTCTGCTGCCCAAAGAGTATATATAAACACATCTCTACCGCACACATACACACAACTCTGCTGCAGACACATCAAGCTCTGCTGCACACAAACACTCAGCTGTGCTGCACTCAGACACGCACACTGCTGTAATTATCTCCTTTCAATGCAGGGGGTTGTAGCTTATGATGGGACATCTGAGAAATGTGCATACTTGGCTCTGGGGACCCCACAAACACGGCTCTGGGGGGCCCAAACAGACAGCCACACAGCTCTGGGGGCCAGGACATACATCTCCGGAGGGGGAGCCAGGAGATACATCTTGGAAAGGGGGGAAGCCCATACAGCTCACTGGGGCCCATACAGCTCACTGGGGCCCATACAGCTCACTAGGGACCTTAAATCGGGGGGCGGGGAGGGCACATACAGATCGGGTGGGGGGAGGGGTGTAGAACATACCGCTCAAACCACTGGTGGAGAGGGGTCCCACACAGTGCCAGAGGGCAGTGCTGTGCTGGGGGTCACTGGCTGGCACTGCGCCTCCTTAATCTGTGCTGTGGGACTGGAGCAGGACGTTGTGCGGTAGCTCCGCCCACAGATGAAGTTCAAACCAGGAGGATGCAGCGCCTTAAAGGGACAGCAGCCGCAGTTTACTGCCGAGGACTGTGGTCCCCGGAACTCGCGAGTGGGTTCCCCGGCTGTCCAGGGCCCCGACATTTGCCAGGGTTTGCCGGGTGCTGACGTCGGCCCTGTTGATGAGCCTACTTTTTTTTCTATTTGACTTGGTCACATTATGCCTGCAGTCAGTTGAGTGCAGGATCTGTTCTCTTACCTGATGTCTCCTCCCTTCCTAGTTTTTGGTTGTAAACTTCAGCCTCCCTTATTCTTCTTCACAATGCAGAGACATTACTGGTGACTGCAAAGTGATACTGAAATATGGACAGCGATACAAAGGATGACTGGCAGAGATAATTGTTAGCTGGTGCTGCTTTCTGTGTCACATGTTGAGAATTACATATGCAGATTCACGTGCTGGGGTTAGATACACAGATCAGTGTACTGTATCACACAAGAAGGGATTAGATGTGTGTCTCTGCTACATACAGTTCAATGGTAGCAGTGGTGTAATGTGCGACTCTGCGCCTTCTATTTCTATGTGAGCAGTGGTGTACTATGACCCCCAGTGTGTTAGAGTTCTATCACGGATGATGGATTAGAGACATGGCTGGGGGGAGTTAACCTGTACAGCAGGGCATGCGTAGGTCACAGCTGGGCATACGCAGATCATAACTGGGTCTCCTTTTTGTGTGTTGTCAGACATGGAAGGGGTCTCAGAGCACCAGGCCTATACCTTGAACTGATTCCCCTCTTATTAATCAATGTTTAAGGTAGAAATGCTGGGCCAAGCCATGTCCCAGGTCCTGTCCCATTCATCCATGGTGCACCGATATATTATTTGTATTTTGGGACTATTAATGGCAGTTTAGTAGTGCCCCTATTTTTTCTAAATGTGGAGACTCTAAGATGGTTCTCCATGTGGTGTGTTGCCTGTAGTAGCAGGAGTCTCAGAGCACCAGGCATAAACCTGTCACTCATCCACCTCTTCATTTTAAATTAATTTGAAAGCTATAAATACTGGCCAAGACCCTGCTCTGGTGCATGACCCATACCTGAATGCTGCAGCACAAAACTATGGGTACTCGGGCAATTAATGCAACTTTCATGGTGTCTGCCCCTAATTTTTGGAATTGGGCACAGAGATATCAATTAGTATTTATCTCCAGTGACATATATGTGTTTAAGGCCCACATAAGTATAAAATGTTTTTATCTCTGCTGAGATATTAGGGCAAGAGCACAGAATTATCAATCAGTATTTATATGCAGGACGAGAGATTTAGCTATCAGAATTCAAATGCTGAAATTTCAATCCCTGGCAAGATCACCAAAGTAGCAATCTTTATTTAGATGATGAAATGACCATTTGTGGCTAGACCACACAATTACCACTATTTAGATGATGAAATGGCATTTTTTGCCTGGACAACAGACTTTGCAATCCCTATTTAGATTATGAAATAGCAATTTTTAGCTGGACCACACAATTACCAATGTTTAGATGATTAAATGGCAAATTTTTGCTATTCAGATTTCTTTCTGCCCCTGTCTCCTGGTGGGGGCGCTGTCTCTTCCACCTTCCTAATCGCTGTGTCCCCAGTCCAAGCTGCTGTCTCCCAGAGATCACACACACAACACAGGCCTCTTGGGATTGCCCGGAGGGTGCTCTCGTGGTCACGCATCTTTTCTTAAAGGGCCATTGTGCTCTGACCCGGAAGTGCCTCTCAGGTTAGCTGTGAAGTTTTAGGTATTTAAGCTACATTTCCCTTAATGGAGTTGCAATTAGTTAGATATGTTGCTAGTACCTATGTCTTCACTACTGCTGTCGCTGCTGCTGTTCCTGTGCTATATTCTGCTGCTGATTTGTGGTCATGGTTGGCAGCTTACTCCCTTTTCTAGCTGACAATGGCCAGATTTCACACATGAGGCATGCAACTGACCTCATAGGTATTAGTGATCTGTGCTGCCTTGACTGCATCATTTGGATCCCGGTCCATCACAAACTGTTGCACATCCAGCAGGACAAAGATGCAATAATTGCTCTTTCATCATAAGGTCCTTTGACTTCTCAAAGGTGTTAATTGATAGTCCTTGAACTCACTGCTCAAAGTTGGTTTAAAGTCCATCCACCTCTTCTCCCTATCTGTCATGAGATCCACGTTGGAGAGCCTGGAATCTTTTGTCGTACATCTCTGGAGCCAGCTGGTATATTAGCAGGTCCATATATAGCCGGTATAGCAGGTCCATATATTATACTAGAAGGTGGCCCGATTCTAACGCATCGGGTATTCTAGAATTTATTGTGTAGTTAATGTATGATTTTTGTTATATATATAGATGTTGTCGTGTGTAGTTGCTAAGTGTTTGTGTAGGGCGCTGTAAATGTTCTGGGTGTTGTCTGGGTGTGTGAGAGCAGTGTTTCTGTGTTGCGTTGTGTGTTGGGTTGTTTGTGGAGCGCTGTGTGTCTGCAGCGTTGTGTGTGTGTGGTGCTGTGTATGTTGTGCGGTTTGTGTGGTTGTGTGTGTGTTGGGTGCGTGTGTGTGTTTTGGGGAGGTATGTTTTGTGCAGCGTGTGTGTGTTGCGCGGTGTGTGCGTTTATTTGTGTGTGCCGCGATGTTTGTGTGTTGGGTGTTGTGTGTGTGCGGAGCTGTCTGTGTGTGTGGGTGTCTGTGTAGGGCGGTGTTTGTGGTTCCCAGTGAGTGTGTGGTGTGTTGTGCGGTACGTGTGTGGCGGTGTGTGTGTGTTTTGGGGGGGAGGTGTGCACCCCCATCGTGCTCCATTCCTCATGCTGCGCACACCCCATCGTGCTCCATCCCCCATGCTGCGCACCCCCATTGTGCTCCATCTCCCATGCTGCGCACCCACTCATCGTGCTCCATCCCCCATGCTGTGTACCCCCATCGTGCTCCATCCCCCATGCTGCGCACTCCCATCGTGTTCCATCCTCCATGCTGTGCAACCCCCATCGTGCTCCATCTCCCATGCTGCGCACCCCCCATCGTGCTCCATCCCCCATGCTGTGCACCTTCATCGTGCTCCATCCCCCATGCTGCGCACTCCCATCGTGTTCCATCCTCCATGCTGTGCACACCCCATCGTGCTCCATCCCCCATGCTGCGCACCCCCATTGTGCTCCATCTCCCATGCTGTGCACCCCCCATCGTGCTCCATCCCCCATGCTGTGCACCCCCATCGTGCTCCATCACCCATGCTGCGCACTCCCATCGTGTTCCATCCTCCATGCTGTGCACACCCATCATGCTCCATCCCCCATGCTGCACACCCCTATCGTGCTTCATCCCCCCATGCTGCGCACCCCCATCGTGCTCCATCTCCCATGCTGTGCACCCCCCATCGTGCTCCATTCCCCATGCTGTGCACCCCCATCGTGCTCCATCCCCCATGCTGCGCACTCCCATCGTGTTCCATATTCCATGCTGTGCACACCCCATCGTGCTCCATCCCCCATGCTGCGCACCCCACATTGTGCTCCATCTCCCATGCTGTGCACCCCCCCTCGTGCTCCATCCCCCATGCTGTGCACCCCCATCGTGCTCCATCCCCCATTCTGCGCACTCCCATCGTGTTCCATCCTCCATGCTGTGCACACCCCATCGTGCTCCATCCCCTATGCTGCGCACCCCCCATTGTGCTCCATCTCCCATGCTGCGCACCCCCCATCGTGCTCCATCCCCCATGCTGTGCACCCCCATCGTGCTCCATCCTCCATGCTGTGCACACCCCATCATGCTCCATCCCCCATGCTGCGCACCCCCCATTGTGCTCCATCTCCCATGCTGCGCACCCCCCATCGTGCTCCATCCCCCATGCTGAGCACTCCCATTGTGTTCCATCCTCCATGCTGTGCACCCCCATCATGCTCCATCCCCCATGCGGCACACCCATATCGTGCTTCATCCCCCCCATGCTGCGCACCCCCCATCGTGCTCCATCCCCCATGCTGCACACTCCCATTGTGTTCCATCCTCCATGCTGTGCACCCCCATCATGCTCCATCCCCCATGCTGCACACCCCTATCGTGCTTCATCCCTTCATGCTGCGCACCCCCCATCGTGCTTCATCCCCTCATGCTGCGCACCCACCATCATGCTTCATCTCCCCATGCTGTGCACCCCCATCGTGCTCCATCCCCCATGCTGCGCACTCCCATCGTGTTCCATCTTCCATGCTGTGCACACCCCATCGTGCTCCATCCCCCATGCTGCGCACCCCACATTGTGCTCCATCTCCCATGCTGTGCACCCCCCCTCGTGCTCCATTCCCCATGCTGTGCACCCCCATCGTGCTCCATCCCCCATTCTGCGCACTCCCATCGTGTTCCATCCTCCATGCTGTGCACACCCCATCGTGCTCCATCCCCTATGCTGCGCACCCCCCATTGTGCTCCATCTCCCATGCTGCGCACCCCCCATCGTGCTCCATCCCCCATGCTGTGCACCCCCATCGTGCTCCATCCCCCATTCTGCGCACTCCCATCGTGTTCCATCCTCCATGCTGTGCACACCCCATCGTGCTCCATCCCCTATGCTGCGCACCCCCCATTGTGCTCCATCTCCCATGCTGCGCACCCCCCATCGTGCTCCATCCCCCATGCTGTGCACCCCCATCGTGCTCCATCCTCCATGCTGTGCACACCCCATCATGCTCCATCCCCCATGCTGCGCACCCCCCATTGTGCTCCATCTCCCATGCTGCGCACCCCCCATCGTGCTCCATCCCCCATGCTGAGCACTCCCATTGTGTTCCATCCTCCATGCTGTGCACCCCCATCATGCTCCATCCCCCATGCTGCACACCCATATCGTACTTCATCCCCCCCATGCTGCGCACCCCCCATCGTGCTCCATCCCCCATGCTGCACACTCCCATTGTGTTCCATCCTCCATGCTGTGCACCCCCATCATGCTCCATCCCCCATGCTGCACACCCCTATCGTGCTTCATCCCCCCATGCTGCGCACCCCGCATCGTGCTCCATCCCCCATGCTGCGCACTCCTCAGAAAGGAGTATAATAGGAGGAGTATAATAGGAGGAGTAGACCTGGGCAGAGAGGAGAATAATAGGAGGAGTAGTCCGGGGGGGAGAGGAGTATAATAGGAGGAGTAGTCATGGGGAGAGAGGAGTATAATAGGAGGAGTAGTCCTGGGGGGGAGAGGAGGATAATAGGGGGAGTAGTCCTGGGGGGAAGAGGAGGATAATAGGGGGAGTAGTCCTGGGGGGAGAGGAGGATAATAGGAGGAGTAGTCCTGGAGGGAGAGGAGTATAATAGGAGGAGTAGTCCTGGGGGGAAAGGTGTTTAATAGGGCGAGGAATCCTGAGGGGGGTGTATAAGTGCCCAATGTGTGCGGGGGGCGGGGCCGAGCGGCCAATGTGTGCGGGGGGCAGGACCGAGTGGCCAATGATGTGGTCTCATAAGTGGGATCTATTAAGTGGAGTGTCAGAAATATACCAGAAATGTAATTCATAATATGCCCTCCTGAATGCGACCACCTCTTTTGACCTGACAATCCATCTGTCTCATCCACTGGTATGTCATATTCCTTCAACAACTGCCCTCTTCATTGAAGTCTATTCTGTCCTGCATCAATATTTCTACTGGTATGTCATATTACTTCAACAACTGTCTTCCCTTAGAATTAGATTTTTTTTTTTTCTTCTTTTCAACTTTTTGATCCTAGATCACACTTGACTATATCTTCTCCATCTCAAGTGTATAGCCATCTTGCTGTGAAGTAGTCCAAATGCTTCTTGTAGTGTCTTTCTGCTAATTTACCCCTGGTGTGTTTCTGTGCTCTGTCTTAGTATGACCCCTCCCTTCTGCTCACATCAGAGTCAATCTGTAGGCCTTCAGAGATGTATAAATTTGATGGTGCAGGTCTGCTATGACCCTGGCCTGGTGTGATCTCCTAAGTGGGATCTATTAAGTGGAGTGTCAGAAATATACCAGAAATGTCCCAGAAGTGACCAGAAGGTAAAAGTTTACTCTTTCTACCTGAGTTTGCCACTGTCACAATTTATTTGTTAGTTTGTTAAATCCCATACTTAACACCTTACTCCCACCATGTTCACCTACAGTGCCTACAAGTAGTATTCAACCCCCTGCAGATTTAGCAGGTTTACACATTCGGAATTAACTTGGCATTGTGACATTTGGACTGTAGATCAGCCTGGCAGTGTGAAATACACTGCAGCAAAAAAGAATGTTATTTCTTTTTTTTTTTTTTTTTTTTAAATTGTGAAAAGTTTATTCAGAGGGTCATTTATTATTCAACCCCTCAATCCACCAGAATTCTGTTTGGTTCCCCTAAAGTATTAAGAAGTATTTCAGGCACAAAGAACAATGAGCTTCACATGTTTGGATTAATTATCTCTTTTTCCAGCCTTTTCTGACTAATTAAGACCCTCCCCAAACTTGTGAACAGCACTCATACTTGGTCAACATGGGAAAGACAAAGGAGCATTGCAAGGCCATCAGAGACAAGATCGTGGAGGGTCACAAGGCTGGCAAGGGGTACAAAACCCTTTCCAAGGAGTTGGGCCTACCTGTCTCCACTGTTGGGAGCATCATCCGGAAGTGGAAGGCTTATGGAACTACTGTTAGCCTTCCACGGCCTGGACAGCCTTTGAAAGTTTCCACCCGTGCCGAGGCCAGGCTTGTCCGAAGAGTCAAGGCTAACCCAAGGACAAAAAACAAACCCCTTAAAATTACAATTTTATTAATAAAGTTAAAACATTCACCAAACAAACAAAACACATATCTAGGACAAACAATCCCAAGTTCGCCAATATGCAATCAGACCCTTCTATATAATTGACAGGTCAAAAATGGCGAAAATGAGGAGGACTCAATTGTCCCTATTTGAACAAACGGTTAGTACTGCTCATTGAACAATCAAGTATCGTGTAAGAGTACCAAAACCAATATGAAAAGTGCAACCAGGGTATGGTCAATAGATCCCTATAGTGGCCCTACCTCACCGCGGAGGTTGGCACCCTAGACCTGAACGCTGTGGCGCCCCCGCTCCACGAAGACTCACCCTACTTGCCCTTCGCTGGTCTAATGTGCAGCTGATCTGGGAAAGGGGGAGGTGAGGGAAGATTGCACTTAAGGGAGACACTCAAAAATGATCTCACACATACATACCAATGAAACAGTAAAGGTTCAATAATTTATAATGTTTAGGACGGACCATATCAATAGAGTTGTTACTCTCCAAAAAACAGGCACATAACTAATCATTAAGTGCTCAATAATTCCACTTATATATATCTGCAAATGCCCAAGGGAAATCTTATTAAACAGATAAATACACAGAAGTGCATAAATGCCTTATCTATGTCTCTTGAAGTACGTGAAAATATTTTATGAATACCTTCTGAATATAGAGAGAATGGGGACAATGGTAAGTTTTCTTGGCGTTAAACCAGAACAACCGTTAACCTAAGTAGAGTCTCCTAGAGACTCAATAGTCCCATACCAGTCCTCCCTAAAAATATTGGGAGACGTCAAACAATATACATTATTTATCAGAAGGTACGCACTTCACAGAAGGCAGAGCAGATCATACACTTTCACAGAAGGCAGAAAAAACTTCACAGAAGATGGTGCATACAGTGGAATATACTTTGGTTAATAAGGTCCAGGTAACCATAATAGAAGTCTCAAAATGTAACCATAGTACTTAGCTTATTCTAGAAGTCATGAATGATGTAAATACACCGGGGTCCAGATCGACACCTCAAAACATTGCCCAACGCGTTTCCCCCCGATCGGAAGTCACATCGGGGTTCATCAGGGGCTCCCTATTAGGGTAAAAGACACTGGCTACAGTCCGCCACGTGTGGAGCTTGGTCACCGTCACCGTCGTTCCGGTACCGCAGTGAGGTAGGGCCACTATAGGGATCTATTGACCATACCCTGGTTGCACTTTTCATATTGGTTTTGGTACTCTTACACAATACTTGATTGTTCAATGAGCAGTACTAACCGTTTGTTCAAATAGGGACAATTGAGTCTTCCTCATTTTCGCCATTTTTGACCTGTCAATTATATAGAAGGGTCTGATTGCATATTGGCGAACTTGGGATTGTTTGTCCTAGATATGTGTTTTGTTTGTTTGGGGAATGTTTTAACTTTATTAATAAAATTGTAATTTTAAGGGGTTTGTTTTTTGGTCTACATATTTGATTTTCCCCTATATAAAGTTTCTATGGTCTTTGGCTAACCCAAGGACAACAAGGAAGGAGCTCCGGGAAGATCTCATGGCAGTGGGGACATTGGTTTCAGTCAATACCATAAGTAACGTACTCCACCGCAATGGTCTCCGTTCCAGACGAGCCCGTAAGGTACCTTTACTTTCAAAGCGTCATGTCAAGGCTCGTCTACAGTTTGCTCATGATCACTTAGAGGACTCTGAGACAGACTGGTTCAAGGTTCTCTGGTCTGATGAGACCAAGATCGAGATCTTTGGTGCCAACCACACACGTGACGTTTGGAGACTGGATGGCACTGCATACGACCCCAAGAATACCATCCCTACAGTCAAACATGGTGGTGGCAGCATCATGCTGTGGGGCTGTTTCTCAGCCAAGGGGCCTGGCCATCTGGTCCGCATCCATGGGAAGATGGATAGCACGGCCTACCTGGAGATTTTGGCCAAGAACCTCCGCTCCTCCATCAAGGATCTTAAGATGGGTCGTCATTTCATCTTCCAACAAGACAACGACCCAAAGCACACAGCCAAGAAAACCAAGGCCTGGTTCAAGAGGGAAAAAATCAAGGTGTTGCAGTGGCCTAGTCAGTCTCCTGACCTTAACCCAATTGAAAACTTGTGGAAGGAGCTCAAGATTAAAGTCCACATGAGACACCCAAAGAACCTAGATAACTTGGAGAAGATCTGCATGGAGGAGTGGGCCAAGATAACTCCAGAGACCTGTGCCGGCCTGATCAGGTCTTATAAAAGACGATTATTAGCTGTAATTGCAAACAAGGGTTTTTCCACAAAATACTAAACCTAGGGGTTGAATAATAATTGACCCACACTTTTATGTTGAAAATTTATTAAAATTTAACTGAGCAACATAACTTGTTGGTTTGTAAGATTTATGCATCTGTTCATAAATCCTGCTCTTGTTTGAAGTTTGCCGGCTTTAACTTATTTGCATATTATCAAACCTGCTAAATCTGCAGGGGGTTGAATACTACTTGTAGGCACTGTATATACAAAGGAACAGATTTCTGAGGCCCAATAATTACATTGATCCCAGGGAAGTCAAGTAGCTTCAAACACTGGAGATCAAAACTCAGGAATCCTTCTCTTTCTTCATTCAATAGGGTTTTGTAGCAACCCCCCCATTATTCTATGACATTATATATATAAACCAGTTACATATAAAAAAGATCTTTTAAAAGTTAAGCGGGCTTTACACGCTGCAATCTTGCAAGCGAGATCGCAAGTGATCGTACCCGCCCCTGTCGGTTGTGCGACACGGGCAAATCGCATCCCGTCGCGCACAACCTCGCTTAACCCCGTCACACGGACTTACCTGTCCTGCGACGTCGCTCTGGCCGGCGAACCGCCTCCTTTCTAAGGGGGCGGGTCGTGCGGCGTCATAACGACTTCACACGGCAGCCGTCCAATAGAAGCGGAGGGGCAGAGATGAGTGGGACGTAAACATCCTGCCCACCTCCTTCCTTCCTCATTGGCACTGGAGCCAGGTAAGGAGATGTTCGTCGCTCCTGCGGTATCACACATAGCGATGTGTGGTGCCGCAGGAACAAGGAACAACATCGCTAATTAGAAGAGAACGATTTTTTGTTTTAGGACGACCTCTCCACGGCAAACGATTTTGGCCACTTTTGCAATCGTTTTAGGTCGTACATAGGTGACACACGATATTGTTAAACATGCCGGATGAGCGTCACAAACAACGTGACCCCGACGATAAAGCATTAACAATATCGTAGCGTGTAAAGCCCGCTTTACTCTTTTATGTTTCCAATTTTTGTTGTTAAAGGGAACCTGTCACCGTGAAAATACAATCCAATCTGTTGGCACCATGTTATAGAGAAGGGGAACGGAGTCGTTTCATATATAGTATGTGAGAAAAGATTCAGTATAACCTGGGTTAAAATAATAAATCCTCTGCTTTTTCTTGAATATTCAGTCCAATGGGCGGTAATATCATTTATACAAATGTCGAGGGCGCAGGCCACGGCCAGTGGGGAGCTACTCGAGGCGCTTGGATCCAGGATCGTGGCTGTGGCTCGAGTGGCAGCCAGATCCGGGGCTCGTGCAGGAGCCTTTTGCCCACAACAATGTAAAGGGGGGGTATTTACAGGGGAAGAGTTTGTCAGTGACGCCACCCGTGGGTTGCGGTGATTTGTTGGTGGCACCGCCGCTGCATTTGTATGGGATGCCCGGGGTTGATGGAGGGGGTAGCAAGATGGTATCCTCTCCACGGGTAGGGGAGGTGTTGTCTCGGGGCCCAGGTGTAGGTGGTGTGCAGAGCTGGGGCACCATCTGCAGGCTGGACCGGATGACACCGGTGTACTCACTGTTGTTGAATAAACCACACAAAGTCCAAGTAGTAAACCAAGTGCTGGATACCGGTAGCCTCCGGAGGGGTGTGCTCGAGTCCCACACACCGGTTGACAGGACAGGGACCCTTCCTCCTGCACTTCAGTGTTTTGTCTCGTGTGTTGACTAGTCCGCATGAAACATGAAAAGTCCGCTCCCGGTGTTTTTGCGGTGGGAGCTGTTGCCCGCGAGATCTGACCCTTGAGCTTTTTGCAGGCACTTGCAGACGCCCTATCCCCCGCGTTGGGCTTCCATCTCGCTCTATCTGGGCTCACTGGTGGGACAAGACGTGGAATCTTGTCCCCTGCTGGCTAATTGACAATGGGCTTGAAGTTATCCTCGCCCTAGGGTCCAGGCACCCCGACTGTGCACAGCCTCCGGACAGGATTCCCGCTGTCGGCACCGGCAGGCTACAACCCTGCCCTGGTCCAGGTAAGGTCTCCCGCGACCGGATCTCAGCTCAGGTAGTCTGGTATAGAGTAAAGTAAACCCCAGCACACAAATGAGAACAGAGGGATGTATATGCACAAGTGAATTTATTTACAGACACACTGCAAAAGGAACCTAACCAGATCAACAGCACCAACGTTTCGGCATAGAGCCTTTTTCAAGGTTGTTGCCTGAAAGGTGTGAAAACAATAACAATAGTGAGTGCATTATGTACAGGTGAAACACAGATTATTTACAAAAATAATACAAATGTACAAAAGCGGTATACTGCAGTTGTAATGTACATCACTGGTCAGAACGAGGAAAAACGGGTCACGGAGGACAACCGGATGTGTACCAAAAGAGGTAAGGTTCCACTGGTTTGCAGAGTGTGCTCTTAATCACATGCAAAAATGAAACAGTAGTTAGTACAGGCACAATGAAATATTGGGTACCATGGGGAGATGACAAAGCTATTGTCAGGTAATACAATAAAAAAAAAATTTGTTAGGGCAAACATGCAGCAGGAGCTAATATCCAAAACCAAGGAGAGGAAGGCTGAGGGTGAAAAAAGAAAAGAAAAGAAAAAAGGAGAGAAAAGGGAGGGAGAGTAAAGGAGGAAGAGAGAAGCGAGAGAAGAATAGAGAGAGAGAGAGGGAGAGAGAGAAAAATAAATTTGATTAATAAGGTCCAGGTAACCATAATAGAAGTCTCAAAATGTAACCATAGTACTTAGCTTATTCTAGAAGTCATGAATGATGTAAATACACCAGGGTCCAGATTGACACCTCAAAACATTGCCCAACGCATTTCCCCCCGATCGGAAGTCACATCGGGGTTCATCAGGGGCTCCCTATTAGGGTAAAAGACACTGGCTACAGTCCGCCACGTGTGGAGCTTGGTCACCGTCACCGTCGTTCCGGTACCGCGGTGAGGTAGGGCCACTATAGGGATCTATTGACCATACCCTGGTTGCACTTTTCATATTGGTTTTGGTACTCTTACACAATACTTGATTGTTCAATGAGCAGTACTAACCGTTTGTTCAAATAGGGACAATTGAGTCTTCCTCATTTTCGCCATTTTTGACCTGTCAATTATATAGAAGGGTCTGATTGCATATTGGCGAACTTGGGATTGTTTGTCCTAGATATGTGTTTTGTTTGTTTGGGGAATGTTTTAACTTTATTAATAAAATTGTAATTTTAAGGGGTTTGTTTTTTGGTCTACATATTTGATTTTCCCCCCTCCCCCTATCTGACCACCATCTGCTGACCTTTTCAGCCCTGTCCTCCTCACCTGCCCCCCCCCGTCCAGCACCTAGCACATCCCCGCAAAAACCTTGCACACCTCAACAGGCACACCCTCTCTGACTCTATCCTTCCGCTGTCCTCCATATTGTCACTCCATGACACAAACAGTGCCACCACTTTCTACAACACCACTCTCACATCAGCTATTGATTCAGTCACTCCTCTTGTGCATGGCAGAGTGAGATTAATCAATAGACAGACCTGACACAACAGCCTCACTAAAAAACTACGGCAAGTTTCTAGGGCTGCAGAGCGGCGCTGGAAGAAAACGCACTCCCAGGAAGACTTCAACACATTCAAAAATGCAATTCACACATTTCGTTCAGCCCTCACCTCCGCTAAACAGGATTACTTCAGAAACCTCATATCCTCTTTAACACACAACCCCAAACAGTTATTCAATACTTTCAACTCCCTCCTTCGCCCACCTCTGCCCCCTCCAACCACCCTCATTTCTGCAGAAGACTTTGCCACTTATTTCAAATAAAAAATCGACCAAATAAGGCAAGTCTTTCCTGCTCAGTCACCACAACCCCTTCACATAACAGACCACTGCCCCTCTCCCATAAACTTCCTCCTCACCATCACCGAAGAAGAGCTTGCACGTCTTCTCTCAAAAGCGCACCTCACCACCTGCGCACTTGACCCCATCCCATCCCACCTCCTCCCCAACCTCGCCCCTACCCTTATTCTAGCCTTAACCCATCTTTTCAACCTATCTTTAATGACTGGTACCTTCCCTTCTGCCTTTAAACATACATCAGTCACACCTATCCTAAAGAAACCTTCCCTCGACCCAACCTCTACTAACAGCTACCGCCCCATATCACTACTCCCGTTCACCTTAAAACTCCTGGAACAGCACATCTATGCTGAACTTTCCTCCCACCTCTCATCTAACTCTCTGACAACCAACAGTCCGGCTTCCGTCCTCATCATTCTACTGAAATTGCCCTGACTAAACTCACGAATGACTTACTGCCAAAGCTAACAAGCACTTCTCCATACTCCTACTTCTAGACCTGTCCTCAGCGTTAGATACTGTCGACCACTCCCTCCTATTACAGATCCTCTCTTCCCTTGGTGTCAGAGATCTCACCCTCTCTTGGATCGCTTCATACCTTTCCAACCGCACTTTTAGTGTCTTCCACTCCCACACAACCTCTTCATCCCGCCATCTCTCTGTTGGCATCTCTCAAGGCTCTGTCCTGGGACCCTTACTTTTTTCTATCTATACATTTGGCCTGGGACAACTCATAAAGTCCCATGGCTTCCAGTAAGACCTATATGCCGATGACACTCAGATCTACCTCTCTGGCCCAGATGTCACATCTCTGCTGTCCAGAATTCCGAAGTGTCTATCTGCTATATCCTCCTTTCTCTCCTCTCGCTTCCTAAACCTCAATGTGGCCAAAACTGAACTAATCATCTTTTCTCCATCTCACCTACACTCTCCAGCTGATCTATCTATTACAACAAATAACACCAGGCTCTCGCCAGTACCCAAAGTTCGCTGCCTCGGAGTGACCTTTGACTCTGCCTTGTCCTACATACCACACATCCAATCCCTCACCACCTCCTGCCGTCTTCAACTCAAAAATATTTCCAGAATCCGTCCTTTCCTCAACTTGCAATCTACAAAAATGCTAGTGCATGCCCTCATAATCTCCCACCTCGATTACTGTAACATCCTCCTCTCTGGCCTCCCTGCTAACATGCTCGCCCCTCTCCAGTCCATCCTTAATTCTGCTTCCCGACTGATCCACCTCTCTCCTCAATACCACCCCGCTTCTCCTCTCTGCAAGTCCCTCCACTGGCTCCCAATTTTCCACCGTATCCAATTCAAACTACTAACACTGACCTACAAAGCTGTGCATAATCTGTCTCATCCATATACAGTGCCTACAAGTAGTATTCAACCCCCTGCAGATTTAGCAGGTTTGATAAGATGCAAATAAGATAGAGCCTGCAAACTTCAAACAAGAGCAGGATTTATGAACAGATGCATAAATCTTACAAACCAACAAGTTATGTTGCTCAGTTAAATTTTAATACATTTTCAACATAAAAGTGTGGGTCAATTATTATTCAATCCCTAGGTTTAATATTTTGTGGAATAACCCTTGTTTGCAATTACAGCTAATAATCGTCTTTTATAAGACCTGATCAGGCCGGCACAGGTCTCTGGAGTTATCTTGGCCCACTCCTCCATGCAGATATTCTCCAAGTTATCTAGGTTCTTTGGGTGTCTCATGTGGACTTTAATCTTGAGCTCCTTCCACAAGTTTTCAATTGGGTTAAAGTCAGGAGACTGACTAGGCCACTGCAACACCTTGATTTTTTCCCTCTTGAACCAGGCCTTGGTTTTCTTGGCTGTGTGCTTTGGGTCGTTGTCTTGTTGGAAGATGAAATGACGACCCATCTTCAGATCCTTGATGGAGGAGCGGAGGTTCTTGGCCAAAATCTCCAGGTAGGCCGTGCTATCCATCTTCCCATGGATGCGGACCAGATGGCCAGGCCCCTTGGCTGAGAAACAGCCCCACAGCATGATGCTGCCACCACCATGCTTGACTGTAGGGATGGTATTCTTGGGGTCGTATGCAGTGCCATCCAGTCTCCAAACGTCACGTGTGTGGTTGGCACCAAAGATCTCGATCTTGGTCTCATCAGACCAGAGAACCTTGAACCAGTCTGTCTCAGAGTCCTCTAAGTGATCATGAGCAAACTGTAGACGAGCCTTGACATGACGCTTTGAAAGTAAAGGTACCTTACGGACTCGTCTGGAACGGAGACCATTGCGGTGGAGTACGTTACTTATGGTATTGACTGAAACCAATGTCCCCACTTCCATGAGATCTTCCCGGAGCTCCTTCCTTGTTGTCCTTGGGTTAGCCTTGACTCTTCGGACAAGCCTGGCCTCGGCACGGGTGGAAACTTTCAAAGGCTGTCCAGGCCGTGGAAGGCTAACAGTAGTTCCATAAGCCTTCCACTTCCGGATGATGCTCCCAACAGTGGAGACAGGTAGGGCCAACTCCTTGGAAAGGGTTTTGTACCCCTTGCCAGCCTTGTGACCCTCCACGATCTTGTCTCTGATGGCCTTGGAATGCTCCTTTGTCTTTCCCATGTTGACCAAGTATGAGTGCTGTTCACAAGTTTGGGGAGGGTCTTAATTAGTCAGAAAAGGCTGGAAAAAGAGATAATTAATCCAAACATGTGAAGCTCATTGTTCTTTGTGCCTGAAATACTTCTTAATACTTTAGGGGAACCAAACAGAATTCTTGTGGTTTGAGGGGTTGAATAATAAATGACCCTCTGAATAAACTTTTCACAATTTAAAATAAATAAAAAAAGAAATAACATTCTTTTTTGCTGCAGAGCATTTCACACTTCCAAGCTGATCTACAGTCCAAATGTCACAATGCCAAGTTAATTCCGAATGTGTAAACCTGCTATATCTGCAGGGGGTTGAATACTACTTGTAGGCACTGTATCTCTGAACTAATCTCCCACTACACTCCAACACGTCACCTCCGGTTATCCCAAGATCTCCTTCTCTCTTCCTCTCTCATTCGCTCCTCATGCAACCGACTCCAAGACTTCTCCCGAGCATCCCCAATCTTCTGGAACTCGCTGCCTCAACACGTCAGACTATCTACTTCCCTTGCAAGCTTCAAACGGAACCTGAAAACCCATCTGTTCAGAAATTCCTTTAATCTACAATGACCTCACTGCTTTACTATCTTGCGGAGTTGCCGCCCGACCACCGTGCGGAGCTGCCGCCCAACCACCGTGCGGAGCTGTCGCCCAACCACCGTGCGGAGCTGTCGTCCGACCACCGTGCGGAGTTGCCGCCCAATCTACACCCCACCAACTGTCTCCTCCCCAAAATCCTATAGAATGTAAGCCTGCAAGGGTAGGGCTCTCTTCCCTCTGTACTAGTCTGTCTACTGTAACTTGTGTATGTATTCTGTATGTAACCCATTCTCATGTACAGCACCATGGAATTAATTGTGCTCTATAAATAAATAATAGTAATGTGTGCGGGGGCAGGGTCGAGCGGCCAATGTGTGGGGGGCGGGGCCGAGCGGCTAATGTGTGGGGGGGCGGGGCCGAAAGGCCAATGTGTGCGGTTGGCGGGACCGAGCGGCCAATGTGTGCGGGGGGCGGGGGCCGAGTGGCCAATGTGTGCAGGGGGCAGGGGCCGAGCGGCCAATGCATGCAGGAGGTGGGGATGAGCCGAGCAGCCAATGCATGCGGGGGGCAGGGCCGGGCCGAGTCGTGAAGCCAATGTGACGGTTGTCACTGTAATGACGTCATTTTGGAGCATGACAGACAGACAGACAAACAGAATGAAGATAATAGGAGGAGTAGTCCTGGGGGAGAGGTGTTTAATGGGGGGAGTAGTCCTGGGAGGGAGATGTAAAGGTGCCCAATGTGTGCGGGGGCGGGGCCGAGCAGCCAATGTGTGCGGGGGGCGGGGTCCAGACGCCAATGTGTGCGGTTGGCAGGTCCGAGCGGCCAATGAGTGCGGGGGGCGGGGCCGAGCAAACATTGTGTGTGGGGGCGGGGCCAAATGGGAAATGCGTGCGGGGGGCGGGACCGAGCTGCCAATGTCTGCGGTGGGCGGGGCCGAGTGGCCAATGTGTGCGGGAGGCTGGGCCGAGCGGCGAATGTGTGCGGGGGTGGGGCCGAGCGGCCAATGTGTGCGGGGGCGGGGGCCAAGCGGCCAATGTGTGCGGGGGGCAGGGGCCGAGCGGCCAATGCGTGCGGGAGGTGGGGCTGAGCCGAGCAGCCAATGCGACGGTTGTCACTGTAATGATGCCATTTTGGAGCATGACATACAGACAGACAGACAAAATAAGGCATTTATATATATATAGATTAGCAGGACTATATTAGGACCTGCTTGATGGCCTCATAGTCTCTATATTGCTTTTGAGGGAAAGTGCCGAACACTTCATGGCTGTAGTTGCTGCTTGCACCCTCTGAATCTGACAATTCTGGAATGAGATCCATAGCAGCATTTCCTAGTGCTCCACTGTTCCTAGGCTCTGGTACCACATTTTGCTGGTCCCTGGCCTCATCCTTTACCAAGGCACAGATCAACATCTCTTTGGTTTTGTTGGACCAATTGAGACCTCATGCTTCAAACATATGGATCGTGTTCATGACTTTTCTAATTAGCTGCAATCATAGCAGTAACTCACCAAATAAAAGATAGGACAGAAAAACCAGAGAGGTGGGAGTGGTGTGTAACTGCTACACACACAGTAATGTCCCGGGTATAGTTAAACACTGAGTTCTCTCTTCAAAACTCTGCATAGAATTGTCACATGGGCCGTACAAGTTTTTAGTGACAGGAATGATTGCTCAAAATGGATCACTAATTCTCTATTAACCCACCGCTTGCCACCAATTTTCAGGAAGACAAACTGAGACAGGCCAGGAGATCATGCAGATATCCTAGTGCTGCCATCAATTTGTCAATCGTAAGGACTGACTATCAATGCACAAACCACTGGCTGCTTTCGCTACTGGGCGACTATTGGGGAACTGACAGTGAGCATACTGTATATATATATATAACTGATTCTAAAGCATGGACAAAAAATAAATAAATATATATATATATATATATATATATATATATATACAGTATATATACATACAGTATATACAGTGCCTTGCGAAAGTATTTGGATCCCTTGAAATTTTCAACCTTTTCCCATATTTCAGGCTCCAAACATAAAGATGAAAATTTTAATGTTATGGTGAAGAATAAACAACAAGTGGGACACAATTGTAAAGCTGAACGAAATTTATTGCTGATTTTAGACTTTTTAAAAAAAGAAATAACTAAAAAGTGGGGCGTGCAATATTATTCAGCCCCTTTACTTTCAGTGCAGCAAACTCACTCCAGAAGTTCATTGAGGATCTCTGAATGATCCAATGTTGTCCTAAATGACTGATGATGATAAATATAATCCACCTGTGTGTAATCAAGTCTCTGTAAAAATGCCCCTGCTCTGTGATAGTCTCAGTGTGCTGTTTAAAGCGCAGAGAGCATCATGAAGACCAAGGAACACAACAGGCAGGTCCGTGATACTGTTGTGGAGAAGTTTAAAGACGGATTTCGGTACAAAAATATTTCAAAAACTTTAAACATCCCAAGGAGCACTGTGCAAGTGATCATATTCAATTGGAAAGAGTATCATACCACTGCAAATCTACCAAGATCCTACCATTCATCCAAGCTTTCATCTCAAGCAAGGAGAAGACTGATCAGAGATGAAGCCAAGAGGCCCATGATCACTCTGGATGAACTGTAGAGATCTACAGCTGAGGTGGGAGAGTTTGTCCATAGGACAACAATCAGTCGTACACTGCACAAATCTGGCCTTTATGGAAGAGTGGGAAGAAGAAAGCCATTTCTCAAAGATATCCATAAAAAGTGTCATTTAAAGTTTTCCAAAAGCCACCTGGGAGACACACCAAAGATGTGGAAGAAGCTGCTCTGGTCAGATAAAACCAAAATCGAGCCATTTGGGCACAATGCCAAACAATATGTTTGGCGTAAAAGCAACACAGCTCATCACCTTGAACACACCATCTCCACTGTCAAACATGGTGGTGGCAGCATCATAGTTTGGGCCTGCTTTCCTTCAGCAGGGACAGGGAGGATGGTTAAAATTGATGGGAAGATGGATGGAGCCAAATACAGGACCATTCTTGAAGAAAACCTGTTGGAGTCTGCAAAAGACCTGAGACTGGGATGGAGATTTGTCTTCCAACAAGACAATAATCCCAAACATAAAGCAAAATCTACAATGGAAAGGTTCACAAATAAACGTATCCAGTAGTGTTAAGCGGACCCAGATCGGCAAAATCCGGATCCGCACGGTTCGAGAGTCCGATCCGAGTCCGACTAGTACCCGGGATTCGGGTTGTTTTTTTTTTCTCTCTCTCTCTCTCTCTCTCTCTCTCTCTCTCTCTCCAGCAGTAATCGCAGCAAAATATGGTGCTACAAAGTATTAACTTAAAGTGGATGAATAATATTGCACGCCCTAACTTTCAATTATTTATTTTTAAAAATGTTTAAAATAAGTAATAAATTTGGTTCAACTTCACAATTGTGTCCCACTTGTTGTTGGTTCTTCATTCACCATAACATTAAAATTTTTATCTTTATGTTTGAAGCCTGAAATGTGGGAAAAGGTTGAAAATTCAAAGTATTTTCACAAGACACTGTATATATATACAGTGCAGACCAAAAGTTTGGACACACCATCTCATTCAAAGGCTAGGAAACCACTGCTAATGACAGGCAGCAAGCAGAAGAGACTTGGTTGGGCTAAAGAACACAGGGAATGGACATTAGACCAGTGGAAATCTTGTCTTTGGTCTGATGACTCCAAATTAGAGATCTTTGGATCCAACCACCATGTCTGTGCAACGCAGAAAAGGTGAACGGATACTCTACATGCCTGGTTCCCACCATGAAGCATGGAGGAGCCGGTGTGATGGTGTGGAGGTGCTTTGCTGGTGACACTGTTGGGGATTTATTCACAATTGAAGGCATACTGAACCAGCATGGCTACTACAGCATCTTGCAGCGGTATGCTATTCCATCCAGTTTGTGTTTAGCTGGACCATAATTTATTTTTCAAAAGGACAATGACCCCAAACACACCTCCAGGCTGTGTAAGGGCTATTTGACTAAGAAGGAGAGTGATGGGGTGCTACGCCAGATGACCTGGCCTCCACAGTCACCAGATCTGAACCCAATCAAGATGGTTTGGGGTGAGCTGGACCACAGAGTGAAGGCAAAAGGGCCAACAAGTGCTAAAAATCTCTGGGAACTCCTTCAAGACTGTTGGAAGACCATTTCTGGTGACTACCTCTTGAAGCTCATCAAGAGAATGCCAAGAGTGTGCAAAGCAGTAATCAAAGCAAAAGGTGGCTACTTTGAACCTAGAATATAAGACATATTTTCAATTGTTTCACACTTTTTGTTAAGTATTTCATTCCACATGTGTTAATGGTTTTGATGCCTTCAATGTGAATCTACAATTTCAAATTCATGAAAATAAAGAAAACTCTTTGAATGAGGAGTGTCCAAACTCTTGGTCTGCACTGTATATCATTTATGCAGACCAAATGGACACCCTTTACAGGTAGCACATTGTCCATTATAGATCGTGGCACTCACCATCCATGAGAAACCTTGTGCTTTGTTCAGTAACCTTCATTAAAATAATATCCACAGGGCTACCGTCATGTAGAAGAGGGAAGAAGGGGAATGTAGATGCAGCAGGCCGAACAACCGCGCTGCTAAGTGCTTCAACAGGTCCATCTCACTTAGCATATTGCTTTGGGGATATGATTTATAGAGCAGGATAAACTCAGTTATTACATTTTAGATAATTAATCCATAATTTAATCCAAAAATAGGCAGTGTTTATAAAAATATACAAAAAATGTTTACAAAGAATTAATTAAACCTGTGTCACAATGGCAATCAGGACTTAGCAGAGAGAGGTACTCATTATAAAAGATGAACAGGACCACAGCGAGCTGTACCTCCAGGACTGACAAAGGACCAAACCTAATTTCTGCTTTTTATTAGGTCAAAGTTATGCCCACATACCAACCCTTGATGAGTTCAATTAGGGGTAGATTGTGGAATGTGCTCAACCCTTCATGATTTTAGGAGATCCCTAACTTACAGGATGTCTTTACTCCTGGAGGTTCCAGTCAGAATATATCAGTCAGGGTCATGTTTCCTATCACAATTTTACCTTCCTATAGATATAAAACATGATATGTGTATTACAAACAGGTGAAATAGAAAAGACGTGCTGTGTGATAATAGGCAGGGAAAGCATAAATAAATAAATAAATGAATAGTTAAATTATTGGTGGATTTCCTGAGAAAGAAATGGGGTTACAATTCGAAACGCTTATAATTAAAACACCTTGCATTATACCTTTTCTGGATTTATGTCATATTTTCAGCAGCACAGTAATAGCTCCACATCTTCAGTATTCCTGAGTTACTTTCGCTTTTCAGCACATGAACTCTGCAGCAGCTGGTTACAGGCTCAAAATCTGGTTGTGTCACACACAACTTAATAAGGTGAGCAGATTTGCTTATTACTTTTATTTTATATACTGGGTAAGACCCTATTGTGCTTTTCTTCCCTTTAGCTTTTTATACTAATATTAATTTTAAGCTCATAGGCATGTCTCAAAGTTATGAAACAATATGCATGTTCTTCTCATAGTCACAGTGCTGAAAATTTAAAATTTCTTGATACCAGAGACAAAGTGTCTACCATGATGAAAATGAAGAAGTGAAGGTACAGCATCTTCCAATGAGCGATGAGTACAATAAAAAAAACTTTATTCAAAACATATTAAAAGCGCAAAATAAACTGCAGCATGATAATATCTGATGCATTTCTGACACATAAAAAGATGCCCTTAGTCATAGGAATGGTTACAAAGTATGAGTGACTAGTTTTTAAATGCAAATACACCAATGGGTGGTCAAAAAAAACATAATTGATCATTGAAATCCCACAATAATGTCTACCAAGATGCTTTGATGAGAGCACACTGATGCAGTTCTCCTCCTCTGCATAAAATAATCTCAGACTGGATGACTTTCCCTGGAATTTCTTTGCAGTAATTATTACCTGTCTACACCAGGGAGACCTAGCTGAACAGGGAGATGTTAGATTACAAGCTCTCTTTCCTCCTTCGTTAAAATTAGTTTCTTTTTCCCTGGCTATACTTAATCCCATATGTTCAGTGTGAGGATCAGAATGTCCTCTTTAGAGACCAGAGCGATGTGTTTTTAAAAGTACAATTTTTTGGAAAAGCACACACACAAAAAAACCCAGACAAAAAAAAGGCAAATTCGGCATAATTTCACACAACACTACAAAAATGGGCTGGACAAAATTATAGGCGCCTTTCCAAAATAATGGATAAACAACTTTGTTTTAAGCATGTGATGCTTATTAAAACTCACTTGTAGCAAGTAAAAGGTGAGGGCAATATAAAAAGCGTACCTGAAACCAGTTATGAAGGGGAGAAATTTACTAAATCTTTGCATTGCAAACAAGGAGAATAGAAAGTGGTCAAGGTTTCAAGTCCATGTCCAAAGATTTTGATGTTCTTTTGTCCTCAGTACACATCATAATTAACAAGTTTACAACAAATTGCACTGTATCTAATCTCCCTGGATATGGATGGCAGAGAAAAATTGCTGAAAGGTGGCAAAGCAGGATAGTCCAGATGATGGATAAGCAGCTCCAATCAAGTTCTAAAGAAAATCAAGCTGTACTGCAGGTTCAGGGTGAATGAGTGTCAGTGCAAATTATCTGACATTCCAATGTAATAAAATGCTATGACACAAGACCCAGAAGGACCCCACTGCTGACACAGAGATATAAAAAAGCTAAGCTGCAGTTTGCCAAAAAGTACGTGGGTAAGCCAAAATCCTTCTGGGAAAGCATCTTGTGGACAGATGAGACAAAGATAGAGCTTTTTGGTAAAGCACATCATTCTACTATTTATTGAAAACTGCATGAGGCCTTCAAAGAAAAGAACACAGTATCTACAGTCAAACATGGTGACATGGTGAAGGTTCAAAGATCTTCTAGGGATGATGTTTGCTGCCTCTGGCACTGGTATATACAGTATATATATGTATATATATATATATATATATATATATATACACACATGACAGGTGTATGCATAACATTTTAAAATTGAATTTGTATAATAATTTTATTGGTCTTGGTGAAATATTTGCATATTATTAACAAATTTACTAGTGATCAAAATATGATATTCCTAGATATGGGAAAAAACTTGTAAAAAAAGTAATCTCTTTTATCTTATGGTACCGGCAGGTTACAATATAGTAGGTTTTGTAAGGGTTAAAAAGTAATCAGAAAATGTTATCCAATCACTTATTGTTCTTTAAAGTGAGGCCAAGTAGGTTAATGTGACATTTTACATTAAATTTTATAAAGCTTCTCGGCCTTGCAAAGGACGTAAACATGCCGGTTGTTTCATGTTACCGTAGTAACTAATAGCACATGTCCTTGTAAGCTTTACTGACTAGAAAAGTTGTAGACCTTTCAGATGCTAAAGTAGAGCCAAGTTTTATACTTTTAATTTGTTAGAATAGTTGCACTTTATCTTATCTATAAAATACTAATTGAAAGAAGATAAATTTGCAGTGAACAATACATTTTAATACATAATAGAAGAAAAAGCGTTCAAATAAGAATGTGCAAAATATTGAAAATAATGAATTACATAATATTTTCCAAGTAATATTGTTATGTAATGAAAAAAATATAATGTAGCCTATCTTAAAGCTCTCTTATTAACCCTTTCACGTGTCCAATTTCTGTTTTTGTGTTTTTATTTTTTTTTATTTCCCTTGTTCCTAGATCCATATCTTTTTTATTTTTCCGGCAATATCTCCATATGAGAACTTATGTTTTGCAGGACGAGTGGTACTTTTGAATTACATCATTCATTGGTGACAAATTATGAAAAAACTCTGCAATTCTGACATTGTTTTTTTGGGGAAATTGTCTTTACTGTGTACATTTTCTAGTAAAAATGAGCTGACATTTGATTTTCCTCATCAGTACAATTTTGTCAATATCAAACGTCCAGTTTTTTATTATTTTAGTGTTAAAAAGAAATTAGAAGTATAAAAGTAAATTCTGATATCCGTAAAATTTTTCATTTTTCAGTCAATAGAGCTGTATGATGGCTTTTTTTTGTGAGATGAGACATTTTTATTAATACCACTTTAGGATTGATATAATGTTTTGATTCCTTGTTACCGCATTTTTTTGCGGTATTGCAGCAATCACTAAATTTAATATTGGCATTCTTGGCAATTTTTTCTGTTTATGTTGTTTATCAATCGTATTATTTTCTATATACTGTATATATTTTGATAGATCAGACTTTTATGAATGTGACAATACCACATATGTGTACTTTTGTTTATTTTCTACTATTTTTATTTTTAATGGGGGAAAAGAGGGTTTTTTAATATTTTTTAAAACTTTTCTATTTTTACTTTTCACTGTAGTTCTTAGTTCCCTTAGGGAACTATAACCTGAGATTGTCTAATCATTTATGCTATAAATAGCAATACAACAGTATTGCTGTATATACAGTGGCATGAAAGGTTTGGGCACCCCTAGTAAAAATTACTGTTATTGTGAACAGCTAAGCACGTTGAAGATGAAATGGTCCTTTGTATTTTAGGGGAATAAGGAAATATATATATATATATATATATATATATATATATATATATATATATATATATATATATATATACATATATATATATATATATATATATATATATATATATATATATATATATATACTAGAAGGTGGCCCGATTCTATGCATCGGGTATTCTAGAATTTACGTATTGTGTAGTTCATGTATGATTATTGTTATATATATATAGATGTTGTTGTGTGTACTTACCAAGTGTTTGTGTAGGGCGCTGTACATGTTCTGGGTGTTGTCTGCGTGTGGCCGTGGGTGAGAGCGGTGTTGTATGTGTGTTGCGTGTGTTGCGTTGTTTGTGGAGCGCTGTGTGTCTGTAGCGTTGTGTGTGTGTGTGTGTGTTGCGCGGTTTGTTTGTGTGTGGTGTGTTTTGGGGGAGGTATGTTTTGTGCAATGTGTGTGTTGTGCGGTATGTGCGTATATTTATGCATGCCGCGGTGTTTGTGTGTTGGGTGTTGTGTGTGTGCAGCGTTGTCTGTGTATGTGGGTGTCTGTGTAGGGCGGTGTTTGTGGTTCCCAGTGTGTGTGTGTGTGTTGTGCAGTGCGCGCGTGTGTGTGTGTGTGTGTGTGTTGGGGGGAGGTGTGCACCTCCCATCGTGCTCCATCCCCCATGCTGCGCACCCCCCATCGTGCTCCATCCCCCATGCTGCGCACTCCCCATCGTGCTCCATCTGCCATGCTGCGCACTCCCAAACGTGGTCCATCCGCCATGCTGCGCACTCCCAAACGTGCTCCATCCGCCATACTGCGCACTCCCCATCGTGCTGCATCCCCCATGCTGTGCACTCCCAAACGTGCTCAATCCGCCATGCTGCGCACTCCCAAACGTGCTCCATCCGCCATGCTGCGCACTCCCCATCATGCTCCATCCACCATGCTGCGCACTCCCAAACGTGCTCCATCCGCCATGCTGCGCACTCCCAAACGTGCTCCATCCGCCATGCTGCGCACCCCCCATCGTGCTCCATCCGCCATGCTGCGCACTCCCAAACGTGCTCCATCCGCCATTCTGCGCACTCCCAAATGTGCTCCATCCGCCATGCTGTGCACTCCCAAACGTGCTCCATCCGCCATGCTGTGCACTCCCAAACGTGCTCCATCCGCCATGCTGCGCACTCCCAAACGTGGTCCATCCGCCATGCTGCGCACTCCCAAACGTGCTCCATCCGCCATGCTGCGCACTCCCCAACGTGCTCCATCCGCCATACTGCACACTCCCAAACGTGCTCCATCCGCCATACTGCGCACTCCCCATCATGCACCATCCGCCATGCTGCGCACTCCCAAACGTGCTCCATCCACCATGCTGCGCACTCCCAAACGTGCTCCATCCGCCATGATGCGCACTCCCAAACGTGCTCCATCCGCCATGCTGCGCACTCCCAAACGTGCTGCATCTGCCATGCTGCGCACTCCCAAACGTGGTCCATCCGCCATGCTGCGCAATCCCAAACGTGGTCCATCCGCTATGCTGCGCATTCCCAAACGTGGTCCATCCGCCATGCTGCGCACTCCCAAACGTGCTCCATCCGCCATGCTGCGCACTCCCAAACGTGCTCCATCCGCCATGCTGCGCACTCCCAAACGTGCTCCACCCGCCATGCTGCGCACTTCCAAACGTGGTCCATCCGCCATGCTGCGCACTCCCAAACGTGCTCCATCCCCATGCTGCACACTCCCAAACGTGGTCCATCTGCCATGCTGCGCACTCCCAAACGTGCTCCATCCCCCATGCTGCGTACTCCCCATCGTGCTCCATCCCCCATGCTGCGCACCCCCCAAAGTGCTCCATCCCCCATGCTGCACCAGCATCAGCCTCTCTGCCCACAGCATCAGCCTCTCTGCCCGCAGCATGAGCCTCTCTCCTCCCAGCATCAGCCTCTCTCCTCCCAGCATCAGCCTCTCTCCTCCCAGCATTAGCCTTTTCTGTCCCTAGCATCAGCCTCTGTCCTCCCAGCCTACCCCAGCCTCAGCCTCCCCCAGCATCAGCCTCTCTTCTCTCAGCCTCCCCCTCCCAGCCTTCCCCATGATCAGCCTCTCTCCTCCCAGCATCAGCCTCTCTCCTCCCAGCATCAGCCTCTCTCCTCCCAGCATCAGCCTCTCTCCTCCCAGCATCAGCCTTTTCTGTCCCCAGCATCAGCCTCTCTCCTCCCAGCCTACCCCAGCCTCAGCCTCCCCCAGCATCAGCCTCTCTTCTCTCAGCCTCCCCCTCCCAGCCTTCCCCAGGATCAGCCTCTCTCCTCCCAGTCTCCTCCAGCACGCCGACACAGATTCGATCGCATACATTCACACACACCCAATCGCATACACTCACACACACCCAATCGCATACACTCACACACACCCAATCGCATACACTCACGCACACACACTTTGACGATATTGCACATACGCGCTCACACTCACAACATCCGGAGATACCACATGCTTCTGGCCATGTGATCCTCCGGCAGGTCCTGGAAGTTCACTGTACAGTATCGCCGCCGAGAAGCAAGCAATATCCCAAAATGTTGTGAGTGTGTGGATGCGATCTGATGTGTGTGTGTGAGGTGTGTGTGAGAGTGATCTGATGTGTGTGTGTGTGCGTGCGTGTGTGTATGTTCCGCCGCTGCAGGACCTTGATGCGCTGGTAACTATGCTACCATGGTTACCAGCGTATCCCGTCCCCCGCTCGCACGGGAGCCCACACCAGCATACGGCGGCAACCCCAGCAATGCGAGGGTATGTGTTGGCTGGGTTGGCGGCGTACGCTGATGTGGGCTCCCGGGGGTACAGTACTCACCTGGGATTCGTGGCTCCATGTCGGTCGGTTCGGGGAATGCGTGCGGGGGGCAGGGCCAGAGTGAGCATGCATTGTGTGAGGGGGGCGGGGAGTGGGCGAGTTGCCTGGGCAAGTGGCCAATCCGTGCGGGGGGGCGGGGCCATGGCGAGCCCAGCGGCCAATCAGCTTTGTGTCACCGTAAGGACACAATTTTGGAGCAAGACAGACAGACAGACAGACAGACAGACAGAATAAGGCAATTATATATATAGATATATATATATATATTATATATATTCATGTTTTGCATTTCTAAATTAACAAAAATGGAACATGGGTCGATTCAAATGTTTGGGCACCCTACACAGTTAGTACCTAGTAACACCCCCTTTGGCATGTATCATAGCTTATAAACACTTTTTGTAGCCAACCAAGAGTGTTTGAATTCTTATTTGAGAGATTTTCATCCATTCTTACTTGGAAAAGTCTTCCAGTTCTGTGAGATTCCTGAGTCGTCTTGCATGCACTGTTCTTTTGAGGTTTAGCCACAGATTTTCAATGATGTTCAGATCAGGGGCCATTGTAAAACCTTCAGCTTACACCTTTTCAAGTAGTCTATTATGGATTTTCACATGTGTGTAGGATATTATCCATTTGTGGAAGCCATCCTCTTTTCAACTTACATATAGTGTTATCTTTGCATCAAGAATTAGTTGAAATTTCATTGAATCCATTCTTTTTTCTATCCATAAAATGTTCTCCATGTAATTGGTTGCAGCAGAACCCCACCACATGATTGATCCAGCCCCATGGTTAAAGGTTGATGAGATACTCTTTTCTTGAAATTCTGTGTCCTTTTTTCTCCACATCAATCATTGTGGCCAAAGAGTTCTTTTTTAACCTCATCGCTTCACAGGACTTGTTTCCAAAATACATCATCTTCTTTAGATGTTCTTTTGCATACTTCTGACGCTGAATATTATGGTAAAAATGCAGGAGAGGTTTTCTTCTGATGACTCTTCCATGAAGGCCATATTTGTGCAGATGTCTCTGAACAGTAGAACAATGTACCACAACTCCAGAGTCTGCTAAATCTTCCTGAAGGTCTTTTGCAGTCAATCAGGGGTTCTGATTTGCCTCTCTAGCAATCCTACGAGTAGCTCTCACAGAAATTTTGCTTGGTTTTTCTACTCTTCCTCGTAACTGACATTTCTTAATTACATTTCAAACTGAGGAAAGGGCAACTTGAAAACACTTTGCTATCTTCTTATAGCTTTCTCCTGCTTTGTGGGCCTCCACCATTTTCATTTTCAGAGTGCTAGGCAGCTGCTTAGAAGAAGCCATGGCTGCTGTTTTTTTGGCACAAGGTTAAAGGAGGCTTGGATTTTATAAAGCTATGAAATTTGCATCACCTGGCATTTCCTAATGATAATAGTGAATAAGCTATAACCCTAACAGGCTAAATAAGGTCTGAAATCTTGGTCAAAGTTATCTGACCACACAAATCTTCAAGGGTGCCCAAACTTTTGCATCGGCCCATTTTCCTTTTTGTAATTTTTAAAATGTTATAGATAAAAATACATTTTTTTTTTTGCTTAAAATGCAAAGGAAATGTGTGATCTTAAACTTTATTCCATTTAGAGATCATTTCATCTTCACCTTCAACTGTTCACAATAACACTAATTTTGACCAGGGGTGCACAAACTTTTACATGCCACTGTAATGAATATTAAGGTTTACTTTGAAGCTCGGCTACAGGCAAGGTTCCAAGGAAGTTCCATAATGACAAGCTCAGAGGTCTTCAACAGACCACAACGGTCATAGCAATCCATAGGCGACCAGTGATCATGTGACGGATGTGCTGGAGGGCACAGAAAATGGCATGTCCCCATGCCTGCACATTGTTAATGTTGCTGTCAGAGTTTGTTAGCAGCATTTAATGGGTTAACAATTGCGGGCACACAGCCATTTACTTCCTCAGTATTGGGCGCGCTCACCCCATGAGTCTGTTCTATACAACTGCTTTTGGCTTGCGCCATACATGTATGACAAAAAAGACAGTTGCACTCTAAAATGCTAAAGCATGCAAACTATGAATGTAAGAATACAGATATGCATTTCTGCTTAAGGAAATATAGAAACAAATTAGATATTTAGCATATAAAAATGGCTATTTCTGTATCTGCTCAGTAGCCACGTCAACGCATAGCTAGTATACTGGGTACCTACTCTATGTTGAAGCCTCTCTCTGTGTTAAAAACATCCTGTGTATAAGCATGTAGTAACCTGCTACTAGACAATGAAATCACCTGTGGCTAATGTGGAAGGGGTGCACAGTCGAGGGCATGACTCCATAATCTAGACAAAAAAACTGATGGCACTCCAAACATGCAGTCTAAAACGTGCAAAACTAAAGCCTGCTTTACACCTTACGATCCAGCATACGATATCGTATGCGATTGTAACCACCCCCATCGTATGTGCGGCACGTTCAATTTGTTGAGTAACCCCCATCACACGTACTTACCTGTCCATACGACCGCCATGTGGGTGGCGAACGTCCACTTTCTGGAGTGGGAGGGACGTTCGGCGTCACAGCGACTTCATGTGGTAGCTGACCAATAGAAGCGGAGGGGCGGAGCTGAGCGGGACGTAAACATCCCGCCCACCTCCTTCCTTCCGCATTACCGGCCAGGAGCTGCGGGACGCAGGTAAGATCTGTTCATCGTTCCCGGGGTGTCACACACTGCGATGTGTGCTACCTCGGGTACGATGAACAATTTGACGTTCAATTCATGAGGAATGAACGACGTGCGTGCGATGAACGTTTTACCATTCAATCGCAATCACACGTAGCTGTTACACACTGCAATGTACCTTACGATGCTGGATGTGCGTCACTTACGACGTGACCCCGCCGGCACATTGTAAGATACATTGCAGCGTGTAAAGCGGGCTTAACATGACATATAATAACAAAAAAGACAGTTGCGCTCTGAAATGCTAAAACGTGAAAATCATGAATGTAAGAAAATAGACATGCATTACTGCTTAACGAAATCTATGAAAGTAGCAGGTTCCTTTTTACCCATACACAGGAGGTTTTTAACCCAGAGAGAGGCATTAGAGTAGCTACACAGTATATGAGATATGCCTTGATGGCTACTGGGCAGATATAGAAATGGCCATTTTTGTATCCTAAATATCTCAATTTTTCCTAGATTTCCTTAAACAATAATGCATGTCTTTATTCTTACATTCATGGTTTGCATGCGTTAGCTTTTCAGAGTGCAACTGTCTTTTTTTGTTGTTGTTTATGTTATGTTTAGTTTTGCTTTTTTGCTAGTTTTGTTATGTTTTAGTTTTAGTTCAGACTGCATGTTGGAAGTGTCACCAGTTTTTTGTATCCATGTATGACAGATGTTGTGAAGTGTTAAAGAGGGTCTCAGACAGTTAGTGTATGTGCACATAGGGCCTTTTTCAGCAAAACCCCCACAAAATATTAACATAATGTACAGCAATGTAAAAATGATATTGCTATTCACATGTCAAGTCTTTTATGACTTTTAACTTCTTCATAGTTTCAAAACCATAAAGTGTTTAAAAGAAGTAGCATGTTTAGTTTTTGGAGGCTTCTGCTTGGAAGCTGCTCTTTATTTACTGTTTAAATTATGCAAAAAAGGATGACACAGAAATGGTGGGATAACAATCAGGAAAACTGCTTGAAGAAAATGATTGCCAGCTCTCTCCTGAAACCGTTTTGCCTAAATAAACCTACAAGGGTCTGACGGTGTCTTAAATGGAACCTGTCACCAGATTTTTCCCTATTAAACTAAAATAATCACCTTCTGCAGCCCCTGGGCTGCAGTCTATGAAGGTGCACCTTGGCCCTGACTCCCCTTCCAGACCCCAAAAAAAACTTTATAAAACTTGGCCGTTAGTTATGCTAATTACCTGTGTTGGTCAGGTGGGCGGGCTCATTCTCTGCTCCTGTCCCCCCTCCTGCCGCTGATCGCTATCCTCCTTTCTTGATTGATGGGATGACGCCTCTGTTATCCTAGTCACATTTTCAAATCTCGTGCCTATGCAGTTACGTTGGCTCGCGCAGGCGTAGTTCACTCTGCCATATCGTGGACAAAGCAGAAAACAGCTGCCCTCGCTCGCGCTGGTGAGCTAAATGTGCAGGCGTGAGATTATGGTCAGCGCTGTGCATGACCTCACCAGTGCCATGCTCGTACCCGCCCATAATTTTGCGCTTGCGCGAGCTGACCTAACTGCACAGGCGTAAAATTTGAAAATGCGACGAGGATGATGACAGAGGTGTCATCCCGTGAATCAAGAAAGGAGGACGGCGATCAGCGGCAGGAGGGGGGACAGGAGCAGAAAATGAGCATCTGGCCAACCAAGATAATTAGCATACCTAACGGCCAAGTTTTATAAAGTTATTTTCGGTGTCTGGAAGGGGTGTTAGGGCCAAGGTGCCATGCTTTTGTGCCATGCATGTTTCTTAATGAAGTAAATGGGTAGAAGGACTAAAAAACGTAGGGAATAGCACAGCCACAATTCACATGGTGCAGATTATTTTCTGCACCAAATCTGCAAGGAGAATATAAGCAACATGTGCCTAACACTTCAGAATTCTCATTGACTCTGCTGGCATAAAGATATACATGCAGATTGGTGACAAATCTGAACAAAATCTACATAAAAAAGCATCAAAAACACACTGTGTGCGCATAGCCTAAAGGCCCCTTTGCACGCAACGACATCAGTAACGAGATGTCGTTGGGGTCATGGAATTCGTGAAGCACATCCGGACTCGTTAGCGACGTCGTTGCGTGTGACATGTACGAGCAACCGCTAACAATGTAAAATACTCCCCAAATCGTTGATTGTTGACACGTCGTCGATTTCCCAAATGTCGTTGCTCGTGCAGGACGCAGGTTGTTCATCGTTCCTGAGGCAGAACACATCGCTACGTATGACACCCCAGGAACGACGATCAACACCGTAAATGCGTCCTCCGGTAACGAGGTGGGCGTGACTTTCATGCGGCTGCTCTCCGTCTCTCCGCTTCAATTGGACGCCAGCCGTGTGACGTCGCTGTGACTCCGCACGAACAGCCCCCTTAGAAAAGAGGCTGTTCACCGCCACAGCGACATCGCTAGGAAGGTAAGTCCGTGTAACGGGTACCAGCGAGTTTGTACACCACGGGCAACGATTTGCCTGTGACGCACAAACGACCGGGAGGGGTGCTTTCACAAGCGACATCACTAGCGATGTCGCTGCATGTAAAGCCCCCTTAAGAGTTTGTATAGGGACACATCAATTAGTAAATTCAAAGGTATGGCAAAAAAGAACAGAGATGGGGATAGTGGACCAAAAGGCTTCCAAACTGTATATGGTAATTATATGAACTTTCCCAAATCTGAATGTACAGTAATGTATATGGCTAAGTGATAAATTAAACACCTATTAACAAACAATAGCTGGTTTGAAGGGTAAAATAAATATTTATTAAGCATTTATTAAAACATGATAGGGTTTTTATAAAAGAATGTACACAAGGGGGCAGCACATGCCAACAGGAGGAGCATGGTAACAGGGAAATATATAAAACTGGTACTTTATGGAGGGGCATTATACTGTATGCAAGCAATTATACAATGAAGGTTTGTGGGGGAATATCATACTGTTCTTCATTTAAAACCCGTTCTTCATTTAAAACCCCCCATAACATTCTACTCACCTTTCCTGCTCTCCCACCAATAAGAGTCTATTTCTACATCTGGCACAGGAGCCGGTAGCTCCCATCGGTGTGCCCATGACTAGGGGAGCATGGCCTCATACCACTGCTCAAGCAAGTTAGTTAACCCCTTCCTGACCACGGACGTACAGGTAGGTCCTATTTGTCGGGCAGGTGCTTACTGACTAAGGGTGCTGTGCTATCACGTTCGCTGCTGGGGACACAATTTACCTGACAGCTGAGCCCCAGCCCTCACAGCCAGGGATGATGCCTCCACCATCCCTGTCTGTTTAACCTTCTAAATGCTACGGTCGATATTGATTGTGGCACTTAGAGGAATCTCCCCTCCGATCGGTGCCCCTGTGATGTAATCGTGAGTGCCCGATCGTTGTCATGGTTACCCGAGTTCGTCATGATAACATCCGGGTTACCTGATTACGGAAGGCCTGAGTGATCATGCCATGATCACTCAAGCTTTCTCAGTGCGGCTCTAACAGCTACGATGTTCTGCAGTGATCGAGTACTGCCGAACATTGCGGCTGCAAACAGAGTCCTGTGGGTTAATGTTTCATAAAGGGACTAAGTGGAAAAGTAAAAAAAATAAATAAATAAAAATATATTATCAAAAAAAGAGAAAAAAAATGATTCCAATAAATAGATGTATTTGTGTAAAAAAATACACATATTTGGTATCAATGCGTTTGTAACAACCCGATCATAAAACTGTCATGCTAGTTAACCCCTTCAGTGAACACCATAAAAAAAATATAGCAAAGACTCTTTTCATCATACAGCTGACAAAAAAGTGGGATAAAATGCAATAAAAAGTCATATATGAATAAAAATGGTACCGCTGTAAACATAATCTTATCCTGCAAAAAATAAGCCACCCCATAGTACTGTCAGCAAAAAAATAAAAAGTTATACTTTCAGAATAGAGCAATGCAAACACTTTTTCCCCCTATATAATAGCCTTTATGATGTAAAAGCGGCAAAACCAAAAAACTATATAAATGTGGTATCACTGTATTTCTACTGACCTGAAGAATAAAACTGTCTTATCACTTTTACGGCCCAGTGAACAGCGTAAAAAAAAGAAAACAACAAAAATAAAAGCCTATTCCTGAGTTGCTGTTTATTATGGATTCTGCCTCACAAAAAGTCAAATAGAAAGCGATCAAAAAATATTATGTGGCCAAAACTAGTGCCAATAAAAACTTCAACTACGAAACATATATAGCTGCACACTAAAATGCTAACAATGAAAAAGGAAACAATGAATAAGGGAACTCTGTCATTGCATTACTGCTATAGGAATATTTGAAAAAAGAGATTTTTTTAGCTTACAGTATGTATTGGCCAATGCATGTGAGCCCGATAACCAACGGCAAGGTAATCTCTGTATATCGGGAACCTAACTTGAAATGTCATTATAGCAGGAGTCTAGCTGCCCAGACATGGATGTTTTAACCCAGATAGCTGCACTTCAAGTTAGGTTCCCGATATATAGAGATTACCTTGCCATTGGGTATTGGGCTCACATGCATTGGCCAATACATAAGCTAAAAATCTCTTTTTTCAAATAATCCTATAGCAGGAATGCATTGCCAGAGTTCACTTTTTCATTATTAGCATTTTAGTGTGCAGATGTATATGTTTCGTAGTTATAATGTGCTTTTTAGCTAGCACCTGTTCACACCTATTGGATATGTGGGTCCGTCTTTTTTTTATATTTGTAATAAAAACTTCAAGACATCCCACAAAAAACATGACCTTACATGACTGTTGGCCGAAAAATAAAAAAACTATAGACTTCAAAATCCGGTGGTGCAAAAAACCTTTATTATGCAAAAAAAAAAGCATTTTTTAGTGTGATAGTAGCTAAACTAAAAAAACTAGATACATTTTGGTATCGCTGCAATGGCACTGACCAGAGAAATAAAGATGCTTAATCACCTATACCGCATTGTGAATGCCTTAAAAAAATAAATAAATAACTAAATAAATAAATAAAGCCAATTTTTCAACCACTATTGACTTGTTCATTCGGCATCTAAAATATTGCAGTATGGCATGGCTCATATTTATCCTGCACTTTACACTGAGCACTTACACCAGAGATTATGTGCAAGGGTACATGCCCACAATCAGGAATAGCAGCGTTTTGGGCACAGCGTGTTTTTGCTGCGTACAAAATGCTGCATTGTACAGTACAATCCCAGTGGATGGATTTATAGAAATATCTTGCTCACTGTGCTTCTTTTCTCCACAGCATAAACTAACATGCGATGCAGCTTCCCTAGCTGCAGCATGTCAATTTATGATTGCGGGAATGTGAGTATTCCCCGAAATGAAAAAAGAGTGAAAGTCCCACAGTGCCCCAAACCCTGATCAGGGCATGAGCAGCTGCAGTCTTCTGTGGAGAACACTTGCGTCGCTGCAGGAGAAGACATACTGCGTCCAGGTCACAGCATATGCGGATTGTGGGCATATACCGTAAATCTCTGAAAAATCTTTGAAAAACATGATTCAATCAAATTTCCCAATAGAAATGTACCGCCTCAGCGCCAGCAGCCAGGCCGCTGCTCGGATCCAGATCCGCGGTGGCTCGAGGGGTCTCTGGACCCGAGTGGGGTCTCGTGGACACTCAAACTAAAAGGGGGGTATTTACAGGGGATTTTGTGGTTAGAGTTCGTGACACCACCCACGATGTGTTGTAAGGTGAGATACCACCGCTGCTGTTGGGAGCGCCCGGTGGCAGTGGAATGGCAGCCAGATGTTTAACCCCTCCGTGGGTAGGGGGACGATGCCCCGGGGCTTGGTGATGGTGAGAGCGGAGCACCGTTGGGGATGAAATGGGCACTGCGTACTCAGTTAGTCCAATAACGCTGACACCGACAACTTGTAAACCAGAATTCTTAGCACCGCTGCAGGCAGGAGGGAGAACGCTGGGATCCCGTGCCCTATGGTGGTGCCTGTTAGCCTGTGACCTTGACCTTGGCACCATTGTTTATAGTTGGTCCCTCTCAGTTTGAAACTGAACGGGTCCCTCTCACCCGTATGGCTAACGGAGTGAGATTGCTCTCATGGTTCATGCTTGGTATTTTCTGGACTTTATATTGGGAAATAAGAAATAACGTTTGGAACTCCATTCTATGTCTGAACTGGGTGCAAAAACCTAAAAAAATATCACTATGGGGAGATAAGGTATGCACACCAGTGACGATGTAAGGGGAATACATGGAATAGCAGAAACTGCTGTGTGAATACTGACATGAAAAATTCAATAGCTATATGTAAGGATGAAATGTGAAAAATGGAACCTGCATTACTGCCATGAATATATGAATAAAGAGAAATTTAGCTACTGAATTGATCAATGCAATAGAGCCCCAACACTACGCCAAAGTATTTCTCTACGTTGGGGTCCCTAGCTTATGTGTGTCCTCTCATGCAGTTAAAAAACTTACCGTGTATGGGAAGCTGAGACCCAGGCTATATATACGATGTGGATTGGCAATAGGTGTGTATGGGGAGGGTTCACAAACGAAAATCTAACAAATAAGAAATAACGTTTGGAACTCCATTCTATGTCTGAACTGGATGCAAAAACCTAAAAAAAATCACTATGGGGAGATAAGGTATGCACACCAGTGACTATGTAAGGGGAATACATGTAATAGCAGAAACTGCTGTGTGAATACTGACTTGAAAAATCCAATATCTATATGTAAGAGTGAAAATGTGAAAAATGGAATCTTTTAACTGCATGAGAGGACACACATAAGCTAGGGACCCCAACGTAGAGAAATACTTTGGCGTAGTGTTGGGGCTCTATTGCATTGATCAATTCAGTAGCTAAATTTCTCTTTATTCATATATTCATGGCAGTAATGCAGGTTCCATTTTTCACATTTCATTCTTACATATAGCTATTGAATTTTTCATGTCAGTGTTCACACAGCAGTTTCTGCTATTACATGTATTCCCCTTACATAGTCACTGGTGTGCATACCTTATCTCCCCATAGTGATGTTTTTTTAGGTTTTTGCACCCAGTTCAGACATAGAATGGAGTTCCAAACGTTATTTCTTATTTGTTAGTTTTTCGTTTGTGAACCCTCCCCATACACACCTATTGCCAATCCACATCGTATATATAGCCTGGGTCTCAGCTTCCCATACACGGTAAGTTTTTTAACTGCATGAGAGGACACACATAAGCTAGGGACCCCAACGTAGAGAAATACTTTGGCGTAGTGTTGGGGCTCTATTGCATTGATCAATTCAGTAGCTAAATTTCTCTTTATTCATATATTCATGGCAGTAATGCAGGTTCCATTTTTCACATTTCATTCTTACATATAGCTATTGAATTTTTCATGTCAGTATTCACACAGCAGCTTCTGCTATTCCATGTATTCCCCTTACATAGTCACTGGTGTGCATACCTTATCTCCCCATAGTGTATATTGGGAAAGTCCTATCCCCCTCATTGCCCTAGTATCCCAATTTTGGAGTGGGTGGAGGATGAATCGTGAAGCCTTCGCCCTCGTTGGGTAAATTACCAGGATGCGTGAAGCTACTTCCCTGCCCGGAGATGGCTCAAGGCTGCCGGCTGCCCTGCTCGGCAGTTCCGTGCCCCTTGACACGATCCCCTGCGACCGGGGTTCCAGCTCCTACCAGGCCCAGACCAACGTCTGCCACCTAGTAACTGAAGAGCCCAGCTCCTAACCTCCTCCAACGACCTGTGACCTCTCCTCTCGAGAGTCACCACTTGACTGACTCTCCTGACACTCCTGACTTCCCCTTACTAACCCCCCAAGTGTCCAGCCCTATTCCCTTCAGGCTGTCCTCCACTGGTGTGTCCGGTGGGTGTGGTGCAGAGTGTTTCTAGGATTTTGATTAGCTTGTTCTTAGCAACACCACAGGCTAGGGATCCGTAACCAAGGAGGAGATGGATACCATGCAGAAGGGCAGATTGCACAATGTCCTGTGATGACCTAATAGGCCAGCGCATCACAGAAATTCACTGTAATGAGGCAAAATGGAGTCACTTTGACCTACCATCTGTCCTGTGGTCCGGTGGTGTCCATCTTTTTATGCCTCTTTTTAGGTGTGCACAACAGTGTGGTCATCAACACCTTTGGTTCACCTCAACATCAACACCAGGTGTTCACATCAACACCAGGTTTTGTACACCTCGGAAAAGACAGACACCACTAAAGAGAGTCCAGAGTAACTTGCAGGTTTTACCTGAATCATGTATTTCAGAAATGTAGATGGAAACCCTGATGTAAGTGCTCAGCATAGAGCACAAGATAAACGTGAACAGATCCAAAATGTTCTGTACCAAAATCGCCACCAAATAGCATTAAACTTAATCCACAAAAACAAAAGTCCCCACACATTACTGGTACCACAAAGGCTCTGAAAAAACGTTATAGCTCCCCCTTCAAAAAAGAAATCAAGCAAAATCTGTACTCCCAAATACAAATGCTCCCCTCTCTTTTGAGCCCCATAATGTGCTGAAACCACAGTTAACAGTCCACATGTTTGGCATTATTATAAAGAAGAGAGCTTGCCTAAATGTACAGGGTACAGGTTTCCAAACGCACAAGCTAAGCACAATGTACAGGCACTACAATGTACTGGGCACAAGAAGGACTGATTTGCATTTTTAATTTTGCAATACTCACTGTGCTTGACACCATGGGTGTTTTCAAAAGACTAAAGCGGGCTTTACACACGGCGATATCGGTCCCGAAATCGCTAGTGTGGGTACCCACCCCATCTGTTGCGCGACACGGGCAAATCGCTGCCCGTGCCGCATAACATCGCCCAGACCCATCACACATACTTACCTGCCCGGCGATGTCGCTGTGACTGGCGAACCGCCTCCTTTCTAAGGGGGCGGTGCGTGCGGCAGTACAGCGACGTCACTGAGCGGCCGCCCAATAGCAGCAGAGAGGCGGAGCTGAGCGGGACGTAACATCCCGCCCACCCCCTTCCTGCCGCATAGCGGCCGGGAGGCAGGTAAGGAGAGGTTCCTCGTTTCTGCGGTGTCACACGGAGCGATGTGTGCTGCCGCAGGAATGAGGAACAACCTCGTTACTGCTGCAGTAACGATTTTTGAGAATGGACCCCCATGTCACCGATGAGCGATTTTGCACGTTTTTGCAACGATGCAAAATCGCTCATCGGTGTCACACGCAACGGCATCGGTAATGCGGCCGGATGTGCGGCACCAATTCCGTGACCCCAACGAGTTCGCTTTAGCGATGTCGTAGCATGTAAAGCCCCCTTAAATTGTCACTACACCCATAGATAAATTCTCAGAGGGGTGTAATTTCCAAAATTTGGTCACTTGAGAGGATTTATTCTGTTCTGGCATTTAGGGGCTTTGCAAATGGAGTCTGCAAACAATTCTAGGAAAATCTGCGCTTCAAAAATCAAATGACGATCCTTCCCTCCAGAGCCCTGTGGTACGGTCAAACAGTACTGTACAGTCACATGTAGGGTATTGCCACATTCAGAAAAAAATTGTGGAACACATTACGGGGCCAATCATTTTTCACCTATCCCTCTTGTGAAAATTAGAAACTTGGGGTTAAAGCAACATTTTTGAGGTTAAAAATGTTTTTTTTTTTCATTTTCACAGCTCAATGGTATAAAAATTTGTGAAGCACCTTGGGGTTCCAGGTGCTCACCAAAACATCTAGATAAATTATTTGAGGGGTCTAGTTTCCAAAATAGGGTCACTTGTGTAAGAGCTCTACTGTTCAGGCACCTCAGGAGCTCTGCTAATAGACATGGCACCCCCAAATCATTCTAACGAAATCTATTCTCAAATATGGTGCTCTTTCCCTTTTTCACTTTGTTCTGTGCTTTAAAAGTAGTTTTTAACCACATATGGGGTATAGGCATTTGCAGGAGAAATTGCACAACAAATTACATGGTGCGTTATGTCCTGTTACCCTAGTGAAGATAAAACCTTTGGGGTTAAATCAACATTTTTATTGGAAAAAAAGGAATTTCACCACATTTGAAATATTTTACTGTTTTCTACCACACCATATGGTAAATTGTATGAATGGTATCATTCAAAATTACAACTCGTCCAGCAAAAAAGAGCCTTCATATGGCAATATTGATGGAAAAATAAAAAAGTTATGGCTCTTGGAATAAGGGGAGGAAAAATGAATTTCAAAAAAAAGAAAAATGGCCACGTTGTGTAGGGGTTAATATATATTGTTATATGAAAAAAAATGTTAAGAAATGAAAAGAAAATTACATAAAAACCATACTTAAACTGGCAATACACTCCATTTAAGTCTCTGAGGAGTTGCTCACATAATGTTGTCATATTTAGTTTTTTTTTTCTAAAATTGCATTAAAACTGTAGCATTTTTGCTGCCATTTTTATATTATGGCAGTACTTTCTGCCATTAGTGAATATGCCTTTTTACCTTTATTAAATGTGTTCATCTGAAAAGTAAATTCCTGACAAAATTAAGTTGTTCATTTCTACAATCCTAAAACTTACTTCTGAGCTTCAGACTCTTGTCATAGTCTAACGGTAAATAGTCAAGGTCTCTCCTATTAACAGCCAATTGATTTCTCTTTGCATCCTGTCATATTTATTGCTGATTTGCTTACCAACTGTTTTCTTTCACGGTTAACATAAGCTTTCACACATTTTTCTATGCTATACACCTGATTGGATAATTAAAAATACATACTGTATATATATATATAGGCAATAATCAGAAAGCAATCTAATATATAAAGCTCAGTGTATGTATGTGTGTGTGTGTGTGTGTGTGTGTGTGTGTGTGTGTCCGCTAAAGAAATCCACACCATCGCATTTACAATCACGAAATTTTGCTCATGTGACCCAGGGAGCATCGTAGACTATATTTTGACGGGTAAATTTAACCCGGCGCTTTACAGTTACTCTCCAAAAACCTGCCTCCATTAAAGTCAATGGAGCTGTGAGCTATTAGGTTAATAATAGCAGCTGTGATTGGTTGCTATAGGAACAAAAATAAATTGTTAGTATAAGAAGCTTATATGTGAGGTAATAAGATGTCGGTGGGGAGACGGATAGTGAGAGACAGACAGAGACAGAGGCAGACAGACACAGACAGACAGAAAAAGAGACAAACAGACAAACAGAGAGACAGAAAGAGACAGACAGGGAAAGAGACAGACAGGGAAAGAGACCGAGACAAGTAAAGAGACAGGGAAAGAGACAGAGACAAGTAAAGAAACAGGGAAAGAGACAAAGACAAGTAAAGAAACAGGGAAAGAGACAAAGACAAGTAAAGAAACAGGGAAAGAGACAAAGACAAGTAAAGAGACAGAGAAAGATACAGAGACAGACAGGGAAAGAGACAGATGGGGAAAGAGACAGAGACAAGGAAAGAGACAGAGACAAGGAAAGAGACAAGGAAAGAGACACAGACAAGTAAAGAGACAGGGAAAGAGACAGAGACAAGTAAAGAGACAGTGAAAGAGACAGAGACAGACAGGGAAAGAGACAGACAAGTAAAGAGACAGGGAAAGAAAGAGAGACACATGGGGAAAGAGACAGACGGGGAAAGAGACAGATGGGGAAAGAGACAGACCTGGAATGAGACAGACCCGGTACGAGACAGATGGGGAAAGAGACAGATGGGGAAAGAGAAAGATGGGGAAAGAGACAGACGGGGAAAGAGACAGACCTAGAACGAGACAGACCTGGAATGAGACAGACCTGGAATGAGACAGACCTGCAATGAGTCAGACCGGGAATGAGACAGACGAGGAAAGAGACTGACAGACAGATAGAGACAGACAGAAACAGACAGACACAGAGATAGAGAGAGACAGACAGACACAGAGATATAGAGACAGAAACAGAGATAGAGAGAGACAGACACAGAGATAGAGACAGACAGAGAGACTGATACAGAGACAGACAGAGAGACTGATACAGACAGACAGAGACACAGAGACAGACATCAGAGATAGACAGACAGAGACTGGGAGAGAGACAGAGATACACTTACTATCCCGGGCAACACCCGGGTACTACAGCTAGTGTATACATGTAAATGGTTAACTTTATTTAACTTTGCGAAATCTTGTGTAAAAAAAATTGAAAAGTCATACAACTTTTGTGAAATGCGATGTTGCACAGGAATTTTGCGACTCTTGCCATTTTCATGACAGGGTCGGTCAAGTCTGCTAAGATTTGTGGAGCCGGTGCGGGACATGACATGGTGGTACTTAAGTATCTAATTCATCATGAGCTGTGGCGTACCTTATGTCACAAATCTTACTCCAGTCCCCAACTGGAGTAGGATTTGTTTGTAGGTGCCTAGAGGCATATGCTACCTTTAAGAGGCACCTGATTGTTTAAGAGTCGTCATTAATGGATCAGGTGCTTCAGATTCCACCACATGCCCTTATTAAGATTGCTGTGAATAACACTGGTAATGATGAATAGGAGCATTAAAAGGAATCTGTCACTAGGTTTTTGCACCTATTCTGAGGGCAGCATAATGAAGGGGCAGAAACCCTGATGCTAGCGATATGTTATATACTGAAATGTAATTTTGATAAAATCACTGTTTTATCAGCAGAAGAATATCACTAGAGGACAAGTAAGCCTGCTACCATGTAGTCCAACTGTGTCCCCAGTAGAAATTGGAACATTTTTGCCTGCTCACATAGAAGCTGCAACAGATAAAACAGGGATTTTATCAAAACGGCAAAAAACAATAAAATCAGCATCTCAGTTCCTACGTCATGTTTTTTTCAGATGGGGTAGGAAAAACCTGGTGACAGACTCCCTTTAAAGTCTTGCCACCAAGCCCTTTACTGTTATTTTGCAAAAGTCAATTATATAAATTGGTTTCATATTTTGCTGTCAATCAGTGGTGTGGGCAGGGTTATACAGAGCTCAGTTTTCAGAGAACTGGAATATTTTCAACAGATAAAACAGGGATTTTATCAAAACTGAATAAACCAATAAAGTAAGAACTAAAATCAGTTCCTACATCTCCCTACATCTTGCTATTTTTACATGAGGTAGGAAAAGCTTGACACATTCTCTTTAAAGTTTTGCCCACAAGCCCCCTTATTGTTATTTTGATAAAGTCAATTATATCAATTGGAAGTCAATGATATCAACTGGAAGTTAGGTTGGAATACTGCCCAAGATCTACATAATGATGAAAGTGAAGTAAGCCTGCTACAGTGTAATACATTCTAATTTGCTACATGCAGTATGTTCCTGCAGTTTTATTTTATAAACTAATATTAAAACATTAGCATACCTTTCTCAAAAAGAAGGTCATTGCCTTCACCCAGCAAATTAGCTTCACTGTTCCTATTTTTACATCTTTCAAGGCTGTAATAGCTATGCATGGCAGTGTTGTAATTGTTTGCTATGTCGATAAACTGAGGGTTATGCAGGTTTTGTCAACAGAGTTGTGCTCCAAGTATTGATTTTATTTCATTGGGTAAACAGCAAAATCATTTAACCTCGACCATTTCCTAATCATTCAATACCCACCTGTGGTATCAAGGTAACAAATGACAAATGTTGCCATTACTTAGAGCAATGCCAGTTTAAAGCCCATTATATATATATAGTATGTCTGCACATTTAGATTGCATGTTATCTCCCTTATAGGTATTTACAAATAAACATCTGTTTATTTTTAAATCAGAGGAATGTTTTGTAGAAGACACAATCACTGATTTGACCGACTTTCTGGATTATTGTATGTTAGGCTACTTTCACACATCATTTTTTTTCCATCAGGCACAATCCGGAAAAAAACGGGTAAAACGGATCCGGTACCGCATCCGTTTTATCCCCATAGATTTGCATTGTTACCGGATTGTACCTGATGGCTTTGCGTTGCATCCGTTTTTTTGCGGATGCGGCAAAATTATTTAAAGCGGCGGCCGGACGCAACGTGTCTTGCAACATTTTTTGGCCCCTTAAAAAAACCGCATCGCGACGGATCCGGCGTGTTTTACAATGAAAGCCTATGGACGCCGGATCTGGCGCAATGCGGTAAAAAATGAATGCGGCTGCCGGATCCGTTTTTGTAAACTGCGCATGCACCAAATTAATTAAAAAAACTGATCCATCAAAAAAAACGGACAAAACGGATGCAAAAACGGATGCAAAATGGATCCAACGGATCCGTTTTTTTACGCATCCAGCATAACGGATCCGTTAAAAACCGGATCCGGTGGATACAGTTTTACATTTTTTTTGCAGGAAAAAAAAGGATTGTGCCTGAATGCAGAAAACTAATGTGTGAAAGTAGCCTTAGTTTTGTACTGCAAAACAATGGACAGCTCCTGTCGCCTTCACATTTCATATTAAATTTGGTGCAAATTCCATCCCATTACTTTTTATATTACATACTACAGGGTGAGATACAGACAGAATGGAGACCCTTTTTTATAAAAATAAAAAAAAAGTGTTCTTTTTCAGTCCAATAGCTTATCGTATTGTATAATGTTATCTACTTTGTTGGTGGATGTACAGTGAAGGAAATAATTATTTGATCCCTTGCTGATTTTGTAATTTTGCCCACTGAGAAAGACATGAACAATCTATAATTGTAAGGATAGTTTAATTTTAACAGTGAGAGATAGAATATCAAAAATAATATCCAGAAAATCACATTGTATAAATTATATCAATTTATTTGCATTTTGCAGAGAGAAATAAGTATTTGATCCCCTACCAACCATTAAGAGTTCTGGCTCCCACAGACCACTTAGATGCTCCTATTCAATGCTTTACCTGTGTTAAAGACAGCTGTCTTAAATTGTCACCTGTATAAGGCTGGGGACCCACTTTGCGTTTAGAACGCACTTTTTTTGGCCTAATTGATTTGACCAAAGTTACCTTTTCCAGAAATTTAGCGCTGAAAACGCATGCGTATTTACCGTGTTTTAGATGCGTTTTCTACGCTTTTAACATACGTTTTGAACTCCAAGTAGTGACTTGCGTTTTGCAAATAAACACAAAGCTCCATAAAGTTTAACTATTGAAAAATCAAGATGTCTGTCTTTTAAAAAAAAATGCACTCAGTACGGATGTCATGTCTTGGAGACATGATAACATCCATGTTATAAAACAGAATTTAGGTTAAACTATAGTAAATTTATAAGAAATCACAGGAAATTTAACTGATATTATAATGATAATTTTATTTGTTATTTGTCCCATAATACTTTATTAAATTTTACACAAATCTAATTTTTTATTTTTTTTTTAAAATAAACATAAATTGTCTTCATTTATTTATTATTAAAAAGCCATAGTTTACATTTCAACACAAATTTGGTAACATAAATTAACTTATGTATCAGAGTACAACTGCTGGGTGAAGTATCCTTGGTTTTTTTCTTGTGGGTTTATAAATAGACTAGAAGGTGGCCCGATTCTACGTATCGGGTATTCTAGAATTTACGTATTGTGTAGTTCATGTATGATTTTTGTTATATATATATATATATATAGAGAGAGATGTTGTTGTCTGTAGTTACCAAGTGTTTGTGTAGGGCGCTGTACATGTTCTGGGTGTTGTCTGGGTGTGACGGGGGGTGAGAGCGGTGTTGTATGTGTGTTGCGTGTGTTGCGTTGTTTGTGGAGCGCTGTGTGTCTGTAGCGTTGTGTGTGTGTTGCGCGGTTTGTGTGTGTGTGGTGTGTTTTGGGGGGAGGTATGTTTTGTGCAATGTGTGTGTTGTGCGGTATGTGCGTATATTTGTGTGTGCCGCGGTGTTTGTGTGTTGGGTGTTGTGTGTGTGCAGCGTTGTCTGTGTGTGTGGGTGTCTGTGTAGGGCAGTTGTTTGTGGTTCCCAGTGTGTGTGTGTGTGTGTGGTGTGTGTGTGTGTGCATCAGCCTCTCTTCTCTCAGCCTACCTCTCCCAGCCTCCCTCCTCCCAGCCTCCCTCAGCATAAGCCTCCCTCTCCCAGCCTCCCCAGCATCAGCCTCCACCAGCATCAGCCTCTCTCCTTCCAGCCTCCTCCAGCATCAGCCTCCCTCTCCCAGCCTTCCCCAGGATCAGCCTCTCTCCTCCCAGCCTCCGTCCTCCCAGCCTTCCCCAGCATCAGCTTTCCCCTCCCAGCCTCCCTCAGCATCAGCCTTCCCCAGCATCAGCCTCCCGTTCCCAGCCTTCCCCAGGATCAGCCTCTCTCCTCCCAGCCTCCTTCCTCCCAGCCTTCCCCAGCATCAGCTTTCCCCTCCCAGCCTCCCTCAGCATCAGCCTCCCTCAGCATCAGCCTCCCGTTCCCAGCCTTCCCCAGGATCAGCCTCTCTCCTCCCAGCCTCCTTCCTCCCAGCCTCCCTCAGCATCAGCCTCCCCAAGCATCAGCCTCCACCAGCATTAGCCTCTCTCCTTCCAGCCTCCTCCAGCATCAGCCTCCCTCTCCCAGCCTTCCCCAGGATCAGCCTCTCTCCTCCCAGCCTCCGTCCTCCCAGCCTTCCCCAGCATCAGCTTTCCCCTCCCAGCCTCCCTCAGCATCAGCCTTCCCCAGCATCAGCCTCCCGTTCCCAGCCTTCCCCAGGATCAGCCTCTCTCCTCCCAGCCTCCGTCCTCCCAGCCTTCCCCAGCATCAGCTTTCCCCTCCCAGCCTCCCTCAGCATCAGCCTCCCTCAGCATCAGCCTCTCGTTCCCAGCCTTCCCCAGGATCAGCCTCTCTCCTCCCAGCCTCCTTCCTCCCAGCCTCCCTCAGCATCAGCCTTCCCCTCCCAGTCTCCCCCAGCATCAGCCTCCCCAAGCATCAGCCTCCACCAGCATTAGCCTCTCTCCTTCCAGCCTCCCCCAGCATCAGCCTCACCAAGCATCAGCCTCCACCAGCATCAGCCTCCCTCGTCCCAGCCTCCCCCTTCCAGCCTCCCCCAGCATCAGCCTCTCTCCTCCCAGCCTTCCCCATGATCAGCCTCTCTGCTCCCAGCCTCCTCCAGCACGCCGTGCTCCTCTGCCGACACTCACACACCCGATCGCATCCACTCACACACACCCGATCGCATCCACTCACACACACCCGATCGCATCCACTCACACACACCCGATCGCATCCACTCACACACACCCGATCGCATACACTCACACACACAGACACTGACGATATCGCACATACGCGCTTATACTCACAACATCCGGGGATATCACATGCTTCTGGCCATGTGATCCCCCGGCAGGTCCTGGAAGATCACAACAGCACAGTATCGAGGCCGAGAAGCAAGCGATATCCCAGGATGTTGTGAGTATGTGGATGCAATGTGATGTGTGAGGTGTGTGTGAGTGTGATCTGATTTGTGTGTGTATGTGTGTGTGTGTGTGCTGTTATGTGTCTGTATTTTCCGCAGCTGCAGGACCTTGATGTGTGGATGCGATGTGATGTGTGTGTGAGGTGTGTGTGAGAGTGAGTGTGAGCCGGTGTACACTGGTAACTATGATACACATCGGGTAACTAAGGGACCTTAGTTACCCGATGTGTATAATGGTTACCAGCTTTCATGGCCTCCGTGAAGATCCCAGCATCGCAAGGTTATGTGTGGCGCTGCCGGGATCCTGACGGAGCCGGTGTAGAAGCAAGCGATATCCCAGGATGTTGTGATGTGTGAGGTGTGTGTGAGAGTGAGTGTGAGAGTGAGTGTGATGTGATGTGTGTGTGTACTCACCTGGGAATCGGGGCTCCGTGTCAGTTGGGCCAGAGCGAGCGTGGATTGCGTGAGGGGGCGGGGCCTGCAGAGAGACGGGGCGAGAGGCCAATCCATGTGGGGGGGCGGGGCCATGGCGAGCCCAGCAGCCAATCAGCTTTGTGTCACCGTAAGGACACAATTTCGGAGCATGACAGACAGACAGACAGACAGACAGACAGAATAAGGCAATTATATATATAGATTTGGATTTTTGGGGACATTTTGTGGTGGTTGATGACTAAATTCTGGTTGGTTTGGTTTAACATAAATTTTTTGTTGATATGGTGGCATATATTGAGTTTGGTATTGTTGATATGGATTTGGCCTGGAAATATTTATTGGTTGGGGTAGTGGATCAATAATGTCTGTTTGTGATTTTTTTAAATCGATGAATGTTTTTTCAAGCAGAGAAACCATTTCCCCACCAGAAGGATATGGACCCTCTTCCTCGAAACAGCTAAGCAGGCCACATTTGGATGTCATGCATATGGGGTTTTTTTTGGATCTTTGATTTTTCTAAGGCGACATGCTATACTATACGAAATGTATCAAATTCGTCATCCTCTGTTGCAGATTTTAGAAGTTCCTTAGTTTTTGTGGATATAGGATCATTCTCTAAATTTTTGGTACCAAAGTTTTTTTTTTTGTTTTTTGGTTTAGTGTAGGTTGGTAATTTTTCAGCCAGATTTACAACATTTGAACCACAGGTTTCTTATACATTTGTATTACTTGATAATTCATCTACATCAATAGCTTGTTGAAGGCTTGATTCTCTCTCCCCATCTTCATCAAGAGTAGCTTGTGTTTCACCTGCTTGTTCTTCTTCAGGTATTTCATCCCTTGGTGGTATACTACCAGAAGTTCTATCAATTTGAAAGGATAATTATTATATTTAGTTTATGATAATTTTTTTCAATTATTACCAAATTAAATTAATACATTTTTAAAATAAAATAATGACTTTGATTCATTAAAAATTAAAAATAACAAAAAACTTACGTACGTAACTTTTGACTTGTACATAGAAAACGGAGATCTTCATAATACATAAAATTTAATTTTTTTGGTGATGATCCACTTTTCATCCCCTCTAACCTTATTTTATTAAAACGGTCTTTAACTGACCGCCATCTCTTCCTGACATCTTGTTCTACATTTGTAAAAAAAAAATAACATATATGTGGTGATTTAAAAACAACAAAAATTTATTACAAATTAAAAAATAATAAAAAAAAAATTTAAACAAACAAAAACTTACTAATTTTATTTTGCATTGCCTGATCAACCTCATGCCACTGGGGGAATAATTCCCTACAAATTATTATCCAGCAGTCTGATCGTTTGAGCTTGAACATAAAGTCAGGAGAAGCAGGATCCCACAGACATGGCATTGATTCAACCTTTTGCTGCATTAATAAAAATGTAAATTATTTTATCGTTCAGTATTTAAGTAAATTTTAACAATAAAAATTAATATTTATTTAAACATCAAAAATAATTCACCAAAACACTATAAAACAAAAAAAAAAGTTTGTTACAAAAATAACTTACCAGACTAATCAATTTCGGAACATTAATTTTAAGTCGCTGATACCAAGCCATTGGTGATAATATAATATCCTGAGACAGCAAAAAAGGTCCTTCAAGCATTCAAGGGCAAAAATAATGATTCAACATGCCTCTTTTTTATTTTAAAAAGGATGTGATGTCAATGATGACGTTTTTGCAAACAAATACAAACTCCATTTTCTGCGTTTTTTGCGCCAAAAACGCACGTAAAAAGCATTCAAAACGCTAGTAAAACGTATATTTCTATCAAATCCAAAATTTATGACCATTTCCATTGACTTCAATGTTATCAAAACGCTGCAGAAATGGCAAAAACAACTGACATGTTGCTTCTTTGAACGCATGGTTTTTGCCACAAAGTATGCAAATTAAATGCAGCGTTATAAAATGCAAAGTGGGGTCTGGAAAACACATTTATCCATAGAATATCATGCAAATGCAAAACGCAGGCCATTTGGCATGAAAAAGGTGCTTCTCAAAACGCTGCAGAAACGCAGTTAAAAACACAAAGTGGGTCCCTAGCCTGAAAAACTTCTGTCCACAGACTCAATTAATAAGTCAGTTACTAACCTCTACAGCATGGGCAAGACCAAAGAGCTTTTTAACGATGTCAGGGACAAGATCATAGACCTGCACAAGGCTGAAATTCACTACATAACCATAAGTAAGACGCTGTGCGAGAAGGAGACAACTGTTGGTAAAATAGTAAGAAAATACAAAATGAGTGTCAATCGACATTGATCTGGAGCACCATGCAAAATCTCACCTTGTGGGGCATCCAGGATCATGAAGAAAGTGAGAAATGAGCCTAAAACTACACGGGGGAACTTGTTAAAGATGTCAAGGCAGCTGGGACCCATGTCACCAAGAAAACAATTGGTAACACATTTTTCTATAATGGCTTAAAATCCTGCAGTGCTCGCAAAGTACCACTGCTCAAAAAGGCACATGTGCAGACCCATCTGAAGTTTACCAATGAACACCTGGATGATTCTGAAAGTGATTGAGAGAAGGTGCTGTGGTCAGATGAGACAAATATTGAGCTCTTTGGCTTTAACTCAACTCGCCATGTTTGAAGGAAGAGAAACGCTGCCTATGACCGAAAGAACACCATCCCCACTGTCAAGCATGGAGGTGGAAACATTATGTTTTGGGGGTGTTTCTCTGCTAATTGCACAGGACTACTTCACCGTATCAATGGGACAATGGATGGAGCCATGTATTGTAAAATCCTGAGTGACAACCTCCTTCCCTCCTCCAGAACATTAAAATGGGTCATGGCTGGGTCTTTCAGCATGACAAAGATCCAAAACATACAGCCAAGACAAAAAAGGAGTGGCTCAAAAAGAAGTACCTTAAGGTCACTAAATGGCCTAGCCAGTCTCCAGAACTTAATCCCATAGAAAATTTATGGAGGGAGATAAAATTCTCAGTTGCCAAGCGACAGCCTCAAAATCTTAATGATTTAGAGATTATCTGTACAGAGGAGTGGACCAAAATTCCTCCTGACATGTGCGCAAACCTCATCATCAACTACAGAAACGTCTGACTGCTGTGCTTTCCAACAAGGGTTTTGCCACGAAGTATTAAGTCTTGTTTGCCAGAGGAATCAAATACTTATTTGTCTCTGCAAAATGCCAATAAATTTATATAATTTATACAATGTGATTTTCTGGATTTTATTTTGGATATTCTATCTCTTACTGTTAAAATTAATCTACCCCTAAAATTATAGACGGTTCATGATTTTGTAAGGGGCAACTTACAAAATCAGCAAGGAATTCATTAATTATTTCCTTCACTATTTGCCCCCTGACCTCTTGAGCCGCAGTGCGGTTGCACCGGTTGCACCAATTGCATGTCCACCCCTGATATACACTACTCTATACTATTGGGTCCACATTTTTATATACTGGGTATCTGCTTAAGCAAACCCCATACTATCAATGCCCTGTGGATTCCTAGCATGAAAAATTCATCCTCTACTGTATATGAAAAACGTATACTATATCTCTAAAGCCTGCTACACACATCCGTGCCGCCGGCACGTGTTTGTCATTTTTTACACGTACCGGCGGCACGGAGACACGTTAAGCAATGCTACCCTATTGTAGCAGGCACACACACGTAAAACCACACGGAACGTGTGTCCGTGTGCGTTTGTACGTGTGTGCGTTTTCCAAAGCGCTGACATGTCAGTGTTTTCTCCTGCAGCACGGGTGTCACACGGCCCGCATCCGTACCACACGGGTGTAGCGTGGATGCGGTCCTGTGTGACACGCGCCAGAGAAAACACACATGTCAGTGAAAAAAAAAGAAACCATTTACTCACCTTCTCCAGCCCTTCTGTCTCTGCCGCTGCTGCCTCTTGCTGCCGACCGCCGCTCATTATTCTCATAGAATATTCACTTCACTGCCTGGCAGCAGCGGCAGCAGGGAGACGGGAGGGCTGGAGACCGAAGATCAGCACCACGGACAGCAGCACGGACAGCAGGAAGGACCAAGTGAGTATGTTAATTACTGGTTCTACGTGTGCTATCGCGGATAGCAAATGTAGAACACACGTGTCCCGCACGTACCAGAGACACAAACTTACCACACGCAACACGCAGGAGAAATACGTGTCTCTGGGCACGTGCGTGATTTTCACGTGAATGTGGCAGAGGCCTAATAGTGATGAGTGTATCTTTTGAAGTTTTAATTCACTAACTTTTCTACATTTTTTCCAAAAATGTGTTTTTCGGCTTATTTATTCTCTGTGAATCAAAAGTACTCCAAAACTAGAGAGGATCAAATAGTGAAATATTTGGGTTTGGACTATGCTATCCGAACATTGAGATCTATTCCAGTATTCATCATGAAGAATTAATCTAATGCAAGCCAATGGGGAGCCTGAGCATTTTTCTGGGAAATCTTCAAGATAAATGCTCATGTGCCCCATTGACTTGCATTATATTAGTTATTTTTGCTGAATAATGGAATAGCACTCTGTATTCGAATAGCATAATCCGATCCCGAATATTTCACTATTTGACCAGCTCTATTCAAAACCTAGAACTGCCCTGAAAAAACATGTATGACACTTTGAGGTGTAAAGGCTGTTTTACACACAGCGACATCGCTAGTAAAAGCACCCGCCCCCGTCGGTTGTGCGTCACGGGCAAATTGCTGCCCCGGGCGCACAACATTGCTAGGACCCGTCACACATACTTACATGCTTAGCGACGTTGCTGTGGCCGGCAAGCCGCCTTCTTTCTAAGGGGCAGTTCATGCGGCGTCACAGTGACGTTACACACAGCAGCTGTCCAATAAAAGCAGAGGGGCAGAGAGCAGCCGAAAGAAAGTGACGCCCACCTCGTTGCCGGAGGACGCAGGTAAGGTGTTGTTCGTCGTTCCTGGGGTGTCACACGTAGCGATGTGTGCTGCCTCAGGAACGACAAACAACCTGCATCCTGCAACAACGACGATATTTGGGATTAGAATGACGTGTCAACGGTCAACGATTAGGTGAATAATTTTGATCGTTAGCGGTCGTTCGTACGTTTCACATGCAATGATGTCGTTAACGAGGTCGGATGTGCGTCACGAATTCCGTGACCCCAACGACATCTCGTTAGCGATGTCGTTGCATGTAAAGCCACCTTTAGAGATTGGATCACACCTTTTTCTGACTCTTTAATGCAGATTAAGCATTTTTAATGTTAAAGTGAGTGACCTCAACGTATTGTATATAGCTACCAAAAAAACAACAGACCGCAGTATTGGTATGGCGTGAACATATGTCAAATTTGTCTTTTAAAATGAGTTTTAAAAAAAATCAGTAGTTTGTGGCATGTACACAATGAAATGTTTTCTTTTTTATTTATCCCGTTCTTGAAAAGTACCGTGCAAGAAATTCTAGGTACGTGACCTCCAAAAAACTGCAGCAACAATCTACAATGTTTGTGTGTATTTAATCTATGTTAAATAAGACTAATATAACATGTCGGCAAAAATAATCAGTAGTTTTTGATACATATACAAAGGTCTTTTTTTTTTTTTTTCTTTCAGCTAATTTAATCTGGGACCCAGCTAACCACTTTACCATCCATATTGAAGTTTTGACATGACACTAGTCAGGTACAGAATATGTTTTTAACTTTCGTAGGTTAGGGACTGTCTCAGATGGGTACACCGTGACGAGGTGAGACAGCTTCTTACCTTTTTGCAAAAATGTATATACTAAGTACCCTGTTTATTAAGCACTTGCTATTTATTTATAGTCAGGGAATTTTTTCTACAATTTTCTCCTTGGTTTTTTTCTAGTCTTGAGGCTGCAATTCACATGCTTGTAATGTTGCATGTTTATTGAACATTTGTCACAGCTCAGTTTTTTGTTTTTTTGTCTGTTATCTTGCTTTAATGCAAGTTGGGGGTGCAGCCCTCCTGATACTGAGGCTGAACAATTACCTGCTTCTCACTTTTTGCTGTGTATTTAATCTGGGACCCAGCTAACCACTTTACCATTCATATTGAAGTTTTGACATGACACTAGTCAGGTACAGAATATGTTTTTAACTTTAGTAGGTTAGGGACTGTCTCAGATGGGTACACCGTGACGAGGTGAGACAGCTTCTTACCTTTTTGCAAAAATGTATATACTAAGTACCCTGTTTATTAAGCACTTGCAATTTATTTATTTATAGTCAGGGTATTTTTTCTACAATTTTCTCCTTGTTTTTTTTCTAATGTTGGTGTGTATTTAATCTATGTTAAATAAGACTAATATAACATGTCGGCAAAAATAATCAGTAGTTTTTGATACATATACAAAGGTCTTTTTTTTTTTTCTTTCAGCTATATTGGTGGCAGGCTTCTGTATGAATGGAAAATAAATGTATAGATCAATTAAAATGCAGTGCAGCACTGTTTTCAATGACTGCATGTTCTCCGATCTCTCTCAATTGAATTGCTGCACCAGTGATTACATGTAAATCTCTGAGAAACGAGCATGTGGTCCCCACATAGCTTCTCATGAGCCAGGTCAGACACCCCATACTTTGCACTGACGAGGGGCAAGCACCCCGAAACACCGTGTCTGCAAATTGGGACTCTGATCTGGCATAAATCCTAAGTCATATGCAAAGGATTGTTAAAAATCCACTTTTGACTTTTAGGATCGCTACTTCCAATAGGTGGCGCTGCGCTAGAGTTTGTCTCCTTTCCTGGAGAGACAATTTGAATATTTCCCAGAGGGGCATGGCAGCTATAAGTCCCCTTACTGGCAGCCAGAGTGGCTTGCAAAGTCTCCTTAAGGAGAATAGTGTTCCCCCGTGGTCCCCACATAGCTTCTCATGAGCCAGATCAGACACCCCATACTTTGCACTGACGAGGGGTTAGCACCCCGAAACACCGTGTCTGCAAATTGGGACTCTGATCTGGCATAAATCCTAAGTCATATGCAAAGGATTGTTAAAAATCCACTTTTGACTTTTAGGATCACTACTTCCAATAGGAGGCGCTGCGCTAGAATTTGTCTCCTTTCCTAAAAAAGTTGTTTAAGGCTACATGCGCACGCTGCTTTTTTTCCTGCTTTTTTTGCTGCTTTTTTGGCTGCAGTTTTGTCAGCAGAACTTTCTGACATCTGACTTCCCAGCAAAGTCTATGAGAAGTCAGATTTGTCATGCGCACATTGCAGTTTATTTGTCAGCGTTTTTTTTGTCAAAAGTTTGTGACAAAAAAAATGCAGCATGTTCATTCTTCCTGCGTTTTTGTCAACATTTGTCACCCATTGAAATCAATGAGGGCATCAAAAACGCAGGAAAAATGCATGCTAATTAAAAGTGGTGCATTTTACCTGCGTTTTTGGTACCAAAAAAGCAGGTGATTTGTCAGGAAGTGAGGTCAGGCAAGTGGTCCCGTCCCGTCCTCCATGTGTTCCCCGAAGTACCGCTGTCCCCAGGGGAGATGATGTGGAGGACGGGACTATCAGCGGCGGCGGCAGCGAGAGGGAAAAATCAATGTTTTCAGCTGCCAATGTGCATACCCCCCTCTCGCTGCCGCCGCTGATAGTCCCGTCCTCCACGTGTTCCCCGAAGTACCGCTGTCCCCGCACAGGGGAGATGATGGACCCCTCTCACTGCCACCGCCACCACTGAAAGTCCCATCCTCAACGCTCCTGTCAGCTCCACGCAGTAGCGCGATCAGCTGAGCTGTCACTGAGGTTACTCGCGGCCACCGCTGGATTCAGCGGTGGCCGCGGGTAACCTCAGTGACAGCTCAGCTGATCACGCGGCTGTCTTCAGTTGCTTTGGAGGTGACAAGAGCGGCAGTGTCTGCTGCTTCTCCGGTCACCTCCATGCAGCAGAGCTGGAAGCGACGCTGGACCATCCTGGATTACACCGAACATGGAGGGCTTTGTCGGGGTTAATAAATTGGTAATGAGGGAATGTGTTTGTGTTTTTTATTTCTAATAAAGGATTTTTCAGGTGTGTGTGTTTATTTACTGTAATTTACAGATTAATCATGGAGGGTGTCTCAGGGAGACGCATGACATGATTAATCTAGGACTTATTGGCAGCTATGGGCTGCCAATAACTCCTTATTACCCCGATTTGCCAATGCACCAGGGCAAATCGGGAAGGGCCGGGTACAGTCCCAGAACAGCCGCATCTAATGGTTGCGGCAATTCTGGGCGGCTGCTGACTCATATTGTTAGGCTGGGGGGCTCCCCATAACGTGGAGCTCCCCATCCTGAGAATACCAGCCTTCAGGCGTATGGCTTTATATGGCTGGCATTAAAATTGGGGGGGACCGCACGCCAGTTTTTTTTAATTATTTATTTATTTCTAATTTTTTTTTTTTCAATTCAACAAGCTTTATGGGCTTGTTTGAACTGAAAAATACATGAAACAATTGTTGACAAAACTGCAGCCAAAAACGCACCAAAAAAGCAGCAAAAACGCACCAAAAAAGCACCTACATTTTTTGTGACATTTCCACGCTCTCTCTGACAAGGTGCAGTTTTGGCTGCAGTTTTGGCTGCAGTTTGTGAACACGAAAAAGAAGCAGCGTGTAGCCTTAAAGAACTGAGAGTTCTCAGTGGTTGATACCTTTTAATGGCTAACTGAAAAGATGGTAATAATAGCAAGCTTTCGAGACTACTCAGGTCTCTTCATCAGGCATGGAATAACACAAAATCTGAAGAGTCACATGTTTATACACAACAGGACTAAAGGTCCAGTCACATTAAGCAACTTACCAGCGATCCCAACAACGATAGGGATCGCTGGTAAGTTGCTAGGAGGTTGCTGGTGAGATGTCACACTGCAATGCTCCAGCGATCCCACCAGCAACCTGACCTGGCAGGGATCGCTGGAGCGTCGCTACACGAGTTGCTGGTGAGCTCACCAGCAACCAGTGACCAGCCCCCAGCGCCGCGTGGAAGATGCTGCGCTTGGTAACTAAGGTAAATATCGGGTAACCAACCCGATATTTACCTTGGTTACCAGCGCACGGAGCTACACGTGCAGAGAGCAGGGAGCAGCGCACACTGCTTAGCGCTGGCTCCCTGCTCTCCTAGTTACAGCACACATCGGGTTAATTACCCGATGTGTGCTGCAGCTACATGTGCACAGAGCAGGGAGCAGCGCACAATGCTTAGCGCTGGCTCCTTGCTCTCCTAGCTACAGCACACATCGGGTTAATTAACCCGATGTGTCCTGCAGCTACATGTGCACAGAGCAGGAGCCGGCACTGACAGTGAGAGCGGCGGAGGCTGGTAACAAAGGTAAATATCGGGTAACCAAGGACAGGGCTTCTTGGTTACCCGATGTTTACATTGGTTACCAGCCTCCGCAGAAGCCGGCTCCTGCTGCCTGCACATTTAGTTGTTGCTGTCTCGCTGTCACACACAGCGATCTGTGCTTCACAGCGGGACAGCAACAACTAAAAAATGGCCCAGGACATTCAGCAACAACCAACGACCTCACAGCAGGGGCCAGGTTGTTGCTGGATGTCACACACAGCAACATCGCTAGCAACGTCACAAAAGTTGTTCGTTAGCAGTGATGTTACTAGCGATGTTGCTTAGTGTGACGTGGCCTTTAGAATAGTTGTAGGTACTTATCTCTACTGGCAAACACGGTACAAAGATATATTCTCCTTTCCTAGAGAGACAATTTGAGAAACGAGATTCAGACAAAATCCCCAAAGAAAATTTCCCAGTAATGAGGCAGAGTGTGTCACTTTGAACTTCCTTCTGGCCTGTGGTGCAGGATGTCTATTATTTAGCAAGTTTTTTTAGGCGTGAACAGAAGCGCAGTCAACAACACTTTTGTGCACCTTTGAAAAGATGGACTCCGCTCAACCGAGGCCACATGGAGTCCAGAGTAAAGCTGCTGCCTCACTAGTGAATGGATTTGTTGGGAATTTAACCTGAATCGTGTTTCAGAGATGGACACTGGAGATAAAAATTAGAGAACAATGTATGATCACTTGCTTTTTTCAGAAATAATATAATCTACATTGATCAACATTTGAAGGGTTTTGTAAGGGGTACACTATGCCACTAGAGCAGAGTTTTACAACAGATACAAAGTTTATCATCATAAAACCTTTATTTTGCCCAAAATGTGATGATCGAAATTAGGGAACAACAATGACTGTAGCACAGAGAAAGATTATAAGTAAATTTTCTGTAGGAAACAACAGTCACCAATCAGTAGGAAGTGTACAGGCCTTTGATTTAAATGACTTCAGCACATCTGCGGCCACAGGATATCACTAGTCTATCACACTGCTCTGGTGTGATTTTGATCCACTCTTCTTCCAGTCTCTTCCACAGTTCTTTAACTGTTGTGGGTTTCTTGGCCATAACTTTGTCACTAAGGATTTTCTAGAGGTTTTCAATTGGGTTTTGATCAGGACTCTGGGCTGGCCATTTCATTGTTTCAATGTTTTCTGTTTTGAGGAACTGCTTTACCAGTTTTGCTGACTGATGAATGCAAGTAAGGAACCACAAGTTATTGAAGAAGGTTCTTATACACACTTGCATTCACTCTTCCATGTAGCTGTATGAAAGGTCCAACTCCTGCTGCAGAAAACATTCCCCAAACCATGACACTTCCTCCACCACCTTTCACTGACTTCTTAACACACTTTGGGTTCAATCTTTCTCCAGTTTGTCAACAAACATAATATTTCCTATCAGACCCCAAAAAATTAAACTTGCTTTCATCACTAAAATGATCTGTGGACCACTTCTACTGTGTACAAACAATGTGCTCCTTTTGATACTTTCTGCTAATGAGAGGTTTGGTCACTGCAGAGCTGGCTTTAAGTCCAAATGCTCTTAAACGTGACACTGTATGACGTGACAGATCCTTAGGCTATGTGCACACTAGAAAAAGGATTTTTCTTAAGAAATTTCTTAAAAAAATTTCTTGAGAGTGAAGGATTAGCGCACCTGCGTTAAAAAACGCACCAAAAACGCACCTGCGTTTTTACCGCGATTTGGTGCGTTTTTGGTGCGTTTTCGGTGCGTTTTTGGTGCGTTTTTACCACTGGTTGCTCCCTGCGTTATTGTGCCATTATCTATGGCAAATAACGCAGTTAGCTGCAGAAAAGAAGTGACATGCTCATTCTTTTTCTTAAGAAAATCTACTGAAAGAATTTTCTTAAGAAAAAAACGCAGTGTGCGCACAGCTAATTTTTTTTGCCATAGGTTTGGCTGGGGAATGTCTGCAGAAAGGTTACAAGAATTTCTCAAGAAATTTCTGCAGCAAAAACGCACCAAAAACGCAGGTCAAAAACGCAGTGTGTGAACACAGCCTTAGGCTATGTGCACACAGTGCGTTTTTCATGGCGTTTTTGCGCGTTTTTCGGGTGCGTTTTTGGCCTCAAAACTGCAGGACTTTGCTTCCCCAGCAAAGTCTATGAGTTTTCATTTTTCCGCACACATCTGTTTTTTTTACCTGCGTTTTTGAGTTAAAAAAAAAAAATAGACATGTCAGTTCTTTTCTGCGTTTTTCTGCGTTTTCCCCCCATGCAATGCATTGGAAAAATGCAGCAAAACGCAGAGATCAAAAACGCAGCAAAACGCAGCCAAAAACGCACCAAATTGCGGCAAAAACGCATGCGTTTGTTGATGCGTTTTTTCGACGCAGGTGCGTTTTTGTGCATTTTTAGCGGCCAAAAATGCACAAAAACGCAGCGTCAAAAAGACGCAGTGTGCGAACCTAGCCTTACCCTGTTCAGTGCTGAACTGGTGAGCAATTCCAGCTGTAGTTTTGAAACGATTATCCATGAAGATTCTCTGCATTATCTTGTCCTCTCTTGCATTTGTCTTTTGAGGACGACCAGCCTTCTTAGGGGACTTGTAAGAGTTTGTGATGTTGTAAATAAGCAATATTCTCAAAATCACAGACTTGGAATGATAAACTTCTCTTCCTATCGCTGATAGGATCATCCCTTTGATCTTCATCTGGACAACCTGCTGTGGAGGATTTCAGTCACTTTGAACGGCATACAATATTTACAAAGTCAGTGCAAACTAGGCTGCCAGTTAAATAGGGTTTGTCAGATAATTAAGGAAATTAGCACCAGGTGCCAGATTAACACCAGTAACTGACAGGTATCTAAAAGTGTTCTCTAATTTTGATCAGTGTTATTTTACGTTCATCTCATTTACATTTTTATTATGCGCTTTTAAAAAAAAATCTATTTATGAAATAAGCTTTAAATACTGCTAGTTTACTCATGTTAGGATATAATGTTGTTCTCTAATTTTGACCTCCAGTGGAGATGGAAACTCCGCTTTAAATGCTTAACAGTATAAATGTGAGTTGTTCCAAAATGTTCTGTACCCCAAATAGCCAACAAATAGCATTCCACACCTCCCACAAAAAAAGCTCCATGTTACTGGCAGAACAAAGGCCCTGGAGAAGCAGCAAAATTTAGACTCCAGTCCCAAATCCAACGGCCCCTATTAAACCTGAGCTCCACAATGTGCCAAAACCCCAGTTTACATCTACATGTTTTGTATTTTTGTAATGAGGAAAGCCAGGCTAATTTACAGGGTGTTAGTGTTTGTCTCCAGAAGCACAAGCTAGGCACAATGTACAGGCACTACAATGTACTGGGCATGACAAGGGCTTATTTGGAATTTTTAATTTTGCAGCAATCATGCTTGGGGTGTAATTTCCAAAATGTTGTCACTTGAGGGGGTTTCTGCTGTTCTGATACTTAGGAGCTCTGCAAATGGAGTCCGCAGACTATTCTAGGAAAATCTGTCCTTTAAAAGTCAAATAGCTCTCCTTCCCTCCCGAGCCCTGTCGTATGGCCAAATACTACTGGACAGTCACATGTGGGGTATTTCCACATTCAGGAAAATTTGTGCAACACATTTTGTGACCTTTTTGACCTATTTCCTTTGTGAAAATTGGAAATCAGATACTAAAACAACATTTTAGTGGTAAATATGTAATTATTTTTTCTTCACTGCCCAATTGTATAAAATTTTCTAACACCTGTAGAGTCCGTATGCTTACTGCACCCCTAGGTGAATTTATTGAGGGGAGCAGTTTGTAAAATGGGGTCATTGACTGGGGATTTCAGCTATTCCAGCACCGCAGGGGTTCTGTGGCAAAACATTTCAACTAAATCTGAGCCCATTATGACACTCCTTCCATTCTTCATGTTGCACTGTGCTTCAAATGTAGTTTTCCACCACATATGAGGTATCAGCATACTCAGGAGAAAGTTCACAACAAATTGTATTGTCCATTTTCTCCTGTTACCCTTGTGAAAAATGAAATATTTGGGGATAAAGCAACATTTTTTGAAGTAAAAATTGTATTTTTTCATTTTCATGGCTCAACATTATAGATTTACATGAAACACCTGTGCATTCAAAGTGCTCAACAAATATCTACAGTAGAAAAATTCCTCGAGGGGTCTAGTTTCCAAAATTTGGTCATTTGTGGGGATTTACCACTGTTAAGGCACATCAGGGGCTCTCCAAACGTAACATGGCATCTGCTAACAATTCCAGCCGATTTGGTATTCAAAGCACAAATGGTGCGCCTTCTTTTTTGAGCCCTACCAAGCACCCAAACAGTAGTTTTCCACCACATTTTAGGTAATGGTGTACTCAGGAGAAATTGCACAACAAACTGTATGGTGCATTTTCTCCTGTTATCTTTGTGAAAATGAAAAATTTGGGGTTGAAGCAACATTTTTGTGGTAAAAATGTATTTATTCATTTCATAGCTCAATATTGTAAAATTCTGTGAAGCACCTGAGGGTTTAGGTGCTCACCACATATGTAGATACATTTCTTGATTGGTGACTTTCTGTCATATAGGCCTCTCAAAGTCACTTCAAATGTGATTTTATGTGATGTGTTGCAGATAAAATTTAACCCTTCTAACTTCCTAACAAAAAAAAATATGTTTTTGAAATTGTGCTGATGTAAAGTAAACATATGGGAAATGTTATTCAACTATTTTGTGTGACTAAGCTATCTGGGTTAAAGGCATACAAATTTAAATTTAAAAATTGTGAAATCTTCTACATTTTTGCCACATTTCTGATATTTTCACAAATAAACTGTCAAGCTCAGACATTGGAATGACCGGCACATTGTGCAACACAGGGGTACAATGAAACTTGAAAGGAAAGGAAGGGCCTGATGATAGGGAGCGAGGATAGGGACACCTCCTGACAATATCCTGTGTCTGAACCCTGAGCTCCCCTAACATCCCTATATGAGTCCTTCCCCTCATCATCATCATCACGTGCCTAGTCCCTATCTGTCCCTCCACTTACCCTGTATGGTGCCAAGGCCAGTGAGTACACTAAGCATCCCCACTACTGTAATAAAACACAGGTGAAGGAGGGCAGACAGGGGAACCTAGGCAAAAGGAAATTCAACACAACTTCTGTCATGATTATCTCTCCGCATTGGAATGTTTTGTGATGGTTCTACTATTTGAGATCTCCTCCTAGTCTTGAGACCTATATTAAACGTACTTTTCTTTGTGTTGAGGCAGCAAGAGTTAATATCAGATTTCTCTTGCTGCAAATTGCTTAATTGGAGCTGAGTTGCAGCCTTTTGTGGCCACTGGCCTCCTCCTTAAAAGGCCCATCAGCCACCTCTTCCTTGTAATTGATAGAACCACATTCTACCAAGTTCTACCGTGAAGAGAGGGAGTTGCTTTTCAGCTGCTAATGCAAGTCTTGCTGTATGCTTCCTTACTTTGTTTTTCCCCCCTTTTCCCCTTTACCATGTTTTGTCTTATACCTCTGTGTTTGGGTGCAGTGTGACTGAATATTGGATTTCCCCCTGTTTTCTGTAGGGCTGCCACTCTAATCCCAGTACTCCCCTGGGGTTGTAGAAGAGGATGTACTAGATCAGGGCTGGTTAGGAGTAGAGATGAGCGAGCCTCTAGAGGCTCGAGTTCGGTTCGTCGAACAGAGGCCGCGTTCGAGTTCGGTTCGGCGAGCCGTTCGACGAACCTCTCGAACCCCATTGAAAACAATGGGAGGCAATCACAAACACATAAAAACACATTATAAATGTACACATACAGTTAATAAACGTTGCCATAACACTTACCGGTCCCCACGATGCGTCTTGCACTCTGTCTCCCACCGCTTTTCCTTCCAATAATCGCTGCGTCCTCCCGGTAACCAGCACTGATGATAGGACCTATCATGACGTCAAAATAGCATGTGACCAGTCATGTGTCTATTATCTCATTGGCTTATTGGCTACAGACTGGTCACATGGCTTTGACGTCATGCTAGGTCCTGTCAGTGCATCTCTCCGGTACACGGTGCTCATTTGAGCATGTCTGTGTACCGGCGAAATGCTCTGGTACATGGTCGACTCCCCGTTCCTGCATGTGGACGCTCTTTACAGAGTCAGCCACATGCAGGGACTAGCTGTCACAGCCGGTAAATAGTGGCATCGGGAATCACGTGATCGGAACACCGTTGCTATGGTAATCCGTCTGTCAGCGGTGACGTCACCGCTTACAGCACGCAGCGACATCGGGAATCACGTGATCGGAGCACCGTTGCTATGGTAACCAGTCTGTCAGCGTTGATGTCACTGCTTACAGCCAGCAGCCTCTGATCACTCACGAGTGAAAAGACTGCACAGGGCAGCAGCGTCCTCCTCCCATGCAGTGCTGCTGATGTAGCAGAGCTGCTGGGTTGAAGGAGAAAGAAGAAAGAAGAGCAGGATCGTGAAGGGCTGACAGGGAGTAATAAACAGGAGTCTCTAAGTGTGTCTGTGTATTTATTTCTATTAAAGTATTTTTTCTCTGTGTGGTGTCTTTTTTTTTTAACCCTTTATTGGAGATTCTTAATGGCCGGGTCAAACTTGCCTGACATTAAGAATCTCTGGCTTAATACTAGCTAGTAAAACAAAGCTAGTATTAACTCATTTTTTTCCAGCGAGCCACCGTCACCAGGGCAGCTGTAAGAGTTGAATACAGCGCCAGATGATGGCACTTCTATGAAAGCGCCATTTTCTGGGGCGGCTGCGGACTGCAATTCGCAGCAGAGGGGCCCAGAAACCTCGGGCTAACCTGTGAGGTGGATTCCAATCCCCAGCTGCCTAGTTGTACCTGGCTGGACACAAAAATGGGGCAAAGCCTACGTCAATTTTTTTTTTTAAGTATTTCATGAAATTCATGAAATAATTAAAAAAGGGCTTCCCTATATTTTTAGTTCCAAGCCGGGTACAAATAGGCAGCTGGGGGTTGGGGGCAGCCGTACCTGCCTGCTATGCCTGGCTAGCATACAAAAATATGGCAAAGCTCACGTCATTTTTTTTTGTAGTAAAAAAATAAAAATGCTTCCCTGAATTTTCCATTGCCAGTGAAGGTAACACCAAGCAGTGGGGGTTAGCAGCCAGTAGCTGCTTGGATTACCCTTAGCTAGCAATACAAAAAATGCAGCGGTAGCACACAGATATTTTTTTTAATTATTTATTTAAATAACTAAAAAAAATGGGCTTCCCTGTATTTTGATTGCCTGACATCACAGTGCTGTAAAAATAAATCATTAAAAAAAATGACGTAGCGCTCCACAGTATTTTTCATTCTCAGCGCAGATAAAGCAGACAGCTACGGGTTGCCACCCCCATCTGCCTGGCAATACCTTAGCTGGCAATCAAAATACAGGGAAGCCCATTAATTTTTTTTTATTTAAAAAAATAGTTAAAAAAAAAAGTGACGTGACGTCCCCCCCATTTTTGATAGCCAGCTAGGGTAAAGCAGATGGCTGTAGCCTGAAAACCACAGCTGGCAGCTTTACCGTGGTTGGTGATCCAATGTGGAGGTCACCCCAGGCTCTTTTTTTATAATTATTTTATAAATAATAATAATTACAAAAAAAGTAGGGCCCCCCCCAAATTGGATCACCAGTCAAGGTAAAGCAGACAGCTGTGGTCTGGTATTCTCAGGGTGGAAAGGTCCATAGTTATTGGCCATTCACAGCCTAGAAATAGCAGGCCGCAGGCGCCCCAGAAGTGGCGCATCCACTAGATGCGCCAATCCTGGTGCTTCACCCCAGCTCACTCCGTGCCCTGGTGCAGTGGCAAACGGGGTAATAAATAAGGTTGATACTAGCTCTAAGGTCACCTGACATCAAGCCCAGCAGTTTGTGATGTCATGGCATCTATCAGATACCCAACATCACAAGCTGTCAGTACTAACAAAAAATATAGACAAAAAAAAATGTATTTGAAAAAACACTCCCCAAAACATTTCCTCTTTCACCAATTTATTGTAAGGAAAAAAAATAAGGGGGTCCCACAACGACTCTGGACCGTCTAGAATATGGGGGGACATGCTCAGGGAACGTATCCCCCATTTTCTAGGAGTGCAGACCCTCCATGTGAGGAGTGTGGGTGCAATGAATCTGCACCCTATCTCCCCGGGTCCACAGCAGCAGAGTCCATGTCGTAACTGTTTCTACCAAAGCTGCAATGCCCTGCTCATGAGGTAAGGGCATGCCTAATCAGGAGAACTATTCTACATTTCCAAATATTGGTATTTGCTGATATTATTGCTATTCCACCTACTATATATTGGGGATAGGATCTTGGAGATGGAATACCCCTTTAAGTCCAGTTATCCAGCTGAATGAATATTAAAGAACAGTGCTCTCTATTTAGATGTTTTTTCTTGTGGCGTATAACGGACTCTCATGTTTGGTAGTCGTTCAGCAGGGCAACTATAAAATCAAATACCTCCATTTGGAAATGTAGTCTAGCTCTCCTGATCAACTATGTTCCTTACCTCATGAGCAGGGCATTGCAGTAGCTTACAGATACATGGTTACCGCTACTCATTGTGTCTGAACACAGGAAGCTGAGCTGACAGCCGCTCTGTGCATGCGGCAGTGTCTATTGTGAAGGAGGGGGCCGCGGAAGATCAACGCTGCACAGGTACCGTGGGACACCGGGGAACACCGGTGGGGTTATAGGGGTGACCTGGCAAGTCCTGGGGAGGAGTTTTCTGTCGCATCTGTCATGGCACATGCGACAGAAGTCAGAGGAGTAGAGTGAATGTGGCCGGCACGCTGCTGTGCGCGCGGCCATCTTGGATTTCAGGGAAGGGGTCAGGGGGTGGCACTTTGTCGACAGCGGGGGACAGGAGGGGACTGGGGAGGAGATTTATCTCCCATCTGAGATGTTTGTTCATGCCAGATGTGAGATAAATATTTTTTTACCGGCGCTGTCATTTACTGTAACGTGATCATCGGTATACGGTGTATACCGGTGATCACGTGAGCGGGGGACCGGAAAAACCGTCCTGAATCATGATCTCCAGGGTCTCAGCTACCCCCTGAAACCCCGGAGATTTTCTGACGCTGGGGGGCGCTATTCACTTATTTCTGCCTGCTGTTTATAAACGACAGATCAGAATAAGGCTACATTCACACGACCGATCCGTTTTTGCGGTCCGCAAAAAAACGGTCCGTTTTTTTCCCGGATGCATCCGTGTGGCATCTGTTTCCGTTCCGTCCGTTTCTCATCCGTTTGTCATCCGTGTGCCTTCCGTTTTTTTTTGCGTAATCCAAAAAAACTGAAGGAGGGAAAATACATAAATTTACCCAGGATCCATAGCTTCAACCTACATGAGGCGGTCACATGTTCACTCCAGTGCCATTTTCTACTGCTTTTCACAGCCTAGAGCGCTGTGGTGATTTTCTTCTGCTTGTACACTTCATATCAGTCTTTTCTGTCATTATTAAGGCAGAAAGACACATAATGTCCCACTCTCCTGCATTTTGTAATTTTGCACCCTTTGGTGCCTTTCATGTGGCACTAAGGGGTGCTTAGCCTTGTATTTAGCCAAAAAAATAAATAAATTAAAAAAAAAATGGCGTGGGGTTCCCCCTATTTTTGATAGCAAGCTAGGGAGGTCCATGGTTATTGGACTCTCCCCAGCCTAAAAATAGCAGGCCGCAGCCGCCCCAGAAGTGGCGCATCCATTAGATGCGCCAATCCTGCTACTTCGCCCCAGCTCATCTTGTGGCCCTGGTGCGGTTGCAAATGGGGTAATTTATGGGGTTAATACCAGATGTGTAATGTCACCTGGCATCAAGCCCTAAGGTTTCGTGATGTCAGGCGTCTATCAGATACCCGACATCAGTAACCCAGTCAGTAATAAAAAAAAAATAGACGACAAACAGATTTTTATTTGAAAAAACATTCCCCAAAACATTCCCTCTTTCACCAATTTATTAGAAAGAAAAACAAATCCAAGTCTGGTATAATCCAAGGGGTTCCCATGACGATCCATACTATAGTCAATGACCTAGTCAATGAAGAACAGAATGTTCCATATTGGCAGGGAGAGCAATGCAGTGACTTGAGCTAACATCAATAGGTCAGCCCAGGTCAATGCAGGGGATGACGAGCTCTGCTGTCAGGAGGTTAGCGAGGTACATTACCTGCTGTGATCGCTGCACTCCTGATAGCAGCGCTATCACTGCAGGGCATGACAAGTGCTGCTGTCAGGAGGATAGTGAGGTACATTACCTGCGGTGATCGCTGCACTCTTGATAGCAGAGCTGTCACTGCAGGGCATGACAAGTGCTGCTGTCAGGATGATAGAGAGGTACATTACCTGCGTTGATCGCTGCACTCCTGATAGCAGAGATGTCACTGTAGGGCATGACAAGTGCTGCTGTCAGGAGGATAGTGAGGTACAGTACCTGCGGTGATTGCTGCACTCCTGATAGCAGTGCTGTCACTGAGTTCAATGACCGCTGCCTTCACAACCAAGTATCGCGGGAGCCTGTGACGTCACCGCTAGTCACAGTCTCGGTTTTGTTTTGCATCAGTCACATGCATTGCTTGACACTTGTGACTGACACGTTGTACAACAGATGACAATAATAGAATTCATTGTCGGAATGTAAAAGAGAGACCGATCAGCTGATCGCTCTGATTAGCCGAACGGCTTTTGAGAACGAACAGATGATCTCCTGGCGGCCGGCTAATGAGAGTGATCCGCTGATCATTCACAATAGCCAGCCGCCAAGAATGTGTGCGGACGGCGGAGTGCGAGGTGGGTGGAGCCAAGCGGGGCCATGTGTGCGGGCAGCGGAGTGCTTGGTGGGTGGAGCCAAGCGGGGTAACGTGTGCGGGCAGCGGAGTGCGAGGTGGGTGGTGCCAAGCGGGGCCATGTGTGCGGGCGGCAGAGTGCAAAGTGGGTGGAGCCGAGTGGGGTAATGTGTGCGGGCAGCGGAGTGTGAGGTGGGTGGAGCCGAGCAGGGTAATGTGTGCGGGGAGCGGAGTGCAAGGTGGGTGGAGCCGAGCGGGGCCATGTGTGTGGGCGGCGGAGTGTAAAGTGGGTGGAGCCGAGCGGGGTAATGTGTTCGGGCAGCGGACTGCAAGGTGGGTGGAGCCGAGCGGGGCCATGTGTGCGGGCGGCGGAGTGTAAAGTGGGTGGAGCTGAGGGGGGTAATGTGTGCGAGCACCGGAGTGCGAGGTGGGTGCAGCCAAGCTGGGTAATGTGTGCGGGCAGCGGAGTGTGAAGTGGGTGGAGCCGAGTGGGGTAATGTGTGTGGACAGCGGAGTGCGAGGTTGGTGGAGCCGAGCGGGGTAATGTGTGCGGGCAGCGGAGTGCTAGGTGGGTAGAGCCGAGCGGGGTATTGTGTGCGGGGAGCGGAATGCGAGGTGGGTGGAGCGGAGTGGGGCCATGTGTGCGGGCAGCGGAGTGCGAGGTGGGTGGAACCGAGCAGGGTAATGTGTGCAGGCAGCGGAGTGTGAAGTGGGTGGAGCCGAGCGGTGTAATGTGTGCGGGCAATGTGTGCGGGCAGCGGAGTGCGAGGTGGGTGGAGCCGAGCAGGGCCATGTGTGCGGGCGGCGGAGTGTGAAGTGGGTGGAGCAGAGCGGGGTAATGTGTGCGGGCAGCGGAGTGCGAGGTGGGTTTCTGCAGGCTGCCAGTGATGGCTCCCTGCACACTGTAGCTGTTAAAAGCCACGCTTTTGGTGATCGAACCGTTCTCGAATGTAACTTGAACTGTTGAGCTTTTAGCAAAAAGCTCGAGTTCGAGCTCGAGCTCGAACACCCCCCAAAATCACTCGAACATGAAATTGGCGAACCTCGAACATCGCTCAACTCTAGTTAGGAGAAGGGTCAGGGTGGTGGCCCAGACATCCACACCTTCACAGGTAATTCTGAGATTAGGGATAGCTAGAGCCTCCCTAGCCTGAGAGTCAGTCCAGGAGCCCTTAACCCTATTACCTCCATTTCGTCCCGTGACAACTTTTCTGCTGCAGTTAAACACCAGGGGTGCAGGTGACATGGCAACAATAGCAGAACTTTAGCAGCAGAACTCTATTAAAGATTTCCTCCCTCCAAGTTGTTCAGTACAGAATTAATCTCTATAACCCTCATCAGGTGATGGAAAATGTGACTATTTAAAGTGAAGTTGATTAGTTACAAACTGTCTGCACTTGAGATGAACTTACAAGGAGCTAAAAACATGGAAAGTGTCTTTAACCCTTATTGCACTAAAAGGAAGCAAATACTTTTTAAATCAAGAGCCTCACAAGGCAATGTGAGACTTAGAACTCAAACCTGTCACACATCTTTCAAGGACTGGAGACCCTCATGACATAAATGCAAAAATATCATCCTAAATTTACCACTACCATGAAATACAATATGTTACAAATAAAAATTTTCGGATTCACTGGGATTCATTAAAGCAGTTCGGAGTTAATAAAGGGAATCTTTCAGCACGTTATTTGGTAGCTCATCTGAAAGCATCATAATGTAGGCAAAACGATTCTTAATTCTATGATGTATCACTTAAATTACAGGCTGCAGCCATTCTGACACAATCAGAATTTTTACCTTTAGTCATGTAGCAGAGGGTCCTGGTGCTATTTATCTTGTCTAGGCATCAAAATCGGGGGGAGGTGCAAGAAGTTTATTAAAATTATTTATTTAAATATTTTTTTTTAAAAAAAAAAACCTCATGCAATTTCTCTTATTTTGATACACAGAAAAGATAAGCACACAGCTGGGGGCTGCACCCTATAAACTTTATCTGTGCAAGTATCAATAGTTGGGGGGACCCTATGCCATTATATTTATTTATTTTATAAAACGATATAGATGCCCAGGCAGGGTCTGTGATTCCAACCAATCACAGGTGCTGTCTGGGGTCAGGGTCTGACTGCAGCCAATCAGGGATGCCGGTGGGCAAGGAAAGCAGTGACTGTGGATGAGGGATAATTAGCGATCCTGGTAGTACAGCGAGAACCGTTACAAACATGAATAGACTCAGTAGGTATATTGTGCTTTAACCCTTTTGCATTGTTTTTTTTTTTACAGTGATTTCCCAGGCCAATCACAGCCATGCCAATACTTGACATGGCTGTGATGGGGGTCGGAAGTGGGTTTTCTGCAAATGAACACTGACTGAACACTGAGCAAAGTGTTCGGTAAGCCGAGCCCAAACGAACCAGCCAAAGGTCATACCGAATTTGAAATTGGCGAACGGGAACTGAACGGGTTCACTCATCTCTAGTGCTTAACCCTCAGAAAGATGCAGCAGATCATATGTAGTTCAAAAGAAGAAACAAGAGGGGCACACACCAATGTTGAAATAATTCTTATTTAATTCTGCATGTTGAAACAGGGGCTGTGGGTGTGCAGGGGGTGAAAAAAACAAGTTAGCATGTTTCTACTGATGACCTTTGCACAACAGAGAATAAAATTGCACAAACTGCATAGTTGTTTTCTACAACTTCCATGTTGTGTTTGTTTAACTGAATCACCTAGATCACATTTCCTAAAATTGTAGTCTATGAGGCTAAAACAACAATTCAAAGGGCATATTGGTCTTTTTTTCTGACGTTTAGTGATTTAAAAGCAACATTGCTATAGCAATGACATATAAATATTCTTTTTTATATATATATATATATATATATATATATATATATATATATAAAAAAATGCCCTGGCAAAACCAGGTAGTCACAGTTAGTCCCTTCACATAACACCTTCCCTCACTAGGAAACACACAGCCGACCAGAAACCCTAGTCACCCCCCCTTAGGGACAGACAGACACACCAGTGGGCGTGACCAGGCAGTTGGGACATGCCCACCCAGGGGTCTAGACAGCCCGGGGTGAGAAAACAAGCAGTCTAGCTTCAGATTAGCTTTGAGTTCAGTTTGGAGAGGAGTGTGGGATGGAGCTAAGTGTAGCTCCAGCAGAAAGTTCAAGTTGAACGGTAGTAGGGTAGGAGCCCTGGTGCCTCTGGCTAGGAGGCAGACGGTGGTCTCCGTCAGCAAGAGGCAGGAAGACGGCTCGGCAGAACCGAGGTGGACTGGGACAGGGTTGTAGCCCGCCGGTACCGACACAGGGAACCAACCCAGAAACTGTAGCATAAACGGGGATACTCGGATCCTGAAGCCAGAACCGGAACCAAGCGGACTGGTTAATTCACCGATTGAGGCCAGGACTAGAGGTCCTGTCCCACCCAAAGTCCCTCATAGAAGACAACAACCCACCGATAGGGATAGGAGGTCACCACCAGAGCCCATAGATCCCACGGGCCAGCATCTGCGGGCACGGCTCCTTAGGCCACATCCAGCCGGGAGCGGACTCCTGAGTTTCACGCTAGGAAGTCCACCTTACATAAACAGTGCAGAGGAAAAGGATAGAGACCACCAGCCAGGTGGGGTACCTGAATGCAACCGGCCGTAGCACCGGCCACCATCACCTTTGTTTACCAGAGACTTGTGTGGTTTATTAACATTCCCTGTGGTTGCTATACCCTGCACCGAGACACCGGGTCCCGGGGCCACCATCCCTACCCACGGAGGGGTTAACAACTAGCTGCCACAACATGTCCCCCGGGTACCCAACAGCAGCAGCGGTGGTGTCCAGCCTCACCACACACCGTGGGTGGCGTCACAAACTTAATATGGCCTAGCCCGTACACCTACGTCCCTCATTTTATTTGGCGTGTCCGCGAGACCCCCAGGTCCGGAAACCCTCAAGCCACCACCCCTGAAGGCCCGGATCCGAGCAACGCCGGCTGATGGCACTGGGGCGTCACACATATATATGTATATATATATATATATATATATATATATATATATATATATATTGTATGAAAAATATAAATGCAACACTTGTTTTTGATCCCATTTTTCATGAGTTGTACTCAAAGTTCTATGACTTGTTTTATGTACACACAATGCCTTTTTCTCTGAAATATTGTTCACAAATTTGTTTAAGGCCTCCTTCACATGTCCGTGTCTCCGGTACGTGTGAGGTCCGTTTTCACACGTACCGGAGACACAGGCACGCGTAAAACCATTAAAATCAATGGGTCTGCACACACGTGCGTGTTTTGCCATGGACAGTGTGTCCATGCGGAGCATACGTGTGTCCGTGTGCTCTGCATGTAGATATGTCCATTTTTCTATGGCAGCACGGGTGTCACACGGACCGGTCGGATGTGATCTGTGTGACATCAGTGTGACACATACCGGAGAAAACACACGTTTCTGTGAAATACAATGAATTTCTATACCCACCTTCAAGCCCTGCTGTCTCTGCTGCTGCTGACACTTTCTTCAGACCCGCGCTCATTATGCTCAACACATATGCACGTCACAGAGGACCGGAAGCTGCAGCAGTGCAGCAGCGGGGGGTCGGCAGGGTCTGAGACCGTAGATCAGCACCATGGACAGCAACGCCAGGGACAGGTGAGCAGAAAGTTCCTGTTCTCAGTGTGTTTTCATGGATAGCACACGGAGAACACATGTGTGCCAAAAACACAGCACACGGAGGGTCATAGGCACCTTTTCACGTCCATGCAAAACGTGTGTGGTTTTCACGGACGTGTGAAGGAGGCCTAAAGCTGTGTTAGAGAGCTCTTCTCCTTTGCAGAGATAATACATCCACCTTACAGGTGTGGTACATCAAGATGCTGATTAGACAACATAATAATTGCATAGGTGTGCCTAAGCCCGCTTTACACGCTACAATATATCTTACGATGTGTTGGCGGGGTCACGTTGTAAGTGACGCACATCCGGCATTGTAAGGTACATTGTACTGTGTGACAGGTACATGCGATTGCGATTGAACGTTAAAATGTTCATCGCATACACGTCATTGAATCCTGACGAATTGCACGTCAGGTTGTTCAATGTTCCCGAGGCAGCACACATCGCAGTGGGTGACACCCGGGGAACATTGAACAGATCTTACCTGTGTCCCGCGGCTCCAGCTGGCAATGCGGAAGGAAAGAGGTGGGCGGGATGTTTACGTCCAGCTCATCTCCGCCCCTCTGCTTCTATTGGCCGGCTGCCGCGTGACGTCGATGTGACGCCGAACGTCCCTCCCACTCCAGGAAGTGGACGTTCGCCGCCCACATCGAGGTCGTATGGACAGGTAAGTACATGTGATGGGGGTTAATCGTTTGTGCGGCACGTTCAACAAACTGAACGTGCCGCACATACGATGGGGGCGTTGCAAATCGCATGCAATATCGTATGCGAAATTGCAACGTGTAAAGCAGGCTTTAGGCCAGGGGTGGGGAACCTTTTTTCAGCCGGGGGCCATTTGGAAATTTCTACCAACCTTCGGGGGCCGCACAAAATTATCAATGTGAAAATTACCTGGCTATATTTGGTCAAACAATTAACTCACCCCTACTGTGGCGGCCGGAGCGGCTTCTCTTTGGTGCGGCTGTGATGTTGGATGATACTAATCATGTTTCTTCTCACAACTGCTTTTCTGTCTCGGTCTGAAGCGCAGTCAACTCTTTGTGATAATAATATTTGCTAAATCATATGCATCACATAGGAGACGCTGGAGGCACACACAACACATAGGAGACGCTGGAGGCACACACAACACATAGGAGACGCTGGAGGCACACACAACACATAGGAGACGCTGAAGGCACACACAACACATAGGAGACGCTGGAGGCACACACAACACATAGGAGACGCTGGAGGCACACACAACACATAGGAGACACTGGAGGCACACACAACACATAGGAGACACTGGAGGCACGCACAACACATAGGAGACACTGGAGGCACGCACAACACATAGGAAACGCTGGAGGCACACACAACACATAGGAGACGCTGGAGGCACACACAACACATAGGAGACGCTGGAGGCACACACAACACATAGGAGACGCTGGAGGCACACACAACACATAGGAGACGCTGGAGGCACACACAACACATAGGAGACGCTGGAGGCACACACAACATATAGGAGACGCTGGAGGCACACACAACACATAGGAGACGCTGGAGGCACACACAACACATAGGAGACACTGGAGGCACGCACAACACATAGGAGACACTGGAGGCACGCACAACACATAGGAAACGCTGGAGGCACACACAACACATAGGAGACGCTGGAGGCACACTCAACACATAGGAGACGCTGGAGGCACACACAACACATAGGAGACACTGGAGGCACACACAACACATAGGAGACGCTGGAGGCACACACAACACATAGGAGACGCTGGAGGCACACACAACACATAGGAGACACTGGAGGCACACACAACATATAGGAGACACGGGAGGAACACACAACACATAGGAGACACTGGAGGCACACACAGCACATAGGAGACACTGGGACTGCTCTATATACATTACAGGAGTCACTGAAGGCACATACATCACTGGAGGGGCTGGGGGCATATACATCACATTGAAAATGCTGGGACTGACGTATTCACAACAGAAAGGAAACGCTGGGACTGACGTATACACCACAGACAGGAAACGCTGGGACTGCTGTATATACACAACACAGGAGACACTGGAGGCACATACATCACATGAGGAGCTATATATGCTCCCAGCCCCTCCTGTGATGTAAATGCCCACAGCCCCTCCTGTGTTGTGTATGTCCCCAGTGTCTCTTGTGATGTATATGCCCCCAGCATCTCCAATGTGATGTATAAGTCACAGGAGACGCTGAAGGCAAACAACACAAGAGGGGCTGGGGGGCATACACAACGCAAGAGGGGCTGGGGGGCATACACAACGCAAGAGGGGCTGGGGGGCATACACAACGCAAGAGATGCTGGGGGGCATACACATAACAGGAGACACTGGGGGGCATACACAACACAAGAGGGGCTGGGGGGCATACACAACACAAGAGGTGCTGGGGGGCATACAGAACGCAAGAGGGGCTGGGGGACATACACATCACAAGAGGAGCTGGGGGCAAAGCCATCACTGAGGGGGGCACAGACATAACTGGGGGAACACAACACTGGGGGTGATGCACAGCATTGGGAGGGCACACAGCACTGCCCCCCAGTAATGTCAAGGCTCTGCACACAGCACCTGCAGAGCCCTGACATTACCGGGGAGCCACAAACCTGAGGTGATAGACAGCATGGGGTGAGGGACACAGCACTGATCGTTGCACACAACTCTTGGGGGAGGGTACACAAAGTACTGGACGGGGAGCAGAGTGCAGGCGCGCACACACAGCGCCGGAGACAGTGCAAGCCGGAGGGCAGAGGGGCGGGCAGATCGCTCTGGAGTTGAAAGGTGCGGTCACACCACACGACAGGACATAGGGGCGGGCACATCGCGCCGAGGGCAGAGGGGGCAGATCGCTCCGGAGGGCAGAGGGGCGGGCACACCACACGAGGGGAAAGAGTGGCAGGCAGATCGCTCCGGAGGGCAGAGGGGCGGGCACACCGCACGAGGAGAAAGAGGGGCGGACAGATCGCGCCGGAGGGCAGAGGGGCTGGCACACACAGCACGAGGGGAAAGAGGGGGGGGCACATCACTCCGGAGGGCAGAGGGGCGGGCACACACGCAGCACGAGGGGACAGAGGGGCGGGCACACACCGCTGATTACGCTACTGGACAGCGGGAGAGCCCATTGGTTCTCCCAAACAGTGCATGTGGTCATTTAAAGGGCTGGTGGCCCCAGCACTACAGCCCCCGGGAATGTGCCCGGGGGCCGCATAAAAGGTCATGGCGGGCCGCATGCGGCCCGCGGGCCGGAGGTTCCCCACCCCTGCTTTAGGCTCACTACAGTAAAAGGCCACTCTAAAATTCCTTTATAACTTGTTGCCTATTTGTCTACTGATGGTATAATTATCCCTAGTAAAAAATGTTGTACCTTCATTCAAAGGCCTCGATAAGTGACACACAGCCTTTTTCACTTACTAATGGTGGATGTCAAGAAGGTATCACAACCTCCACTATCTGTTACCTTGCCGCCTCGTGTTGCTCATACAGATGCTACAACATATGCAGAGGTGAATACCATTATGATTTAGTCACATCACTTTGTCACTGCAGAATTCTGGAGGCTGTTCTTTGTATGCAGATAAGAACAATTGAATTGACCTCATTCTTTTCTGGTAATGAGCACAATCTTGTTCTATTGAATATACTGTATGGCGGGTGAAATAGGTATTGAAAATGTCACCAATTTAAAATAAAAAATAAAATAAAGTATTTTTCCAAAAGTCCAAATGACATGAATTTCTTACCAGATGTCAGTAGCAACGCATCCTATCCACACAGGCAAATAAATCAAACCATAAATGTCCATACATTTAGTCATGTGTAATAATAAGAAATGACACAGGAAAAAACAAACTATTGAACATGCTTACTGAAATTTATCTAATACCTTATACAAAAGCTGTTGTTGGTGATGACACCTTTAAGATGCCTCCTGTATGGAGAAACTAATCACATGCATTGCTCAAGTGTGATTTTGGACAATTCTTCCACACAAACACTCTTCAGATCCTGAAGGTTCCTTGGAATCCTTCTAGCATTAATTCCTTCCATACATTTTCTATTGAATTCAAAAGTTAGGTGATAGGCTGGGCCATTCTAGCTGCTTTATTTTTTTTCTCTGAAACCAATTGAGAGTCTTCTTGGCTGTGTATGTGGGATCATTGTCTTGCTGAAATGTTAATGATCGTTTCATCGACATGATACTGTTAAGGGTGCTTTACACGCAGCGATATTGCTAGCAATGTCGCTTGTGAAAGCACCCGCCTCCGTCGCTTGTGCGTCACGGGCGGCAAATCGCTGCCTGTGGTGCACAATATCGCTAGTACCCGTCACACATACTTACCTTCCTAGCAATGTCGCTGTGGCCGGCGAACAGCCTCTTTTCTAAGGGGGCAGTTCGTGCGGCGTCACAGCGATGTCACACGGCAGGCATCCAATAGATGCAGAGAGACAGAAAGCAGCCACATGAAAGTCATGCCCACCTCGTTGTCAGAGGACGCAAGTACGGTGTTGCTCGTCGTTCCAGGGGTGTCACACGTAGCGATGTGTGCTGCCTCAGGAACGATGAACAACCTGCGTCCAAAAGCAGCAACGATATTTTGGAAATGTACGACGTGTCAACAATCAACGATTTGGTAAGTATTTTGCATCTTTAGCGGCCGCTCGTACGTGTCACACGCAACGACGTCGCTAACGAGGTCGGATGTGCGTCACGAATTCCGTGACCCCAACGACATCTCGCTAGCGATGTCGTTGCGTGTAACGGGGCCTTTAGATGGCAGCAGATTTTTATCAAGAATGTCTCTGTATATTTGTCCATTCATCCTTCTTTTAATTATATGAAGTTTGTCAGGGCTGTATACTGAAACGTAGCCGCAGAGAATGATATTCCTGGTTTCCAACTTCACTGTTAGCATGGTGTTTTGGGGGTGATATGCAGTGCCTTTTCACCTCCAAACATTGTGTGTATTGTGGCACCCAAAGAGTCAAAGAGTTCAACTTTGGTTTCATCTGGCCAAACTACTTTATCCAGGTACTTCACAGACTTGTCCAAATGTCGTTAAGGAAACTTTAAATACACTTGAATATGCTTTGTTCAGCAATGGTGTCTTTTGGGCTCAGTGTATATACAGGCCATAGAGTTTGAGTGTGTGCCGCCCCAGAAGCAGTCGAACTGCTCGGATCTGGGGTTGCTGTGGCTTGAGGGTCTCCGGACCCAGGGGCTTACGGCCACTTTAAATGTAAGGGGGTATTTATAGGGGATGAATGTTCGTGACACCACCTGCGGGTTGTGGTAAAGGGGAGTACCGCCGCTGCCGAAGGTAGTCCCGGGGCAGATGGTGTGGGGCAGCCAGGTATCAGTCCCTCTGCAGGTAGGGAAGGCCCCAGATAGTGGGGATTTGGTGAACGCGTGGCTTGGTCTTGGAAAGCAGGGAGCAGGGGTCAGATTACTCACTGCGGTAGTCGTGGTGCTGGATCGAGTGGAATAAGCAGACACTCACACAGATGGTAAAGCAAAGTCTCTAGGCACCGCAGTCTTTACGGGGGGGGAATCCGTCCAGGTCCTGCTCCCATCAGTGTCACTTGGTAAGTCCGGAGTCCTGCTTCCGTGCACAAATTGATTGACAGTTAAGTCCCCTTGGCTTGAAGCTACCCGTGTGTATGGCAGCTGTGCTCTTGGTGGCTGGGACTTGGGATTTCAGAGGGTTGTGTATTGTGGAGAACCCTATCCCCCGCGTTGTGCTGATGCCTCCAATATCTGAGCTCTATGGGAAAATTCATAAAGAGACTATCCTCCACAGGGTAATTATCAGGTTGTGTGAAGCTACTCCTTGATCTAGGGTTCAGTACCCCGCCGTGCTCGGTTCCGGTAAGGTGGCTGGGCTTTCTGGTGCCAACAGTCATCCTAGACTGCGTCTGTTACACTCCTATCCAGTGTTCCTAATAACGGTCCCTGACTCCTGTGGTCCCGGACCACCGTTTGCGACCCAACCTTTTGCCTCCCTGGGAGCTCCAACTCCCCTGCTCCTCACTCTCTGAGGGCTAACTCTGAACTCCTTGTCTCCCCTCCCACCAGTCTGCCTGACCCCTAGGTGGGCGGTCGTGCTCCAACTTGACCAACTCACTGGTGTGTCTGTCCAACCCTGGTGTGAGGTGTGGTTGAGATTTGTAGTGCAGATGTCAGTGACACTGTTGATAGGAACCTGGAACCATGGGGCAGGCCCTGCACCTGGGGTACATGATGCAGTTCCCTGTGGCACCCTGATGCAGTCAAGGGCACTACAAGTGCATTACTCATTATTGTTTTTTGTAAATAACTATACCTTCTGATTCCAGATTTTTCTTAGCTCTCCAAAGGTGGTACTTGGACAACTGTTTTTTGACAATTATTTTCACTCTTCTATCTGACATTTTACAGGGAGCACCAGGTCATGCCCAGTTTACGTTGAAATTATGTACTTTCCACTTCCAGATTATCGGCCCATCGGTGACTACTGTAACCTTCAGTAGTTTTGAAATTGTTCTGTAACCAATGCCATCACTATGTTTTGCAATATTAATCTTGCAAAGGTCTTGAGATAGCTCACTGGTTTTACTCAGTATGAAATGTTTCCTGTGTGGCACCTTGGTAATGAGGCACCTTTTTATACACCATCAGTTGAACTGTTGAGGAGAGCCATAAGATTAAATACTTAATTAACCTCTTGACAAGGGATTGTGAGAAATATATCGTTTTGCCTTACATAATTCAGGTTTCAGATCATATACATGACACAGATATAAATATGACCGCTATTTCCTGTTATCCACACCTTGCTTGGAATGCAAGGAATGTCCAGATGAAAGAAGATATCATATAAGAGAAGATCAACCCAAAGATCAGATGACATTACAGACCAGACCATCCAGCATGGATCCACCAGATGACGTCCCTCCCTTCACCATCACCATGGATCCATCCAATGATGTCATAGACCCGCCTACAATGACGCCTACCAATCAGCTCATGGACTAACACATTGTTCGACCCACTGACCAATGAACACATCCGGACATGCCCCTTTGCAAGGTTATATCAGAGCAAGCTCAGTTGTAATAAAGCAGAGCATGGGCTGACTTCTGTCGAGGAAAGATGAATATCCGACTGTGTCTGATCTCATTTTTCAAGCATGCACTCGACCCACACCAATTAGACCAGGCAGTAGGCAACTAGTGATCTCTGGTTAAGAGTTCACCTTAACATTATTGGTGCCCAACGTGGGGCGAATAGACGTAGACACCTGAAATCCTGATGAACCGGCAACTGGAATGGCATGACGTGCTGGACACCCCAGGAAACTGATCACTTCCTAACGAGAGTACGGTAGGTCTGCTGATTTTTCATAATCTGTAGTCTTCCCGTGGTCTCGGTGGGGTGTGTGCCACTGATTGCCTGACTGTGTCCGGTTTGTTGGGGTATCTGTTGACGGGCAGACGGGTCTCACGGCTATTGGCCATATTAATCTCGGAAGAACCGTCACATATTCAGTTGCCTGCTGTCTGTTGTGTGTATTTGTGAAGAGGGGAAATTAAGAGAGCATGTGGGTTTGTGAGTTCTGTTAGTTGTCGCCTGTGATATGGTTTGTGGTTCTAGTGGAGACTTAAGTGGTTAATACGGTTTGGTACAAGACCTAGAGATATAGCGTAGGTTTTAATTGGGCAGGTTAGGCACGTGTTTTTCACGGGCTCTCAAATTTGTTGATATGGTAAAGGATTTTGTCTGTGGTATAGTATACGGTTGTCGCCTGTGGTACAGTTTATGGCTCTGTAAGGAAATACGTGGGACTGCTGGTACGTGGTAATCTTGGGGCCTAGCGCAGTTTAGCGTGGAATGGCTGGTACGGATACCATTGGGGCATAGCGTTTAAGTTGCGCATTGTGGCTGGTACGTGGTAGTCTTGGGGCCTAACGCTGGACGTGAAATGGCTGGTACGGATACCATTGGGGCTTAGCGCAAGCTTGGGTGATATAATTGGTATGAGGTGTCTTGGGGTCTAGAAAAAGCGCTGGACGTGAATCGGCTGGTACGGGCACCTGGTAGCCAGGGGTGACACCATTGGTGTCTTGATGAATTACGGACCATGTAGAAACTGGGCAGGGACACCGTGACGAGGCGCCTGCTGCAGACTTAACAAAACTTTACTTAGTGTTCAAGTTGTGTGTCAGTTGTGAGTCATCTACTCCTGTGTTTGTTTGTTGGTTTTGTTGATTTGTTTATCTTGAGAGAAAGATGGAGAAATTGGTGAAGTTGCGTCTAGTTGTGCTGGAAAAATCCGGATGAGAGTGGATTTTGTTGGGATGTGGGGACTCTAGGCTGCAATCCTGTGATAAACCATGTGCTATTTTTGGTTGCAGCCATTTTAGGTCAGATTTTAAAATGGTGGATGAAGGCCACATGGTGGCCGAGGCATGTTTGAGATAAAGAAAGGAAGTTTGTGGGGGGGAGGTGTGAGAGAAGCCATGTGCTATTCTGGCAGTGGCCATTTTGTTAGTAAATCTGTATGGAACCCTTCAGTGGAGCTGACAAAACTGCAGCCACTGAATAACATGAAGTGTTAGTAAATGTTTATAGCACTAAAAGATGGAACATTGAATGATTGGGTAGTTGTGGAAGACACTTAATATAGATCCAGTGTGCAGGTTGGATTGAGTCAGGACAGTCACAAGGAGCAATATCTTATTAATTAATAAGCAATAAGAGAAAAACCTTAAAATAAACGTACCTTTGTGGCAGATGTCATGATAAATAATACATATTCCAATTATGAATATGGCGAAAAATCCTGAGAGTTGAATGTTTTAAAAAAAAAAAAAAATAATAAATAAATAAATAGATAGATAAATACATCCATGGGATATCCATGTCTTGCAGAAAGGAAAATAAATAATAAAAAAAAAAAAAATCCAACAGAAGGAGAGAGATATCACTCGTGTCCAGGCAAAATGAACTGTGCTTTTGGGGGAAGGAACAACTTTTAGAAAAGAAAAAAAAAAAAAAAAAAACCTGTAGGGCAGGCTTATTATCTCACCTTCGATCTATTGTGAGAGCAGCCCAAGAGAAAAAAAAAAAAAAAAAAGTGCTTCTTGCATTTAATTCATTGCAATTTATATTGGAAAAAGGCCATTGACAATAGTTTTATTTTACTAATTTTATCCCAAAGAAATAAAAGTTAACTGTGGACATGTTTAGATTCACTGATAGCTTTTCAAGCATAGAGGTCTGTTGGATAATTTTTCTATGGCAAATCAACATTTTGTTTTCCCACATGGCCAGTTTATTTGTTCTAGATTCTTTTATCTCTTCAAGTTATAGGACAGTATCACAGAGATGCTGATAATGTCCTCAATGATTCAAATATGAACGCCCCTACATCCAATATCCAGAGGTTGTGCTACGTTATTATAGTTATTAATAATAATAATATAATAATTTATTAATATATTTATTAATAATTACAATAATTTGATTTAAGGAATGTGGATGATTTATGGAATTCTGTGTTTTATATTTAATGTATTGAATAATCTGCTTTCTTTTTATAGAAAGAATGATTGCAGTGCAGATTTCTGTGGTTCAAGCAAAGGTTATAAAAGCCATTGAAAGGGTTTTCCATTATTACGTTACAGATAAAAACAATATTTCTGCTGTTCCCGATTAGGTACAATCTATACAATGTGACTTTCATGCCTAAAGGTAGAGCTCCGGGGCCACACAATATTTTGAATCTAATTATGTTTTGGATAATAGATTCATAAAGGGGGGGAAGATGATGTGGAAAGTCACACGTATTATTTAAGGTTTTAATTTGTTCATCGATTGGGTTTTTCTATTAAGTTGTCTTTATATTTTTATCTGTAAGGAGGATACAGCAGTTATACATATATCTCATGATTGCTCTGATGTAACAAGAATTGTCAGGTTTTGAACATGTCTCAGATGAGCCCATTGCTAATGCAGATTTTGAGTTTTTTCGTAGATGGATCCAGATACCAAGATGCTGGTTGATTCTGCACTGGATATGCTGAGGTTACGCAACATGAGGTATTAAAAATCAAACCACTCCTTTCTCATCGAAATAGGAGAATGAGATGAAGATTTGCGATCACTGTGGTTCGTAGAGCGGAAAGGGGTAAGATAGGAAAATGTGGAGTGTGACGTCATAAATCTATAAAGACCGTAGAGAGTGTATATGAGCCCAGGTGGAGGCGCTCTCCTGTTATCAAAAGAGCCGGTGACTGATGGAGCAGGCAACAAAGAAGCAGTGAATGGGCCTAGAGTTGAGAGTCCAATGCAGACCAGTACCTCGGTGGCTCCTGTCACGTCGTCCGTGACATTGGTCACTCCTTGTGTTCTTAAATCCTTACAGGAACAAGCGATTCAGCAAGGAATTGAGTGTGAGACACAGGAAGCCAGTGACTGAGGAAGGTCTGTGGATAAAGAGCGGTAAGCTTTCTCTGCCATGAGAGCTCTACTCAATAATGGCCCAGGTAACCCATGTGACAAAGGTGTTGGGATGGACAAGATATGGGCGGCACCACTGCTTAGTACCCAGGTGGCCAGACACATCCAGTCTTGTAAGACGTGTGCCTATTAAGGTAGAAAAACTGTAAAGACCTCGTAGAAACACCCCCTCATCCGCTCTACTGCTCCGGTGATTGCAGATTAGTCATATACATCTACCGTGAGTAGGTTTATATGAGTTTTGTGCGTGTTGTGTGAATTTCTTTTCAGGTCTGCTCTGAAACATATCCAGTGTGGAAAACGTTACTGCTGAAAAACTCATAGTGCTGGTGGTATGTAAAGATGGAGTTCCTAAAAAGTGGTAAAAGTACATATCCTATAGCAGAGGTCATTATAGAGATCAGTACCTGATGAACCCATCTGCCATTGTGAAGAGGGGAGACATGTGTTGCGCTTCTTTCATGCTAAATGTCTGATAAATATGCGTTTATTTTATTAGCCTGAGTGTGAATTGTACAGTGGAGGGCCTGTGATTGGACGAGATCCCCTCATGACTTTACCTGGCCTTATTATTATTATATTTATACAGTGGGTACATGTTATACATGTGAGATATTTAATTTATTTTAGGGTTTGGTCCTTGAATTTGCTGTATCATATTGATTTAAGCTACCAAACAGCTATGTAAATACAGAGTGTGAATATTTAATCTTTGGGAATGAATTGGATATATATAATTGCATATTGATGCCTCTTTATCCCCTGTATCTCACGGTTTCTATATTCCCTCACTGACATTAGCAGCACGTATTAGCAGTGTAGGGATAGAGAGGGTGAGCCGTCGGTGAGCGGGGGCGCCAATTCGCCTTATAGGGTGCCGACCTCCGCTGCGAGGTAGGGAGAGTTTAGGGCTATTGCCCCAATCCCTGCCCCCTCCTTTATTGGAATATCTTATTGTGTCTATAGTCACATGGGTGTATGTTGTTTGGAATTTTAATGATTATAACATAATCATGTAACGATCCACAAGATAATGGTGGATGCTGCAAATCATGTAACAAATGTTCGTTTTCCTTCTTCTTAATAATAATTCGATCTTTACATAAGGTATTTTTGGTTTAGTACTTAGAACGTGATTATATTTCTCACAGATACTGCAGATACAGTGTGATATCCTGACCAGTGATGTATGAGCCGTATACAACTGCCTATATAGTGTGTTAAACATGTGTATCCTCCAATTCCAGATCCTAAATCAGTGTCAGGAGCACGTGGTCTCCAGCCAGGAGACTGGGTGATCCTAAAAAGACAAGTCAGAATGATCCCTGAGTCAGAATCAGGTGGACCGATCCAGCTTTTCCCAACCACAGCGACTTCCATGAAGCTTGAGGGAAAACCCATCTGGAGACAACAACCCCTGTAAAGAGTCCATCGTACCAGCAGAATGAGGGTCACAACACACATAGTGCTGGATGATCTCATATAGAACTTTATGGAGAATTTCTAGATTGGGGATGATACATGGGAAATAACCATAAGGGAACAATGGGTACAGGAATATTACACAAATAAGGGCTCATGGTGGGAAAGACATTATCTGACCTGAACCAATCAATTATTTTAAGGGTTTAAGTGACTTAAGGATAACATACACTTATAGGTAACTGGTATTGTTTTATTTGTTGGTATTTGAAGCCGTAAAAGTGCTACTCTGTGTTACTGAAGGTAATCGGATCCATGCGTAAGGGAAATCTTGTTAAAGGCCTCCTGGTGGTAGATTATAGACCAGAGACAAAAAGAGATCCATTAGTGTTGTGATACAATCAGGTGTATTCGGGTAGAAAAGTCTAGAAGACGCGGACAGCACTCGGATATTGACTGAGAACCAGCCTTTCAGAAACAGTAATGCTAAAAGCTGCAGCATAACAGTAAGAAGCTTATTCTTACAATTGCCTTACTCTTTCTAATCGATTAATCTCAAATTCTGAGTAAGCTCGTCAGCATTAAATAGTCTGTTCTAGTTACCTATACCTCTGTGAACTGTGTGTGCGGGATGTGATCAACTCTCTGATCAGCAGTCTGTACCAGTGGGGCAAAGGCTTAGTATTGCTTGTATAGCGGATAGCAAAACGGAAAAAGGTTGCAGTTAAAGCATTAGAGCTGATGTGTTAGAGGACCACGGTAGGGTCAGAAGGTTAATAAAGTATTTAGGGGGGACTGTTGAGGAGAGCCATAAGATTAAATACTTAATTAACCTCTTGACAAGGGATTGTGAGAAATATATCGTTTTGCCTTACATAATTCAGGTTTCAGATCATATACATGACACAGATATAAATATGACCGCTATTTCCTGTTATCCACACCTTGCTTGGAATGCAAGGAATGTCCAGATGAAAGAAGATATCATATAAGAGAAGATCAACCCAAAGATCAGATGACATTACAGACCAGACCATCCAGCATGGATCCACCAGATGACGTCCCTCCCTTCACCATCACCATGGATCCATCCAATGATGTCATAGACCCGCCTACAATGACGCCTACCAATCAGCTCATGGACTAACACATTGTTCGACCCACTGACCAATGAACACATCCGGACATGCCCCTTTGCAAGGTTATATCAGAGCAAGCTCAGTTGTAATAAAGCAGAGCATGGGCTGACTTCTGTCGAGGAAAGATGAATATCCGACTGTGTCTGATCTCATTTTTCAAGCATGCACTCGACCCACACCAATTAGACCAGGCAGTAGGCAACTAGTGATCTCTGGTTAAGAGTTCACCTTAACAGAACCAGCTTTTGCTAAGTGGCAGGATTTCTTACTAATTAGTGATAGAAAATTTGCGCCTCTTTTTTCATGTGTTCAACACTGTTTCCCTGTCTCATTTCTCATTTTTAAACAACACTCACTTTATTGACATCTATGGTCAGATTTATTTTCCTGTGTGGATTGATTGATTGGTTGTTACCGATATCAGATGAGAAATTAATCTCAATATCACCTTTTCAAATATACTTACTTAGAAAATGTGTAACTCAATACTTACTTCATCTGCTGTATATATATATATATATATATATATATATATATATATATATATATACACACAGTAAATATATATATATATATATATATATATATATATAAATATATATATATATATATATATATATATATATACTGTATATGTTACATAGACAGTCGTGTATGAAGTCTGGTGCATCATTTGAAGGTGTACATAATTTTGTGTTATATTTAGCATAAAAATATTTCAAATACTGTATATTTCAGACTATAAGGTGCACATTTTTCTCCAAAATCTGGGCGGAAAATGGGGGTACGTCTTATAGTCCGAATGTACATAGCTCGCTGTGGGAGAGCTGCTTTAGAAAGCCATCAGTCGCTAAGCAGTGAATATTCATTTCCCTATTAAAGCGAAATAAATATTCACTGCTCCTCAAACCAAAATCTCGCTCACCTCGTGACACCGAGATCAGTGATAATGAATTACTGTGAAAGTTTTTACTATCACTGACGTCGGCGATGAGGAGTGGGTGGGATTATGAGTGTGGGGAGCAGTAAAAATTCATATCTTCTTAATTGAGAAATGAATAGTCACTGCTCCTGCCACCACCAGCTTCTGGCATTAGTGACCCTGGTCCTACTTTCAGCACACCTATGACTGAGAGTGCATGGCAGTGACATAATGTGGTGCCCATCACTTACATGGCAAAAACAGTTGCTAGCATCATAAGAGGACACCGCTTGCTGGGGGAGTGCAGGGAAGGTGAGAAGAATTGTTTTTTTTTATGTCTGAGGCATAATGGAAGGCATATATACCAGGATGGGCCCATGAAGGGGGATATATATACCAGGATGAGGGACATATACCACGATGGGGAAAATATATACCAGAAAGGGGCCCAGGATTTGGAACATTTATACAAAAGATGAAGGACATATATAAACCAGGATGGTAAAGATATATAGCAAGATGAGAGACATATATACAAGGATGAGGGACATATACACCAAGAAGGGCCACATAAATACCAGGAGGGTCATCAGGTATACCAGGAAGTGCCCGAAGATGGGGGACATTAATACAGAATTAGGGAACATTACCCCATAGCAGTATCGGAAAGAGATTCTGTCCCATAACTGTCAACAGCAGATCCACCCATAACATTGAGTCTTGACCACATTTTTTGCTTCATTTCTATTTTCCGTCTCTAAAACCTTGGTGCGTTTAATGGTCTGGTGCGCATCATACAGTAGTCCGAAAAATATGGTATATTTTGTATATATCTATTTCATATGACTGTATTGCATATAGAATAAAATTTGTATGTAATACAGCATTTTAGAGGCGACAGTACCATATGGTGGCAAGCGCAATGCCTATAGCACCTATTCCACAGAGCCAAGGTGATTTTGTACATATTCCATGAGATATTAGTAATGTGTGAGGAACAATTCTCATACTAATTTATTAAGTGAAAGTTCCTTTTCATGGCCAAAAAAAATTAGGTAAAACTTAAAAATAAACGTTAAATTGTGTTTCTCTACATTAACAAAACACAAATATAAAAAAGAAATGGTTGAAGAGAAAAATATTCATTGAAAAGTATATTTCAAATCCTAGTAGGTGGAAATTTGCCTTGTGTTAACATTTTATACTAATATAAATGACATAACTAGTCAAGTACATAATAATATAGATGGCATCAAAATATTAGTTTGAAGTGTTTACGTAGTATTGAATTTGTTCTTTTCAATGTAACGTATATCACTCTAAACTCTGGTAATTGTCTCTTTATTTGTTTGAAAATACCAAAGAGTACAAACAAACTGTACAAAATGACAAGGATGTTTTCAATGTCAATGTGAATTTAATTTACTCATAAAATACTATTTGAAAAGTTCTCAAACGCATCGGGCTGTATTAATAAAACTCCATTGTTTCATAAGTCCAGAAATGGCCATAAAAAAGAAGCAAATAAGGACACAACAAAAACTGTGCATGTAGAACAAAAAACAAAAGAGAACTAAAATTCACAGTACCCCTAGTATTATGCCACCATTTAGCACACTCACTTTAGATCAATATTTTTCAAGGTTAACCTTGGATAATGTGCAAATGTGCCATGTTCCATGATAAAGCTCAGGCTTAAATGTAGGTAAATAACTAAGGGATTCTATCAGGCTTCAAAGCCTTGAACCTACACTGTGTATCTCAGCAGAATATCATTCTGAGCAGCTTTGTATTTATTTAGGTAAAATGCATGTCTGAGCTTCAACATAGTTAAACAAATGATTAAGAGACGATGTGATCAAGGTGATAAATAAAGACAAAGCAAATAGTCATACGAAATCATAAGGACAAATCTCATGCAGGTTTTTATTGAATAATATACAGTATGTAGCTGTATCATTTGACCATAGGATCTTCATTCGTTCGTTCATTCATTCATTCATTCATTCATTCATTCATTCATCCAGTGACCATAATTGATATATAATATGTCCATAATTGATTAGAATATCTTAACAAATTATTTTTAAAGAGGATGCACAAACTGAAAACGAGCGTGCTTCCTTAACCCCTTCTGTTAAATGGACATAACTGTATGTCCAGATTGTAGGAAATTTATCCCAATTGGTCATGCGGATACCTCTAATGGATGGTAGTTGTACCCATACCATGCATTGCAGGAGCTACTTGTTTTATAGAGCTGGGCCCTTGCTGCATTTGGGGAGACTGGACATAAAACCGATACAGATGTTTTAACCCCTAAGATGCTGCTTTCACCCTTGACATCCACATCTATCACAGGCAGACATAGACAGAAGAGGGCCCTTATGCAACAGCTGTATATAGACCCTTTGCAGCCCAACAGCTCATCAGTATCCACAATTGCACCTACTTTGGAGGTAGAAATGGGTCCTCTCACTTCTTGGGCCCCTGTGCGGCTGCACAGGTTGCACCAATGATATGTCCGCCCCTGGCATGTAGGTAAGTTGACAAAGGGCGGTCACTTACTATTAGAGTTGAGCGCGGTTCGTGGTTCGTGGTTCTCCAGTTCGCGGCTCGAGTGATTTTGGGGCATGTTCTAGATCGAACTAGAACTCGAGCTTTTTGCAAAAGCTCGGTAGTTCTAGAAACGTTCGAGAACGGTTCTAGCAGCCAAAAAACAGCTAAATCATAGCTTGGTTTCTGCTGTAATAGTGTAAGTCACTCTGTGAATCAAACTATTATCACATTTCAGTGTATAGTGTGCGTGAACAGCGCCTTCAGATCACTGCTGTTTCTATAATGGCGATCGCCATTTTTTTTTTTTTTTTTTTCTTGTCTTCCTTCCCTAAGCGCGCGCGTCTTGTGGGGCGGGCCAGCATGTCAGCCAATCCCAGACACACACACAGCTAAGTGGACTTTGAGCCAGAGAAGCAACGGCATGTGTGATAGGATCTGCATGTCACATGTCCCTGCATTATAAAACCGGACATTTTCTTCACGGACGCCATTATCTGCCTTCTGCGTCTTTGGTGTCAGACATCACTGTCGCAGCTCCGTCTTCCTGAGTCCTATAGCCGATACAGCTGTATGCGCTGCATACACAGCGTTAGACAGCTTAGGGAGAGCACTTTATAGCAGTCCTTTTAAGGGCTCCAACCGGCAGGGTCAGAGAGCCATAGGTGACAGGTCCTGCAAACAGCAACAGCGTCTGTGTAGCCCAGGTCAGGGATTTCCTACCTGCATTTCACCATTAGGAGGGAATAGAAAGGCAGGCTTCCATTCCTCTACCCAGAGCACCACAATCCTGCCACTGTACCCTCTTGTCCTCTGCACACTCCAACTGATAACTAAGCCATTATACTAGCAAACACTCAGTGTACCTAGTGGCATCCTATACGTGGCTATTGGACTTTGCTATAGTCCCACTAGTGCAAAGACATTTGCAGAGCGCGTCTGCCTGCATTGCACACTACAACTCATTCTAACCAAGCCATTATACTAGCAAACACTCAGTGTACCTAGTGGCATCCTATACGTGGCTATTGGACTTTGCTATAGTCCCACTAGTGCAAAGACATTTGCAGAGCGCGTCTGCCTGCATTGCACACTACAACTCATTCTAACCAAGCCATTATACTAGCAAACACTCAGTGTACCTAGTGGCATCCTATACGTGGCTATTGGACTTTGCTATAGTCCCACTAGTGCAAAGACATTTGCAGAGCGCGTCTGCCTGCATTGCACACTCCAACTCATTAAAACCAAGCCATTATACTAGCAAACACTCAGTGTACCTAGTGGCATCCTATACGTGGCTATTGGACTTTGCTATAGTCCCACTAGTGCAAAGACATTTGCATAGCGCGTCTGCCGGCATTGCACACTCAAACTCATTTTAACTAAGCCATTATACTAGCAAACACTCAGTGTACCTAGTGGCATCCTATACGTGGCTATTGGACTTTGCTATAGTCCCACTAGTGCAAAGACATTAGCAGAGCACATCTGCCTGCATTGCACACTACAACTCATTCTAACCAAGCCATTATACTAGCAAACACTCAGTGTACCTAGTGGCATCCTATACGTGGCTATTGGACTTTGCTATAGTCCCACTAGTGCAAAGACATTTGCATAGCGCGTCTGCCTGCATTGCACACTCAAACTCATTTTAACTAAGCCATTATACTAGCAAACACTCAGTGTACCTAGTGGCATCCTATACGTGGCTATTGGACTTTGCTATAGTCCCACTAGTGCAAAGACATTAGCAGAGCACATCTGCCTGCATTGCACACTACAACTCATTCTAACCAAGCCATTATACTAGCAAACACTCAGTGTACCTAGTGGCATCCTATACGTGGCTATTGGACTTTGCTATAGTCCCACTAGTGCAAAGACATTTGCAGAGCGCGTCTGCCTGCATTGCACACTCCAACTCATTAAAACCAAGCCATTATACTAGCAAACACTCAGTGTACCTAGTGGCATCCTATACGTGGCTATTGGACTTTGCTATAGTCCCACTAGTGCAAAGACATTTGCATAGCGCGTCTGCCTGCATTGCACACTCAAACTCATTTTAACTAAGCCATTATACTAGCAAACACTCAGTGTACCTAGTGGCATCCTATACGTGGCTATTGGACTTTGCTATAGTCCCACTAGTGCAAAGATATTAGCAGAGCACATCTGCCTGCATTGCACACTCCAACTTTTTTAAACTAAGCAATTTTACTAGCAAACACTCAGTGTACCTAGTGGCATCCTAAACGTGGCTATTGGACTTTGCTATAGTCCCACTAGTGCAAAGACATTTGCAGAGCACGTCTGCCTGCATTGCACACTACAACTCATTGTTACTAAGCCATTATACTAGCAAACACTCAGTGTACCTAGTTGTATCCTAAACGTGGCTATTGTACTTTTGTCTATTCACAGTATTGGAACGATATTTGCAGCACGTCTGCCTGCATTGCACACTCTAACTTTTTTAAACTCAGCCATTTATAGTAGCAAACACTCAGTGTACCTAGTTGTATCCTAAACGTGGCTATTGTACTTTTGTCAATTCACAGTATTGGAACGTTATTTGCAGCACGTCTGCCTGCATTGCACACTCAAACTTTTTTAAACTCAGCCATTTATAGTAGCAAACACTCAGTGTACCTAGTTGTATCCTAAACGTGGCTATTTTACTTTTGTCTATTCACAGTATTGGAACGATATTTGCAGCACGTCTGCCTGCATTGCACACTCTAACTTTTTTAAACTCAGCCATTATACTAGCAAACACTCACTGTACCTAGTTGTATCCTAAACGTGGCTATTGTACTTTTGTCAATTCACAGTATTGGAACGTTATTTGCAGCACGTCTGCCTGCATTGCACACTCAAACTTTTTTAAACTCAGCCATTATACTAGCAAACACTCACTGTACCTAGTTGTATCCTAAACGTGGCTATTGTACTTTTGTCAATTCACAGTATTGGAACGTTATTTGCAGCACGTCTGCCTGCATTGCACACTCAAACTTTTTTAAACTCAGCCATTATACTAGCAAACACTCACTGTACCTAGTTGTATCCTAAACGTGGCTATTGTACTTTTGTCAATTCACAGTATTGGAACGTTATTTGCAGCACGTCTGCCTGCATTGCACACTCAAACTTTTTTAAACTCAGCCATTTATAGTAGCAAACACTCAGTGTACCTAGTTGTATCCTAAACGTGGCTATTGTACTTTTGTCTATTCACAGTATTGGAACGTTATTTGCAGCACGTCTGCCTGCATTGCACACTCTAACTTTTTTAAACTCAGCCATTATACTAGCAAACACTCAGTGTACCTAGTTGTATCCTAAACGTGGCTATTTTACTTTTGTCTATTCACAGTATTGGAACGATATTTGCAGCACGTCTGCCTGCATTGCACACTCTAACTTTTTTAAACTCAGCCATTATACTAGCAAACACTCACTGTACCTAGTTGTATCCTAAACGTGGCTATTGTACTTTTGTCAATTCACAGTATTGGAACGTTATTTGCAGCACGTCTGCCTGCATTGCACACTCAAACTTTTTTAAACTCAGCCATTTATAGTAGCAAACACTCAGTGTACCTAGTTGTATCCTAAACGTGGCTATTGTACTTTTGTCAATTCACAGTATTGGAACGTTATTTGCAGCACGTCTGCCTGCATTGCACACTCAAACTTTTTTAAACTCAGCCATTTATAGTAGCAAACACTCAGTGTACCTAGTTGTATCCTAAACGTGGCTATTGTACTTTTGTCTATTCACAGTATTGGAACGTTATTTGCAGCACGTCTGCCTGCATTGCACACTCTAACTTTTTTAAACTCAGCCATTATACTAGCAAACACTCACTGTACCTAGTTGTATCCTAAACGTGGCTATTGTACTTTTGTCAATTCACAGTATTGGAACGTTATTTGCAGCACGTCTGCCTGCATTGCACACTCAAACTTTTTTAAACTCAGCCATTATACTAGCAAACACTCACTGTACCTAGTTGTATCCTAAACGTGGCTATTGTACTTTTGTCAATTCACAGTATTGGAACGTTATTTGCAGCACGTCTGCCTGCATTGCACACTCAAACTTTTTTAAACTCAGCCATTATACTAGCAAACACTCACTGTACCTAGTTGTATCCTAAACGTGGCTATTGTACTTTTGTCAATTCACAGTATTGGAACGTTATTTGCAGCACGTCTGCCTGCATTGCACACTCAAACTTTTTTAAACTCAGCCATTATACTAGCAAACACTCACTGTACCTAGTTGTATCCTAAACGTGGCTATTGTACTTTTGTCAATTCACAGTATTGGAACGTTATTTGCAGCACGTCTGCCTGCATTGCACACTCAAACTTTTTTAAACTCAGCCATTTATAGTAGCAAACACTCAGTGTACCTAGTTGTATCCTAAACGTGGCTATTGTACTTTTGTCTATTCACAGTATTGGAACGTTATTTGCAGCACGTCTGCCTGCATTGCACACTCAAACTTTTTTAAACTCAGCCATTATACTAGCAAACACTCACTGTACCTAGTTGTATCCTAAACGTGGCTATTGTACTTTTGTCTATTCACACTACTGCAAATCTATGTGCAGCACCTCTGCATGACAACCTCGTGCTCTGTTTTTAATAAGCTATAATGATAGCACAAAATACTGCCATTTTGTGGCATCATAGAACTGGCTGTTGTATTCCATTAGTGCCCCACTGGTGACAAGCTATTTCTAGCACCTCTACATCACACCCTCATGCACATTTAGCTACGCTAATGTTATAGCAAACTCATGGAATTCATTGCTGCATTTCATAATTCGGAGGGATAGAAAGTCAGGCTTCCTTTAGCTTTTCCTTCTGTTCATAGACAGCATCTCCAAGACAAATTTCCCCTCCACGTCTAAGTGTGGAGAGGCAGCTAGTGCGCATGCGTGTGCCGATGTACCCCAGCTGCAGCATAATTACAGTGTTTCGCCTAGTGAGTATGCTCAGCCTGACTGTGCCATTCCTGACGCTAAGTCTTCATTTCGGGATACAGCGCATGCTCCCACACTAAGTGTGAAAAGCCTCTTTGCACAGGTGCTTGCATTCTGTGCCGGGTCTAAGTCCTGTTTTGTGCCTAGACACCATGCTAAAGCTGATAGTCTTTTTTCAGAGACTGTATTTCATGCTACTGAGCATGCTCAGGCACTTCCTGCATCAGAGACTAGGTCCGGTAATGAACTCTTTGGCCCTGGCCCTGATGTGGGGGTCCCATATAGACCACAGGGCATCAGGTGTCCTCCCAAATGGCTTGCAGAGGCCCACACCTATGACTTGTCACCGCATTATTGATGGTCAGACGATGACTGGTGAGGTGTTTGGGTCATGGCAGCCATGAGGTCATCATTGAAGTTGCGTTTCCAAATAGGACGCTAGTTATGCCACTCATGACGTGTCACTCTGCTTTTGTCTCCAGGAGGTGCATTGTGGTTCACCCTGGTTTGGGGCGGACCCAGGTTATAAAAGGGGCTGGAGCCAACAAGGAGGTGCGCAGTCTTCTATTATGCTCCGAAAGAGCACACCTCCATGTGTTGAACCCATTGCGGCTTTAGGCCAGAGGTAGGCAGGGATAGGGTGGTGGATGCAGGCCACCACCACAGTTGGTAACGCAGAACGGTTAAGACCAGCTCCTGTCCTAACAGTCCTGCTTGTGCAGCCCAGTGGCATTAACAGGCCTGCTGCTGCTGATGCGCCTGCTGTCCACAGGTGTGGCCCCTACGCACACGGTCAGCGTACTCAATGGCCCCTGTGTTGTTAACAGGGAGTTCCTGGGCTGGGTGGGCATGTGGACCCTGTGACGCTAACAGGGCTCACAGTCTCCAGATCCGAATGGCGTCTAACTCGGTTCAGGCTACTATTAGTTTCATAGCCACACAGCTCTGTATCCTCCACCAAACCTTCAAGTTGCCAACCTCTCCTTTTCCAACTGGGAGCACGGTGGACACTGACTGCTGAAGGTGATATATACCTTTCTCTTTCTTTTCTTATTAATTTTTGTTATATAGCGGTCACAGATTATATACCACTTTATCCAAATCTGCCAGTCCCACTGTAACAGATGTTGTTTCTTCAGCAAATGTTACAGTTGTTTAACCACCAAATCCACGGACCAAAATTTTTTTCCCCTTTCCAACACACCTGTTCCCCTTTCCAACAGCATCTGTCCTTTTTCAACTCATTTTGGGATATGACCAAAAGTGCAACTGTGCAGGGACACCGTACTCAACGCCATCTCAGCACAGCAGCCATCCCTCGGTCCCTCCGATGTGGACAAGTAAAAGACCATTTCCTCCTATCCATGACAAAGTGTTGAGATTCACTCTGTGCAGCACTGGTGTTTAGTGGAAAAGTAGATCTAAGATTGCGTACCACATTCTGCAGATACTCCTGTATACGTGCGTCTATTTCTATGGCAGGAATTAGTTCGCCAAATTTTGTCTTGTACCGGGGATCTAACAGTGTGGCAACCCAGTATTCAGGATTACTTCAAATTCATACAATCCGAGGGTCATGTAGGTAGTGCAGCAAGAAGGCGCTCATGTGTCTTGTGCATCCAGGAGGACCAAGTCCTTGGTGTGTTGGTGGCAGAGAGGTGAGAATCGTGCATCCTTCCTCTGCCCTCTACCCACAACCTCGCACAACCGAAATGTGAGCAAGCTCTCACTCATCTGCTGAGTCTTCCATGCCCATCGCCAGTTCGTCCTCCATTTCTTCATGGGCTCCTGCACTTTCATCAACACTTTTTGCTGATACTATGCGCCCTTGTTAATCCCTCTCCCTCACCATGACTGCCGCATAGGTGCCGCTGACCATCTGGACCTCGTAGATCTTGTTATCCCTTCCGCATATGACTCCTCCTGTACTTCCTCCCCTTCCTCTTGTCCCAACACCTGACTCCGAATAATAATTACAGTGTGCTCCATCATGTAGATGACCAGAATTGTCACGCTGAGAATGACATTGCCAGTGCTAAACATCTTCGTCGACATTTCAAAACTGTGTAGCAGGGTGCATAGGTCCTTGATCTGACACCACTCCAGCAGCGTGATCTGCACCACCTCTGGATCAACTTATCCCAGGCTATATGTCTTACCGTATTTCAGCAGGGCTCTGCGGTGCTGCCACACACGCTGCAACATGTGCAGATTCCAATTCCTGCGTGTCGGAACATCGCATTTCCGGCGTTTAACTGCCAGACCCTAAGACTTCCGGAGTGATGAAAGTTGTTGAGCTGCTGTGTGCGCACGATGGAAGTGAGCACATAGCGAGCGTGCCCGCTGCACAAGGCCATGTAGGCCGTGATGGTGTTTTAAAAATTGCTGGAGAATTCGGATCAACACGTGAGCCATAAAAGGCACGTGTGTCACATTGCCCTGAGGATGGCCCGCAGCCAGGTTTGCATCATTGCCGCACACGGCTGTTAAGTCACCAACGGAGTCCGCTCCGTCAATTTGTACTCCGGTCGCCAGGTGACAACGTGTTCCTTTCATGAATAGTGCTGATGATGGGAGAGTAGTCGATGCCAGCGGCGCAGGTGGACGCAGGTTATGCTCACCCACTGGGCTGCATTACCTTGACAGATGCAGAATCTCTGGCTGAATGTAGCTGGTGGGTATCTCACAGATGAAATACCATCATTCAGCTACAACCAATGGGAAGACACCACACCCTTTTTTATGCCCATCCTGTCTGCAGACCACTGCCAGACATAGCTATGAACCTCTGGTTAATTTTACCCCCAGTTCAGTTTTATGATTTTGTGTGCTTGTTACCTGACTACTTTTCCTGCTTGCTGTTTATGTACCTTGTTGGCCGATACGCATTTCACCTCTGCTTGTTTTCTGATTAAGTCCTGGCCGTCCCATTCTGTTCCTGTTCCTCAATTAATGTTTTGACCCTGCCTGACTACTATTCTCTGTAATAGCGGTGTGACTCACATTTCCCATACATTTCAAAGTAAAACTTTGACCGCCTGATGGCATTGAGCTCTGCTGCCAGCATAGTAAGGAGGTGTGTGGTAGTCCTTGTGCGCAGTTGCAAGGAAGGGTGGCCTGACCACACAGGGTTTGCGCAAAGGTAGAGGACCCACACGAGGTTGAAGAGGCAGAAGCAGTGTATTAACTTCTACATACAGAACAAGGATTGAAACAACTCGTGGGGACGGCAAGACTTGTACAGCAGACCCTTCTCCATCTCTCACCATAGTTTGCCAGTGCCCAGTCAGTGACATGTAATGACCCTGTCTATGCTTACTGGTCCAAGTATCTGTGTTGAAATGCACCCTGTCGCACACAGATTTTCTCAAGGAAGTGGTGATGTTGTGTGCGACATGCCGGTGTAGCGCGGGCATGCTTTTCTTGGAGAAGCAGTGGTGATTGGGCATCTGGTACTGGGGCACAGCGACAGACATAAGGTCTGTAAAATCCTGTGTGTCCACTAGGCGGAAAGGCAGCATTTCTGTAGTCAACAGCTTACAGAGGGATAGAGTCAACCTCTTCGCTTTGTCATGGGTCGCAGGAAGTGGCCTTTTATTTGACCACATCTGAGGGACAGAGATCTGGCTGCTGTGTGTAGACGGTGTTGAGTCGGGTGTCCCTGGAAAAATGCAGCTTTGTGAGGAAAGTGCAGGCGGAGACATGATGTTGCCTTCATCCAAAGTTGGTGCTATCGATGTCTGAGAGAGCTGTACACACTCACTTGTTTCCCCTTCCAAACCAACTGACGACCTACCAAGCAAACTGCCTGTTGCGGTTACAGTGGTGGAAGTTGTGGGTGGAAAAACAGGTGTGACAGCTGTCCCCACAGTCCTAGAAGATGACGAGCGCGCGGATGCACTGGAAGGGGCAGGCGGTGGATGGTTCGCTCCGCTAGGCCGCATTGCAGCACGGTGAGCTTCCCATCGGGCCATATGATATTTATTCATGTGACGATTCATGGAAGAAGTTGTCAAACTGCTGAGGTTTTGACCTCTACTAAGAGAACCATGACAAATTTTACAGATCACATAATTTGGGCGATCTTTTTCTATGTCAAAAAAGGACCTGGCTAGGCAAGGCTTAGAGGCCATGCGACCTGTTGATCCACCCCGAATAATGCTCAGAGGCAGAGTGGTGGCTGAGGATGCAGTTGTAGACGTGCTACCAGTGCTCCGACTGTGTCCAGGAAGGCGCCAGGTTACTTCGACGTCGGTTGCATCCTCCTCCACCGCCTCTGTTGACCTCCTCGAGTGTCTGACTGTGGGTTGACAGTAGGTGTGATCTAGAACTTAATCATCAATTGTTGTGTTTGCACTCCCCTACCCCTCAGACCGAGTTTCTTCTTGCCCTGACCGAATATTTAAGTTGTCATCCCAATCGGGTATCTGCGTCTCATCTTCATCAGTATGTTCCTCATTGCCTATAACCACAGTTGTTGGAAAGGCAGCATTTTGGTAGCCAACAGTTTGCATATGATGAAAGTCAACCTCCAAGCCATTTCATGCCCTTCTAAAAGCATGTAAAACACAGCGAGGGGACTCCAACCACAGTCTCCCTCGTTGCCACTAACTGGGCCACACACACCCCACTTGACTGGCATCGGTTGAGCCCCCTTTTGAAAAAGAAAAAGATGCTTTGCATGAAGCACTCTCAAAAATACGCGTGCCTTTCCCGTCCCCTGGCTGACCCAGGGGAAGAAAAGTCCTCTGAGAGCCATGACTTGTTCATCTTGGTTCTTTTAGAGACACAGCGAGGGGACTCCAACCACAGTCTCCCTCGTTGCCACTAACTGGGCCACACACACCCCACTTGACTGGCATCGGTTGAGCCCCCTTTTGAAAAAGAAAAAGATGCTTTGCATGAAGCACTCTCAAAAATACGCGTGCCTTTCCCGTCCCCTGGCTGACCCAGGGGAAGAAAAGTCCTCTGAGAGCCATGACTTGTTCATCTTGGTTCTTTTAGAGACACAGCGAGGGGACTCCAACCACAGTCTCCCTCGTTGCCACTAACTGGGCCACACACACCCCACTTGACTGGCATCGGTTGACCCCCCCTTTTGACAAAGAAAAAGATGCTTTGCATGAAGCACTCTCAAAAATACGCGTGCCTTTCCCGTCCCCTGGCTGACCCAGGGGAAGAAAAGTCCTCTGAGAGCCATGACTTGTTCATCTTGGTTCTTTTAGAGACACAGCGAGGGGACTCCAACCACAGTCTCCCTCGTTGCCACTAACTGGGCCACACACACCCCACTTGACTGGCATCGGTTGAGCCCCCTTTTGAAAAAGAAAAAGATGCTTTGCATGAAGCACTCTCAAAAATACGCGTGCCTTTCCCGTCCCCTGGCTGACCCAGGGGAAGAAAAGTCCTCTGAGAGCCATGACTTGTTCATCTTGGTTCTTTTAGAGACACAGCGAGGGGACTCCAACCACAGTCTCCCTCGTTGCCACTAACTGGGCCACACACACCCCACTTGACTGGCATCGGTTGAGCCCCCTTTTGAAAAAGAAAAAGATGCTTTGCATGAAGCACTCTCAAAAATACGCGTGCCTTTCCCGTCCCCTGGCTGACCCAGGGGAAGAAAAGTCCTCTGAGAGCCATGACTTGTTCATCTTGGTTCTTTTAGAGACACAGCGAGGGGACTCCAACCACAGTCTCCCTCGTTGCCACTAACTGGGCCACACACACCCCACTTGACTGGCATCGGTTGACCCCCCCTTTTGACAAAGAAAAAGATGCTTTGCATGAAGCACTCTCAAAAATACGCGTGCCTTTCCCGTCCCCTGGCTGACCCAGGGGAAGAAAAGTCCTCTGAGAGCCATGACTTGTTCATCTTGGTTCTTTTAGAGACACAGCGAGGGGACTCCAACCACAGTCTCCCTCGTTGCCACTAACTGGGCCACACACACCCCACTTGACTGGCATCGGTTGACCCCCCCTTTTGACAAAGAAAAAGATGCTTTGCATGAAGCACTCTCAAAAATACGCGTGCCTTTCCCGTCCCCTGGCTGACCCAGGGGAAGAAAAGTCCTCTGAGAGCCATGACTTGTTCATCTTGGTTCTTTTAGAGACACAGCGAGGGGACTCCAACCACAGTCTCCCTCGTTGCCACTAACTGGGCCACACACACCCCACTTGACTGGCATCGGTTGAGCCCCCTTTTGAAAAAGAAAAAGATGCTTTGCATGAAGCACTCTCAAAAATACGCGTGCCTTTCCCGTCCCCTGGCTGACCCAGGGGAAGAAAAGTCCTCTGAGAGCCATGACTTGTTCATCTTGGTTCTTTTAGAGACACAGCGAGGGGACTCCAACCACAGTCTCCCTCGTTGCCACTAACTGGGCCACACACACCCCACTTGACTGGCATCGGTTGAGCCCCCTTTTGAAAAAGAAAAAGATGCTTTGCATGAAGCACTCTCAAAAATACGCGTGCCTTTCCCGTCCCCTGGCTGACCCAGGGGAAGAAAAGTCCTCTGAGAGCCATGACTTGTTCATCTTGGTTCTTTTAGAGACACAGCGAGGGGACTCCAACCACAGTCTCCCTCGTTGCCACTAACTGGGCCACACACACCCCACTTGACTGGCATCGGTTGACCCCCCCTTTTGACAAAGAAAAAGATGCTTTGCATGAAGCACTCTCAAAAATACGCGTGCCTTTCCCGTCCCCTGGCTGACCCAGGGGAAGAAAAGTCCTCTGAGAGCCATGACTTGTTCATCTTGGTTCTTTTAGAGACACAGCGAGGGGACTCCAACCACAGTCTCCCTCGTTGCCACTAACTGGGCCACACACACCCCACTTGACTGGCATCGGTTGACCCCCCCTTTTGACAAAGAAAAAGATGCTTTGCATGAAGCACTCTCAAAAATACGCGTGCCTTTCCCGTCCCCTGGCTGACCCAGGGGAAGAAAAGTCCTCTGAGAGCCATGACTTGTTCATCTTGGTTCTTTTAGAGACACAGCGAGGGGACTCCAACCACAGTCTCCCTCGTTGCCACTAACTGGGCCACACACACCCCACTTGACTGGCATCGGTTGAGCCCCCTTTTGAAAAAGAAAAAGATGCTTTGCATGAAGCACTCTCAAAAATACGCGTGCCTTTCCCGTCCCCTGGCTGACCCAGGGGAAGAAAAGTCCTCTGAGAGCCATGACTTGTTCATCTTGGTTCTTTTAGAGACACAGCGAGGGGACTCCAACCACAGTCTCCCTCGTTGCCACTAACTGGGCCACACACACCCCACTTGACTGGCATCGGTTGACCCCCCCTTTTGACAAAGAAAAAGATGCTTTGCATGAAGCACTCTCAAAAATACGCGTGCCTTTCCCGTCCCCTGGCTGACCCAGGGGAAGAAAAGTCCTCTGAGAGCCATGACTTGTTCATCTTGGTTCTTTTAGAGACACAGCGAGGGGACTCCAACCACAGTCTCCCTCGTTGCCACTAACTGGGCCACACACACCCCACTTGACTGGCATCGGTTGACCCCCCCTTTTGACAAAGAAAAAGATGCTTTGCATGAAGCACTCTCAAAAATACGCGTGCCTTTCCCGTCCCCTGGCTGACCCAGGGGAAGAAAAGTCCTCTGAGAGCCATGACTTGTTCATCTTGGTTCTTTTAGAGACACAGCGAGGGGACTCCAACCACAGTCTCCCTCGTTGCCACTAACTGGGCCACACACACCCCACTTGACTGGCATCGGTTGACCCCCCCTTTTGACAAAGAAAAAGATGCTTTGCATGAAGCACTCTCAAAAATACGCGTGCCTTTCCCGTCCCCTGGCTGACCCAGGGGAAGAAAAGTCCTCTGAGAGCCATGACTTGTTCATCTTGGTTCTTTTAGAGACACAGCGAGGGGACTCCAACCACAGTCTCCCTCGTTGCCACTAACTGGGCCACACACACCCCACTTGACTGGCATCGGTTGACCCCCCCTTTTGACAAAGAAAAAGATGCTTTGCATGAAGCACTCTCAAAAATACGCGTGCCTTTCCCGTCCCCTGGCTGACCCAGGGGAAGAAAAGTCCTCTGAGAGCCATGACTTGTTCATCTTGGTTCTTTTAGAGACACAGCGAGGGGACTCCAACCACAGTCTCCCTCGTTGCCACTAACTGGGCCACACACACCCCACTTGACTGGCATCGGTTGAGCCCCCTTTTGAAAAAGAAAAAGATGCTTTGCATGAAGCACTCTCAAAAATACGCGTGCCTTTCCCGTCCCCTGGCTGACCCAGGGGAAGAAAAGTCCTCTGAGAGCCATGACTTGTTCATCTTGGTTCTTTTAGAGACACAGCGAGGGGACTCCAACCACAGTCTCCCTCGTTGCCACTAACTGGGCCACACACACCCCACTTGACTGGCATCGGTTGACCCCCCCTTTTGACAAAGAAAAAGATGCTTTGCATGAAGCACTCTCAAAAATACGCGTGCCTTTCCCGTCCCCTGGCTGACCCAGGGGAAGAAAAGTCCTCTGAGAGCCATGACTTGTTCATCTTGGTTCTTTTAGAGACACAGCGAGGGGACTCCAACCACAGTCTCCCTCGTTGCCACTAACTGGGCCACACACACCCCACTTGACTGGCATCGGTTGACCCCCCCTTTTGACAAAGAAAAAGATGCTTTGCATGAAGCACTCTCAAAAATACGCGTGCCTTTCCCGTCCCCTGGCTGACCCAGGGGAAGAAAAGTCCTCTGAGAGCCATGACTTGTTCATCTTGGTTCTTTTAGAGACACAGCGAGGGGACTCCAACCACAGTCTCCCTCGTTGCCACTAACTGGGCCACACACACCCCACTTGACTGGCATCGGTTGAGCCCCCTTTTGAAAAAGAAAAAGATGCTTTGCATGAAGCACTCTCAAAAATACGCGTGCCTTTCCCGTCCCCTGGCTGACCCAGGGGAAGAAAAGTCCTCTGAGAGCCATGACTTGTTCATCTTGGTTCTTTTAGAGACACAGCGAGGGGACTCCAACCACAGTCTCCCTCGTTGCCACTAACTGGGCCACACACACCCCACTTGACTGGCATCGGTTGAGCCCCCTTTTGAAAAAGAAAAAGATGCTTTGCATGAAGCACTCTCAAAAATACGCGTGCCTTTCCCGTCCCCTGGCTGACCCAGGGGAAGAAAAGTCCTCTGAGAGCCATGACTTGTTCATCTTGGTTCTTTTAGAGACACAGCGAGGGGACTCCAACCACAGTCTCCCTCGTTGCCACTAACTGGGCCACACACACCCCACTTGACTGGCATCGGTTGACCCCCCCTTTTGACAAAGAAAAAGATGCTTTGCATGAAGCACTCTCAAAAATACGCGTGCCTTTCCCGTCCCCTGGCTGACCCAGGGGAAGAAAAGTCCTCTGAGAGCCATGACTTGTTCATCTTGGTTCTTTTAGAGACACAGCGAGGGGACTCCAACCACAGTCTCCCTCGTTGCCACTAACTGGGCCACACACACCCCACTTGACTGGCATCGGTTGACCCCCCCTTTTGACAAAGAAAAAGATGCTTTGCATGAAGCACTCTCAAAAATACGCGTGCCTTTCCCGTCCCCTGGCTGACCCAGGGGAAGAAAAGTCCTCTGAGACCCATGACTTGTTCATCTTGGTTCTTTTAGAGACACAGCGAGGGGACTCCAACCACAGTCTCCCTCGTTGCCACTAACTGGGCCACACACACCCCACTTGACTGGCATCGGTTGAGCATCCTTTTGAAAAAGAAAAAGATGCTTTGCATGAAGCACTCTCAAAAATACGCGTGCCTTTCCCGTCCCCTGGCTGACCCAGGGGAAGAAAAGTCCTCTGAGAGCCATGACTTGTTCATCTTGGTTCTTTTAGAGACACAGCGAGGGGACTCCAACCACAGTCTCCCTCGTTGCCACTAACTGGGCCACACACACCCCACTTGACTGGCATCGGTTGAGCCCCCTTTTGAAAAAGAAAAAGATGCTTTGCATGAAGCACTCTCAAAAATACGCGTGCCTTTCCCGTCCCCTGGCTGACCCAGGGGAAGAAAAGTCCTCTGAGAGCCATGACTTGTTCATCTTGGTTCTTTTAGAGACACAGCGAGGGGACTCCAACCACAGTCTCCCTCGTTGCCACTAACTGGGCCACACACACCCCACTTGACTGGCATCGGTTGAGCCCCCTTTTGAAAAAGAAAAAGATGGTTTGCATGAAGCACTCTCAAAAATACGCGTGCCTTTCCCGTCCCCTGGCTGACCCAGGGGAAGAAAAGTCCTCTGAGAGCCATGACTTGTTCATCTTGGTTCTTTTAGAGACACAGCGAGGGGACTCCAACCACAGTCTCCCTCGTTGCCACTAACTGGGCCACACACACCCCACTTGACTGGCATCGGTTGAGCCCCCCTTTTGACAAAGAAAAAGATGCTTTGCATGAAGCACTCTCAAAAATACGCGTGCCTTTCGCCTCCCCTGGCTGACCCAGGGGAAGAAAAGTCCTCTGAGAGCCAGGTCCACATTGTCAGTGGACAGACACGTGTGCTTATCTGCCAGCAGACCCCCAGCAGCACTGAAGACAGGTTCCGAGAGAACGCTGGCTGCAGGACACGACAAGATCCTCAAGGCGTACGTGGCGAGCTCAGGCAATTTATCCAGATTGGAAGCCTAAAATGAGCAGGGCTCAAGTTGCACAATAATGGAATCGATGTTTCTTTGCATATACTCATATATCTGTGTGTCTCCCTCTTTTTCCTTGTCCAGCTGTTTTGTTTTCACATGAGTATATGTCCTTGTCACTTTCCCATGTGTTTGTGTTATGTTGTGAGTTGTTTGTCACCTTTTGGACACCTTTCAGGGTGTTTTCTAGGTGTTTTACTGTGTTTGTGATTGCCTGCCATTGTTTCCTATGGGCTCGAGTTCGGTTCGTCGAACGTTCGACGAGCCGAACTCGAGCCAGACCCCCCGTTCGGCGAACCGCCTCGAGCCGAACCGGGACCGGTTCGCTCATCTCTACTTACTATGTCCGTCCATCAACAGCCACACAATGCAGTTGCTGGGTGCTACCAGGTTACTGAAGCAACAGGAGGTCTGACAATGACCTCCTTGTCTGCTATATTTCTCTACCAATCAAATCCCATCAGAAGCAAGGCATGATAGGTGACCTATCAGTCAAACACAAGAACGTTTGATAATGCACTGTAGTGACTACATTTTATAGTTTATTCTCAATTTGATCAAAAAATTAAAATTTGAAATTCCCCTGTAGGTCTAGCAAGTTCTTTAAAAGACAGCTGATCTGTCACTGAGGTTACCCGCTGTCACTGGATCCAGCGGTGGCCGCGGGTAACCTCAGTGACAGATCAGCTGATCGCGCGGCTGTCTTCATTACCTGCGTGGAGGTGACCGGAGCGGCGGTGTCTTCTGCTGCTCCTGTCACCTCCATGCAGCAGAGCTGGACGCGACGCTGGAGGACTGTGGAGTACGCCGCACATGGAGGGTTTGTCGGGGGTTAATAAATTGGTAATGAGGGAATGTGTTTGTGTTTTTTATTTCTAATAAAGGATTTTTTCATGTGTGTGTGTTTTTTTTACTGTCACTTACAGATTAATCATGGAAGGTGTCTCATAGACGCCTGACATGATTAATCTAGGACTTATTGGCAGCTATGGGCTGCCAATAACTCCTTATTACCCCGATTTGCCAACGCACCAGGGCAAATCGGGAAGAGCCGGGTACAGTCCCAGAACTGTCGCATCTAATGTATGCGGCAATTCTGGGCGGCTGTTGGCTGATATTGTTAGGCTGGGGGGCTCCCCATAACGTGGAGCTCCCCATCCTGAGAATACCAGCCTTCAGCCGTATGGCTTTATCTGGCTGGTTTTAAAATTGGGGGGGACCGCACGCCATTTTTTTAAATTATTTAATTATTTATTTCAATACACAGTATAGACACGCCCACCGGCTGCTGTGATTGGGTGCAGTGTGACACCTGTCACTCAGCGTGGGGGCATGTCTCACTGTAACCAATCACAGGCGCCGGTGGGCGGGGTAAGCAGGGAATACCAGATTGTTTAATGGGCGGCCGGCTTTTTCAAAACAGTAAAAGCCGCCGGAGCAGTGTGAATGCCGTGCAGCGCTGCGCTGGAGATCGGGGATCGGTGAGTATATGAGAGAGGGGGTAAGAGGGATAGACTGACATGGACAGAGAGAGAGGGACAGAGATAGTGACGGACTGACAGAGATTAGTGCATGACAGACATTGTGAGGCGCTTCAGAACGCAGCTTTTCAGCTGCGCTCTGAAGCGGACCTTTTTTAAGCTGCGGTGCAGAGCGCACACCTGCGCACATAGCATCAGACACCAAAATCGTATGAGGGATGTCACACGTTACAATTGACTAGTTTCGTACTACCAAACGTCCAATGTATGAGGAATAAACGACGTGTATGCGATCACCGTATTTTCGTTCAATATCGATCGCATGTAGGTTTCACACGCAAACACGTCACGAACGATGCCGGATGTGCGTCACTTACAACTTGACCCCGACGACGGATTGAAGGATTTATTGAAGTGTGTAAAGCAGGCTTAAGGTGTTGTGATCTGATGAATCCAATTTCAGTCTTTATGGTAGAGATAACAGCATTCAAAAGCGTTTTAGTGAAAATCTAGGTCTTGTATGATAATAACTTCATGCACTTTCAATTCATCTCCATGAAAATGGTATCTCAACACCCAAACAGAAGTAATCACACTTTTAAAAAAATACTAAACATTTGGTCACCATTCTGTGTAAGAACATTATTTAACAATATTTTATTTGTGGAGAATTTCAATAAACACATAGTTGGTTAAAAAAAGGAATTTAATACAGACAAAGACTTCTGGTCCAACGTTGGCATGTGAAGACACAGGGAAAGTAGATCCTGGCTGCCTCCAGCTAAAACTGACAAAAACGCTGCACAGACTGAACAAATCTAACCATAAAGACAAGGGAAAACTGCAGAGATACTCCAATATCAGTGTATGGAGCGTTTTTTCCTGAGGAGGAATATTGAATATAAAATTGAATATAAACAACTGGCCAATGAAGTCACAGCCCACCTTCTGATGTGAAAGATATGCTGGCCGCGACTGTTCAAATTTGCTATACTGAAGGAGACAGGAAAACAGCATTGCAACAGGCTGCTTGAATTAGAACAGCGTACATCTGGTGGAGAAGACACAATGATGTCACTAGAGGGAGAAATCGGTGATCTGACTAAACTATCACACATTAGGAGAGAAAAGATAAAAGACAAGGAAAACTGTTCCAGAAGGAATAGGGGAAATAGACTTTGATTCTTGTGCAGGTAAGAGATAAAACTTTATTATGTCTCAGCAGGAAGTGGACTTGCACAGATGTGGTAATATAGTGGGCAAATTGCTGCCTAATTTGGCCCAGGAACAGAGTACCCCCATTCTTATTGTTAATATGATGGTTATGATGTTACATGGAGTTTTGCTCAAAACTCGCCACGTGTCATGGCAGCATCAGACGCTGTTCACACTACAGATTCTGACACTCCACATTATAGTTTCTCTAATGTTTCTGAGTCATATAGACAGGCTTGGGAATCGACCAACTGTGTGCTCATTAATGATCAGGCTAACCTGCTGATTACCCCTGGAATCACATGTTGTTGGAAAGCTATCATATTTACTCCCCTGCCTTTTTAAGATTGTAGTATCTGTCTTCCCACACCAACTATAGTTTATTGCTGTGTTAGTCTGTGTGCTGTTGTGTCCCAGTTCTGCTGGTAATTATATTGCATGGTTCTTGTAGATGTAGAATTCTATTGTTGTTTCTTCCCTGCTCTTATTTTCCTCCTTACCTCTTCTTCTACTATACCTTTGTGTGAGCATTCTGTGAGATAGAATATTGGTTTCCCCTGTTTGTCTAGCTCTGTTGGTTTTATAACACTCCTGTCCTGTTCCTCCCCTGGGATAGGAGGCGGATGAGGGTATAGGATCAGGGCTTGTCAAGATGGGAGTCTTAACTGTCTTACGCCAGCTGACAATGGCCAGCTGCTCATGAAGGGAATCATGTGGATGAGACTGAAGTCATACAGACAAGACATCGGCACAAAAGGAGTGTTGCTGGCGGTCAATTTCTCCCCAAGGAGAGAAATTGCCATGACGCTGGGAATGAACATGTGATGGAATCTGCATCACCGTCTGTTCACTAAAGACAGACAATGGTACTTCCATTGCACTTCAACCCACTGGCCAACTCAGAAAGTCCTTCAGCAGATGGTGAACAGTTTCAGCTTTCTGAAAATTGCCTCGACCATTCAACTCATGGGCCTAGACAGGGTTACTTCATGAAAACCATGATAATGAAAGTGAAGAGGGAACAACTGCTGATGTTGCCTGTTGGGGCCTATCTGAGGCTGAATGGTCTGGAATTGCTGATTGAGCCAGTATTTGAAGATGAGTCTCAGACAAGACCTTTGATGGCCCATGTTTTAGCAACTGTGAAAGACAGCTGTGTGCCCATCCGATGTATTACTGTGCTGCATTACAAAGTCAACATACCCAGGGGTATGCTGCTGGCTAAAGTTAATGTGCATAATGGAGAGGTATTCGGAGAATGGGATTCAACCCACGTCCTGAACGGAAGTCAGCCTGGACTTATGCTGTTAAGGTAGCTAAGAAGGAAAACCTGACTGCTGAATGAACTGGCCAAATCATCCTGAACCAGACGGGGATATATTGAAAGACAATATTTTATGAACAGCAGATGTTTATGGAAGATACCCTATGGGTATTTCAGAAAGCCTTATCCCATTGCGGTGAAGATTTTGGATGCTCCCATATAATCAAGCATGAGATTAAACCCAGGAACACTTCTCCAATTCTGGAACACTACCATCCAATTGCTTTGTAAGTGGAGCAAGGATTAAAGAACATGGTAGCTAGCATGTTGGACAACTAATTGATCCAAGAGAAACAGAGTTCTTGGGAGGCGCCAATGGTCTTAGTTTGAAAAAAGGATGGGTCCCTCTGATTCTGTGTTGACTACAGAAAATTGAACGCTCACAGTAAGGGGCACTTTGCACACTGCGACATCGCAGGTGCGATGTCGGTGGGGTCAAATTGAAAATGACGCACTTCCGGCATCGCATGCGACATCGCAGTGTGTAAAGGCTGGATGATACGATTAACGAGCGCAAAAGCGTCGTAATCGTATCATCGGTACAGCGTCGGCGTAATCCATAATTACGCTGACGCAATGGTCCGATGTTGTTCCTCGCTCCTGCGGCAGCACACATCGCTGTGTGTGAAGTCGCAGGAGCGAGGAACGTCTCCTACCGGCCTCACTGCGGCTTCCGTAGGATATGCGGAAGGAAGGAGGTGGGCAGGATGTTTACATCCTGCTCATCTCCGCCCCTCCGCTCTGATTGGCCGCCTGCCGTGTGACGTCGCAGTGACGCCGCACGACCCGCCCCCTTAACAAGGAGGCGGGTCGCCGGCCACAGGGACGTCGCACGGCAGGTGAGTGTGTGTGTGAAGCTGGCGTAGCGATAACTTTCGCTACGCCAGCTATCACCACATATCGCTGCTGCGACGGGGGCGGGCACTATCGCACTCGGCATCGCAGCATCGGCCTGCGATGTCGTAGTGTGCAAAGCCCGGCTAAGAGTTGTCCATTCTTTCCCTCTGATTGAAACGTTGTTTGCTGCTCTGGGTCATTCTAAGTACTTCTCCACCCTACTGTTTGCCAGGGGTAATTGGCAAGTGCCAGTAGCAGAGAAAGACAAGGCAAAGATGGTTTTTATACTTCCTATGAGACTCTGAGTGCAACCGAATGCTGTTTGGTCTTTCAAATGCACCTGGACCGTTTCAGCGGCTAATAGAACATTGCCTGGGTGATCTGAACTTTAAGTTCATATTGACTTACCTGGACGATGTAGTGGTGTTTGAGATGTCATGTTAAGATCATCTCCAGAAACTACATCAGAACTTGCAGCAGTTTCAAGAACATGGACTGAAGATCAAACCCAAAAAATGTCAATTGTTCTGAGACTGTATAGAGTATATTGGTCATGAGGTTACTTCCAAAGGTAGCCAGTAGTAAGGTTGAAGCCATTCAGAACTGGCCACAGCCAAGTACATTGCAAGAAGTTCAAGCCTCTATTACAGTGAGTTTATCCCAAAGTTTGCCCATCTGCCTGGTCCATTGAACAAACTGCTAAGAGGCACAACTTATGGACCAAAGAATTGCTCCATCTGTTGGGATCCTCAACCACAGAAGGCCTTCAAGAATGCAAAAGCTGCGCTATCCAGCACACTGATTCTGGGCTATGCTTGATACTCCATTCATGCTTTACATATATGTAAGTTTGCACTTCCTGGCAGCAGTATTTTGACAGATACAAGATGGCTGGGAAAGAATGGTTGCTTATGGAAGCCGCTCCTTAAGAGAGACAGAATGAAAACCACATATAACAGTTTGTTCAAGTTAGATTTCCTTGCTTTAGTTTGGGCCATAACTGTATGATTTGAAGAGTACTTAATGGGAGCAGAGGAAGTGATAGTAATGACTGACTATAATCCGTTGGCCCACCTGGAAAATGCTAAACTGGAGCTGGTATAAAAAAAGGGGATTACACGGTTGACTAAGTTTAACTACCATATTAAGTTCAGATCTGGAGGGAGAATAGACATGAACTCAGAATAAACCTTTCTCGTTTTAGGTCAATTAGAATGATCAAAATTATTTATATTTGCCAAATGCTAGAATAATGAGAAAGAGAGGGAGAGAGAGAGAGAGAGAGAGAGAGAGAGGGAGAGAGAGAGAGAGAGGGAGAGAATATGTTAGGACATTTTTATTACTTTCTGCAAAGTCAAAAGTTTACATACATTTCATTGGCGTTTGGTACCATTGCACTTAAGCTGTATGACTTAGGTAAAATGTTTTGGATATCCTTAAACAAGCTTCTCATAATATTTGGTAAGAATTTGGGCTCATTCCTTCTGATAGAACTGGTGTAACTGAGCCATGTTCGTAGGTCACCTTGCTCACACCTACCTTTTCAGCTTTGCCCATACATTTTCAATAGGATTGTGATCAGGGTTGTGATGGCAACTCCAAAACATTTACTTTGTAATCCTTAAGCCATTTTGTAATCAGTTTGGCAGTATGCTTTGGGTCATTGTCAATTTGGAGGACCCCTTTCCACCCAAGTTTTAAGTTCCTGGCTGATGCCTTGAGATTTTGCTTCAGTAATGCCACAGAAATTTGTTTCCTCATGATGCCAGTCCTTCCTACAGCAAAACAACCCCACAACATGATGCTGCCACCCCCATGTTTTACAGTTGGGATGGTGTTCTTAGGTTTCAAAGCTTCTCCGCTTTTCTTCCAAATGTAACGATAGTCATTATGGCCAGACAGTTATATTTTAGTTTTGTCAGACCACACCACATGCCTCCAAAAATGAAGGTATTTATTCCTGTGTGCATTTGCAAACATTAATTTTAAAGGCTTCTTCCTGGCAAAGTGGCTTTTCAGCACATATTGATTCAGTACTCGTTTCACTGTGAATAATGACACAATCTTACCAGCTTCCTCCAGCATCTTCACAAGGTCTTTTGCTTTTGTTCTTGGGTTGATATGCACATGTCTGACAAAATCATGTTAATTTCTGGTACACAGAACCCATCTCTTTCCTGAGCAGTATGATGACTGGACATTCCTATCTTGTTTGCACTTGCGTATTATTGTTTGCACAGAGGAATGAGGCACTTTCAGATATTTGGAAACTGCACCCAAGGATGAACCAGACTTCTGCAAGTCTACAATACTCTTCCTGAGATCTTGGCTGATTTCTTTTGACTTTCCCATGATGCTTCACAAAGAAGCGGTGTGTTTCAGGTGTGCATTAAAATACATCCACAGGTATGTCTCTAATTAACTCAAATGTTGCCAATAACCTATCAGAAACTTCCAAAAACATGACATCATCATATGGGCTGTCCCATATTGTTTAAGGGCATAGTACTCTTATGTGGGCTTTGCACACTACGACATCGCAAGCCGATGATGCGATGCCGAGCGCAATAGTCCCCGCCCCCATCGCAGCTGCGATATCTTTGTGATAGCTGCCGCAGCGAATATTATCGCTACGGCAGCTTCACATGCACTCACCTGCCGTGCGATGTCGCTCTGGCTGGTGAACCGCCTCCTTTTTAAGGGGGCGGATCGTGCGGCGTCACTGCGACGTCACACGGCAGGCGGCCAATAGGAGCGGAGGGGCGGAGATGAGCGGGATTTAAACATCCCGCCCACCTTCTTCCTTCCGCATAGTCGAGGGGAGCCGTGGTGACGCAGGTAGGAGATGTTCATCGCTCCTGCAACTTCACACACAGCGATGTGTGCTGCCGCAGAAGCGAGGAACAACATTGGACCGTCGCGTCAGCGTATTTATGGAATTCGCCGAAGCTACACCGATGATACGAGTAAGACAATTTGGCGCTCGTTAATCGTATCATCTAGGATTTACACACTACGATGTCGAGAGCGACGCAGGAAGTGCGTCACTTTCAACATGACCCCACCGACATCGCACCTGCGATGTCGTAGTGTGCAAATTGCCCTTTATTGTATGTAAACATTTAACTTTGCAGAAAGTAATAAAAATGCCTCAAAACATTCTCTTTCACTCTCTAATTATTCTGACATTTGGCAAATATAAATAATTTTGGTAATCCTAATTGACCGAAAATGGGAAAGGTTTATTCTGATGTCATATCAGATAGTGAGAAAACCATGCATACGTGACTTTTTAGCTAGAGTATGTAAATTTCTGGTTTCAACTGTATGTAACCCTTTATTGTGCACCTTTCAGATATAATAATGGTTTCTTTTCCTTTATTCTCCAATTTACATCTTTTACATTTGTACACCCCTGATACACTTGCTCTTGTTTGACAACAATCATCTGTGCCTCAGTTAGTGCACTACGTTTGCTGTTATTTATTCCATATTGGCCGCTGCATTCTTTGGAGATCCTGCAATCTTCAAAGAGTGTTCAGTATTGTTTATGTCATATATCTATGAGATACTGCATTATCTGGTTGTATTCTGTTAGTATTATTATGCATCATTTTGATCACTTGGCATATGTACTAGACACTGGATGTCATTTATATAATTTCATATTTTTTTTTATTTTACCATTAAAACATGATATTTAATCACCCTTGTTGGCAATTGTTGACAATTTGTATTTAATAACGCTACCAGATTTTTTTCACTTTATCAGATGTTAACACGAACCTGTAAGGTACAATATGCACTCAGAACCTCTAGCTAGTAACGCCCTCACGACTAGTCCCTGGCCTCATTAGGATATTATAAAGAACTAGAAGGTGGCCCGATTCTACGCATCGGGTATTCTAGAATTTACGTATTGTGTAGTTAATGTATGATTTTTGTTATATATATAGATGTTGTTGTCTGTAGTTACCAAATGTTTGTGTAGGGCGCTGTACATGTTCTGGGTGTTGTCTGGGTGTGGCGGGGGGTGAGAGCGGTGTTCTATGTGTGCTGCGTGTGTTGCGTTGTTTGTGGATCGCTGTGTGTCTGCAGCGTTGTGTGTGTGTTGCGCGGTTTGTGTGGGTGTGGTGTGTTTTGGGGGGAGGTATGTTTTGTGCAATGTGTGTGTGTTGCGTGGTATGTGCGTATATTTGTGTGTGCTGCGGTGTTTGTGTGTTGGGTGTTGTGTGTGTGCAGCGTTGTCTGTGTGTGTGGGTGTCTGTGTAGGGCGGTGTTTGTGGTTCCCAGTGTGTGTGTGTGTGGTGTGTTGTGTGTGTGTGTGTGTTGGGGGGAGGTGTGCACCTCCCATCGTGCTCCATCTGCCATGCTGCGCACTCCCAAACGTGCTCCATCCGCCATGCTGCGCACTCCCAAACGTGGTCCATCCGCCATGCTGCACACTCCCAAACGTGCTCCATCCGCCATGCTGCGCACTCCCAAACGTGCTCCATCCGCCATGCTGCACACTCCCAACATGCTCCATCCGCCATGCTGCGCACTCCCCATCGTGCTCCATCCCCCATGCTGCGCACTCCCCATCGTGCTCCATCCCCCATGCTGCGCACCCCATATCTTGCTCCATCCCCCATGCTGCACCAGCATCAGCCTCTCTGCCCCCAGCATCAGCCTCTCTCCTCCCAGCATCAGCCTCTCTCCTCCCAGCATCAGCCTTTCTGTCCGCAGCATCAGCCTCTCTGCCCCCAGCATCAGCTTCTCTCCTCCCAGCATCAGCCTGTCTCCTCCCAGCATCAGCCTCTCTCCTCCCAGCATCAGCCTCTCTCCTCCCAGCATCAGCCTCTCTGTCCCCAGCATCAGCCTCTCTGTCCCCAGCATCAGCCTCTCTCCTCCCAGCCTCGGCGTCCCCCAGCATCAGCCTCTCTTCTTTCAGCCTCCCTCCTCCCAGCCTCCCTCCTCCCAGCCTCCCCCAGCATCAGCCTCCCCCTCCCAGCCTCCCGCAGCATCAGCCTCCCCCAGCATCAGCCTCTCGCCTCCCAGCCTCCCCCAGCATCAGCCTCTCTCCTCCCAGCCTCCCCCAGCATCAGCCTCTCTCCTCCCAGCCTCCTTCAGCATCAGCCTCTCTCCTCCCAGCCTCCCCCAGCATCAGCCTCCCCCTCCCAGCCTTCCCCAGGATCAGCCTCTCTACTCCCAGCCTCCCTCCTCCCAGCCTCCCCCAGCATCAGCCTCCCTCCTACCAGCCTCCTCCAGCACCAGCCTCCCTCCTCCCAGCCTCCCCCAGCATCAGCCTCCCCCTCCCAGCCTCCCCCAGCATCAGCCTCTCTCCTCCCAGCCTCCCCCAGCATCAGCCTCTCTCCTCTCAGCCTCCCCCAGCATCAGCCTACACCCTCCCAGCCTCCCGCAGCATCAGCCTACCCCAGCATCAGCCTACACCCTCCCAGCCTCCCCCAGCATCAGCCTACCCCAGCATCAGCCTCTCTCCTCCCAGCCTCCCCCAGCATCAGCCTCCCCCTCCCAGCCTTCCCCAGAATCAGCCTTTCTCCTCCCAGCCTCCCCCAGCACGCCGTGCTCCTCTGCCGACACTCACAGATCCGATCGCATACACGCACACACACACACTCACACATCAGAACACACTCACACACATCCGATCGCATACACTCACACACACACTGACGATATTGCACATACGCGCTCACACTCACAACATCCGGAGATACCACATGCTTCCGGCCATGTGATCCTCCGGCAGGTCCTGGAAGGTCACCGCACAGTATCGCCGCCGAGAAGCAAGCGATATCCCAGGATGTTGTGAGTGTGTGGATGCGATGTGATGTGTGTGTGAGAGTGAGTGTGATCTTATGTATGTGTGTGTGTGTGTGTTGTTATGTGTGTGCCTGTGTATGTTCCGCCGCTGCAGGACCTTGATGCGCTGATAACTATGCTACCATGGTTACTAGCGTATCCCATCCCCCGCTCGCACGGGAGCCCACACCAGCATACTGCGGCAACCCCAGCAATGTGAGGGTATGTGTCGGCTGGGTTGGCGGCGTACGCTGATGTGGGCTCCCGGGGGTACAGTACTCACCTGGGAGTCGTGGCTCAGTGTCGGTTCGGGCATGCGTGCGGGGGGCGGGGCCAGAGTGAGCGTGCATTGCGTGAGGGGGGCGGGGCATAGCCGAGTTGCCAATGCGTGCAGGGTGCCGGGGCGAGAGGCCAATCCGTGTGAAGGGCGGAGCCTGGGCGAGCGGCCGGCCAATCCGTGTGCGGGCGGAGCCTGGGCTAGCGGCCAATCCGTGCGGGGGGCGGGGCCATGGCGAGCCCAGCGGCCAATCAGCTTTGTGTCACCGTAAGGACACAATTTTGGAGCAAGACAGACAGACAGACAGACAGACAGACAGAATAAGGCAATTATATATATAGATTGGTCGAAACGTCACAATTGTCACTTTATTACACTATATTTTGCAAGTCTTTGCTTGCGTGTGTTGATATTACAATAAAAAAAATTCTCACATCAGCTTCAAGAGTGGAGTGGATTTTTCATATAACTGAAAGTGATGACATCTTATTTTTTCAATACTTTATTAAGGTTCGTATTTGGCTGCAGTAGTAAGATGACTTGTATCAGACATCATCCATGGTATATCTGATGACATCCTATTCAAATTAGCTGACCACTAAGGCCAATTACAGTCCATCATAATGAAGTATCTGAAGAGCCGGATTTGTTGCAGCTTCCTCATACCCAGAGCAACTTGTGCTGAATAGAGATGAGCAAACCTCAGGCTCGAGGGTTTGGGTTCGGGCTTGGAAAATGACGTGAAAATCCCCATGGTGATTATCGCGCTGTGCTGGTGTCTGAGTGATGTGCAGCAATGTGAAAGCTACGGGAAGTGTGTGATCTGCTCAAATTTGACTTACATTCTGCATTCTTAGATGTAATGTTCATGGAGAAATGTAAATAAAAAAAGCACCGCCCACCCACCTCCAGAAGTGTTTTACTTTCAGCCCACTGCAAAACCCTCCTATAGGTGGGTGGGCGGTGTTTTTTTTTCAATTTTTCCATGAACATTACATCTCAGAATGCAGAATGTAAGTCAAATCTGAACCGATCACACACTTCCCGCAGCACACGCAATGCTGCGCATCACTCAGACATCAGCACAGTGCGATACTCACCAAGAAGACTTCAATGTCATTTTCCGAGCCCGAACCCTGAACCTCAAGCCTGAGGTTCGCTCATCTCTAGTGCTGAATCCACAAATATTAGTACAGATGCGTAATTTCATTGTGCTATAACATTCATTGTTATTTAGAAAAATTGTTTTAGAATTTGGGAAGGCAGAGATATAACCTCTCTGAATAGCACTTATCCCATACTTTGGGTTTAAATACTCTTTTCGTAATAATCCCAATTAATTATATATCTATTTGTATGGAAACAATTCACTGGTACATTTTTGGCAGTTTTTTAGTGTGAATAACTCTCAACCCTCAATTCGTGATATTTAAATTTTTAACCAACTCATAAAAGGATCTATGATTCTTTAAAGTTGTTTTTTGTTATTTAGCTAGTTTTTAGATTTTTACATTAGTGTGGTTTTTCCAGATTGCTTAGACTTATTCTTTAAATGCAGCTCATTTACAATATGTTAAAAGTTGCTAACTTTACCAGCAAATGTATTCCATTCCTCCTTGGAGTGACGTTTTTCTACAGCAGAATTTTCTCCACAATTTTTACAGCAATTTATGAAGTTTGCCACTATTAGATCTAAAAAGTCTCAAAACAGTTTGAAGACTAAATAACAATTTTTTACATGGTTAAAAATTCATGAAGCATGTGCTTCATTTTGAAATGACAAAAAATAACAAAAAAATTACTTTTAAAAAAGAAAAAGATGAATCGGGGTTCATATCAATTCTTGCATGTTGTCTCTTGTTAATTGTTTTTTTTTTAACCCATTCTAATAATCATCTTTTTGTTAGGATTATTTAAGCTAATCCTTTCACTGTGTTGTAAACTTTATTAAATACTTTTTCGGGACAGGACATCCGTAAGCCATTTCCATATTTTTAATCTAATTGTAGAAGTCATGCTTCTTTGACTTGTCAGAGGCAAAGTCACATTATTGGGATGATTGAAGTCGTTTGTATTATATCACACATCATGCTATGACAATATGTAATGTGGTAAGAAAGGATGACAAGGTTTTCAATCTTCTTTTTTGTCATGCTCATTATAAATGAATCAGTCAAGGCCAAAAGCTCTACCGTATTATGAACAATGCAATTTATGTGCAATAATTTTAAAATCATATGGTAGACAGATTTAAAGGTAAAACCACTCAAATGAATAATGTAATTTCCTTGAATATATATCAAAAATTATATTTGTAAATCACTCTACTGAACCATATGCATATTGTTATTTAGAAACATTAATGCTTGCTTTGTTTATCTAGTGGAAGTTGAAGTTGAATTAGTTAAAGTGCTTTTGTCACCATTGTATATGGTGGTAGAGAAAAAATACCTGTTTTGTTTTCATCATGTATTTAGAGCATCTTCTGTGACATTTGCTTACATTAGCTAATTGTTTTTTCACATCTGGAAGGATAGAGGTCTAGTCTAAAATGGTTTTCTAGTCCGTTAATAAAAGAGTCTAAGTGGTTGATGCCACCTCAGTGACCATGAAAATGGGCTATTAAAATGGGATGAAGAAGAGTGTCATTGTCCCAGGGTGCAACAAGAACCAGTAGAAAGATTTAGATGTACCCAAACAAATCCAAAACCAAAATTTAGCACAACTCATCCACTTAGTATCTGTCAATTAATAATCTATATCCAAATGATCAGTTAAAACCCTTTAATGCTGTTCAGCATTAGTTAGACCATCTTGGACCTGCTTCTTGCAAGAAAATTCATTTGAGGCACTCATCAACTACAGTAATTTGTCTTTTATTTAAAGGAAACCTATCACCAGATTTTGGTGACAATAGGCTGCGGCAACCACCAGTGGGCTCTTATATACAGCATTCTAACATGCTGTATATAAGAGCCCAGGCTGCTATGCAGAACAAAAAAATGACTATAATATTTACCTAAACGGTCGGTGCGGTGCAGACAGGTCAAATAGGTGGCTCCATTCTCCAGGTGTGGCGCCTCCTCTTTCCGCCATCTTTGTCCTCCTTCTTCTGAAGCCGGGGTGCATGATGCGTTCTACATCATGCACATGGGCCGGCATAGAGGTCCTACGCAGGCACACTACAATACTTTGATCTTCCCTGCACAGGGCAGATCAAAGTACGCATGTGCAAGACCACAATGCCGGTGGGTGTGTTTGACATAAGACACGTCATGCACCCCGGCTTCAGAAGAAGGATGACAAAGATGGCCGAATGAGGAGGCGCCGCACCCAGAGAAAGGAGCCACACATTTGACCATTTCAGCACTGCACCGACCGTTTAGGTAAGTATTATAAAGTCATTTTTACATTCTACACAGTGGCCTGGGCTCTTATATACAGAATGTTAAAATGCACTGGTGATTGCCGCAGCTTATAGACACCAAATCTGGTGATAGATTCCCTTTAAAAACAGTCTTTCACTAGTTTAGGCATGTTAAACTAGTCACATCACAGAATTATGGCTGCAAAGCTGAAAAAAACAGATTTTAATTTTTTGTTTTTCAATTTGCCATCTCCGGTATTGGTGGAAAAGTAAAATAAATAAATAAGAAAAATGGCATAGGGTCCCTCGTGTATTGATACCCAACACAGATAAAGCAGATGACTACAGGCGTTAGCCCTCAGCTCTGCATGTTAACTTGGTTGTGTATGAAAATATGAAGGTCCAATATGGCTTTTTTTAAATCATTTAATTAAATAATTTTAAAAGATATCATGTGGTCTCCCCAATTTTGATACTCAGCCACGATAAAGATGACAGCTGGGGACTGGAATTCTCAGGCTGGAGATTCCTATGGTTATTGCGCCCACCCCAGCCTCTAAATAGCAGCCCGCAACCGCCCAGAAATGTTGTATCCATTAGATGCAAAAAATCCCAGCACTTTAGCAGGCTCAGCTCAATTGTCCTGGTGCTGTGGCAATTGGGGTAATGTAATGGGATAATGACAGCTGTCATTTGTCAAAATCATAGCTGCCACTAAACCCTGGATTAGTAATGGTGAGAGGTCTATGGGACCCCCATTACTAATCCTGTGAGTAAAAAGAAATAAACACATAACACACAGAAAAAAACTTTATTTAAAAAAACACTTTCTTTCTCCAATGTATTACCCCCAATACACCCAGGTCTGACATATTTCACACCACTATGTCCTTCAACTATCATGGCTCTGCTACATACTGAAGTAGCAGCACGCGGGCACATTAGAGAAAATGACTACCCACTGTGACTTAAGGCAGACACTGACTGAGCCACAGCCATGAGCAGTGACTTCATTGAGTTTACCTGCAGTCACAACTGGAGGTTCCCACGATACCCCATCTGTAACCACAGGTAAACTCAACTTAGGTGAACTCATTGAGTTTAATGAGGGATGCATCTCCTGGCAGAAAACAACTTTTTTTTGCCAAGTGATGCAGATTTGATGCAGGAATTTATACACCAATTTCCTACACCAATGGTGCATCTTCTGATAAAAAATGCACTGCGTTAGGGGACTCAGACAGCCTCTGTGAGGGCAACCACAGATGCTGTCACTGATGGTGGCTGGGAAGCAGTGAATATGCATGAGATTTAATGAATGGATTCGGAAGCATTGTAAAAGTTTCACATTCAGAGACTGGTAAGTAAGTACTACTTTAACCATTTTGTTTCCTTTTTTATTATCCAGATGACCAAACCCAAACAGGAACCAGATATACGGGTAAATATCTGTGCTCTGGTCCAGTACCCGGACACTTGGTGTTCAGGTTCCGGACCTGTTTACCATTTGTTTTAACTTATTTCATATTGTGATAGATCGGACTTTAACCCCTTAATGACCATGGGCAGTAAAATTACGTTCTAGTGGTCATAATGTTACTGCCCGCGGTCTGCCGGCGGCAGCATGCTGCGATCGGCGCACATCTCAGCTGATTTTCACAGCTGAGATGTGTGCCTGCTAGGCACGAGCAGAATCGTTATCTGCTTGTGTCGTTTAACCCCTTATATGGCGCTGTCAATATGTGACAGCGCCATTATAAGCGCGATCGCGGTAAACTTTTACTTACCGCCCGATACCGGAAGTCACGTGACGCGATCTCGTGACTTCCGATAGTTGTCATGGTAGCACAGGGTCATGTGATGACTCCTGTGCTACACATGACTTGCTTTCACTTTCGCTGTGCCCGCTGCACAGTGAAAAAGACAGTGAGCGTATCTGCTGTTTACAGCTAGGTAGCTGTGATCAGCAGATAGTGCAGAGCGATCGGACTGCTGATCGAAATAGCCCCCTAGGGGGACTAGTAAAATAAAAAAAAAGTTAAAAAAAAAGTTTTAAAAAAACCCCTAAAAGTTCAAATCACACCCCATTCACCCCATTGAAAATTAAAGGGTTAAAAAAATATACAAACATTTGGTATCGCCGCGTTCAGAAACGCCCGATCTATCAAAATATAAAGTCAATTAATCTGATCAGTATACGGCGTAGCGGCAAAAAAATTCCAAACGCCAAAACAACGTTTTTTTGTCGCCACAACTTTTGTGTAAAATGCAATAAGAGGCGATCAAAACGTAGCATCTGCGCAAAAATGGTACCGTTAAAAATGTCAGCTCGAGACACAAAAAATAAGCCATCACTGAGCCATAGATCCCGAAAAATGAGAACACCTACGGGTCACGGAATATGGCGTAAAACGTGCGCCGCTTTTTTCGGACAAACTTCCGATTTTTTTTTAACCCCTTATATAAAAGTAAACCTATACATGTTTGGTGTCTACAAACTCGCACTGACCTGAGGCATCATACCCACACATCAGTTTTACCATATAGGGAACACAGTGAATAAAATATCTCAAAAACCATAGTGCTATCGCACTTTTTTTGCAATTTTTCTGCATTTGGAGTTTTTTTGCCGTTTTCCAGTACACTATATGGTAAAACTGATAGTTTCATTTAAAAGTACAGCTCGTTCCGCAAACAAAAGGGCCCTCACATGACCATATTGACTGAAAAATAAAAAAGTTACGTCTCTCAGAATAAGAATGGCGAAAAAAAAAACGGAAAGCGAAAACTCGGCCGGTCGTGAAGGGGTTAATGAATGCTATAAAGCCAAAATGTGTATGCTTTAATTTATTTTGACTTCTTAATTTTAAATAGGGGAAAAAAAAGGTGATTTGAACATTTATATATTTTTTTTTCAAAACATTTTTTTTAATTTTCAGTTTATTTGTAAGAACTAACAGTGGACTTGAACCTGTGATCATCCGATCACTTGTGCTATGTACAGCAATGCCACAGTATTACTGTAATATATATAGGAAAAGTCAAAGTCTCCTAAAAACGCCAGCCATGGGTTGTCTTTCATAGGACTACTGTGGTGAAAGGCATAAGGGTCTTCAGCAGATGCCTGTCTGTCTTGGCATGTTATTGACATACCTCGGATGCATCGAGAGAGTACAGATGAGCAGTTAGACCAGCATTAACCCAGGTGATGCAATGTAAATGCTGCTGTCTCAGATTGACATTATGTAAGAGGGTGGTCGCAACCCCAGAGAGAGAAGATGCCCCCCTGAAGACATCACATAGTTGTGAAGCATTTATTGAATATGTTGTATAGAGTTATTAATGTATTGTCACAATAATGTGTAGTTTATGGGGCCACCACTAGATGTCACCCAAGAGTAGCACACTGACACTAGGAACAGGCATAGGTATGCAGTTGAAGGTTAAATCTGCCTGGTAACAGACAGTTGGGATTTTGAAATTTGCCTATAGGGGAGAAGCTAGGGCGTAGGTAGAGAGACTGTTTCTGTGTAAACGGGAGTTAGGGCCCAGCCTGGGTCAGAGTCAGGCCTCAGGCCTGTGGAGCAGCAAAGTCGCTGGCTATGTGGAACTTATAACAAGGAAAGTGGAGATAAAGTTACAGTGGTGTGCAGATAGAGACGGTTGAAGTTAGTTAAGTTTGGGACACAAGACAGAGCAGGAGCAAGGGAACGAGAAAGAAACCAGAATGAAGGAAAGTGGGATACCTCTGATGATGGAGTAAAGAAGGAGACACAGGAGAGAGGGAGCTGCCAAGAGAGACATAATTTGGACCACACTACTACTTTCCTGTCCCTGAGGCTGGCACAGGATCCTGCAGCTGGAGGCCTGGGAAAGTCTGAGGAAAGATTGCGGCTTGCTGGGGAGCAGTGCGGCAAATAGGGGTAAGCCTTACGGGCACCTTTTTGGGACTGTGGGGTGGAGTAGTGTCCGAGGGCACTGTATCCAGAAGTTCATTTTGGTGGCGGCCTGAACTACCTGTATGAGGTCATGGTGACTGGTCTCAAAGCCTTTAACAATACACACATACCAGAGGTGAGAAAGACAGAAGGATGGAGCTAATATACAGCTGTAAGATGGACTTTAATAAAGAAAACCTGTTTAAGTTGCCTGGTTATTTTGGACGATTTCTTGTTGCTAAGGACAGTGCCGGTGATCAGGAGAGGACCAATGTGCTGGAGAAACCAGGTATTTCCCTGTGGGATGATCCCCAGCTCTCCATATTCCCCTTACTGCTTGCTCCATGTGCTCCCATGTTTTCTGTGACGGTCACGGCTGGGGTGCGCTTGGTGCCCTCCGGGCACAGGACCACGACTACTGCTGAGGCGCCCCCTGCCCACCATTACAATTTGACAGGATAAAAGCCTAAAGTTGAGCTCCACTCCCATGCCTGCTAGAGGGAGAAGATGGCTAATTATCACAGCCATCATCTACCGGGAAAAATGTAAGTTCAGCTTACGAGCCCACACCAAAGTCAGGGGGCCGCCATATGATGTACTATGTGAGGGGATAAATTAATGCCTAATAAAAGTACAAATGTTTGTTATATATTTTACCAGAGAAGTGGATCCTTTGACAAACATTTGGTTAGATGCTGGCTGAGTCTAAGGCTGGGTTCACACATAGCGACAGCGACAACGACGTCGCTGTTACGTCACCATTTTCTGTGACGTAACAGCGACCTTGTAAGTCGCTGTTATGATCGCTGCTTAATAGTGATGAGCGAGTACTAAAAAGCTCGGGTGCTCGAGGCTCGGGCCGAGCATCCCAAGATACTCGTGTACTCGGCCCGAGCACCAAGCCCAATGTTATCCTATGGGAGAGCCGAGTATTTTTCTGAAATGACCCCCAGCAGCATGTAGAAACCCTAAAAATGTCACAAAAGTCTCAGAAGAGTGCTCAAATGACATGGCAACAGCATGGGGAAGACCCCTTGAAGCATTTATCACTCAAAAGTCACAGCTGTGAACAATTTTGTTCGAGTTTTACGCCATTTTTACGGACTCACCAGAAAACCTTCCAAAATGACACCAAAATGAATTTTCATGGCGGAAATGTTAAGGGCACATACCCAATAGTGAGATAGAGCTGGTGTATGTTACTTTTTGAGATTAATACATGAAAGATTTTACGTAAAACATTGTGTGGCACTCCGATGTAGAAAACGCACGTTTTGTGCTTTTTACTAGCGATGTCGGTCATTTTTTTTTTCATTCTATCTCCCGTCGGTCGGTCTCGCTCTGTCTGTCTCTCTCTGTCTTGTCTGTCCCTCTCTCACAGTCTGTCGGTCAGTCTCCCCCCTCTCTCTTACTTACCGTTCCCCGATCACTGCCGCGGCGCTGCACAGCTGTTCACTAAACTCTGGCGGCTTTTCCTCTTTTGAAAAAGCCGGCCGCTCATTAAACAATCTCGTATTCCCTGCTTTCCTGCTTTTCGGCGCCTATGATTGGTTGCAGTGAGACACGCCCCCACGCTGAGTGACAGGTGTCTCACTGCACCCAAACACAGCAGCCGGTGGGTGTGTGTATACTGTGCAGTCAAATAAATAATTAAATAATTAAAAAAAACGGCGTGCGGTCCCCCCAATTTTAATACCAGCCAGATAAAGCCATACGGCTGAAGGCTGGTATTCTCAGGATGGGGAGCTCCACGTTATGGGGAGCCCCCCAGCCTAACAATATCAGTCAGCAGCCGCCCAGAATTGCCGCATACATTATACGCGACAGTTCTGGGACTGTACCAGGCTCTTCCCGATTTGCCCTGGTGCGTTGGCAAATCGGGGTAATAAGGAGTTATTGGCAGCCCATAGCTGCCACTAAATCCTAGATTAATCATGTCAGGCGTCTCCCCGAGATTCCTTCCATGATTAATCTGTACATTACAGTTAAAAAACACACACACCCGAAAAATCCTTTATTAGAAATAAAAAACACTAACAAAGTCCCTCATTCCCAAATTTATTAACCCCGACAAACCCTCCATGTCCGGCGTACTCCACAGTCCTCCAGCGTCGCATCCAGCTGTGCTGCATGAAGGTGACAGGAGCTGCAGAAGAAACCGCCGCTCCTGTCAGCTTCACACAGCAACTGAAGACAGCCGCGCGATCAGCTGAGCTGTCACTGAGGTTACCTGGATCCAGCGGTGGATGCAGCGGTGGCCGCGGTTAACCTCAGTGACAGCTCAGCTGATCGCACTACTCACCGCCACTCTGGTCATCTTCACACAGCAACTGAGGTGAGTATCGCGATCAGCTGAGCTGTCACTGAGGTTAATCGCGGCCGTGAGTTACCTGACTGACAGCAGCTGATCGCGCTACTCACCTCAGTTGCTGTGTGAAGCTGACCGGAGCGGCGGTGTATTCTGCAGCTTCTGTCACCTGCATGCAGCAGAGCTGGACGCGACGCTGGAGGTCCGTGGATTACGCCGGACATGGAGGGTTTGTCGGGGTTAATAAATTGGTGATGAGGGACTTTGTTATTGTTTTTTATTTCTAATAAAGGATTTTTCGGGTGTGTGTGTTTTTTAACTGTAATTTACAGATTAATCATGGAAGGTATCTCGGGGAGACGCCTGACATGATTAATCTAGGATTTAGTGGCAGCTATGGGCTGCCATTAACTCCTTATTACCCTGATTTGCCAACGCACTAGGGTAAATCGGGAAGAGACGGGTACAGTCCCAGAACTGTCGCATATAATGTATGCGGCAATTGTGGGCGGCTGCTGACTGATATTGTTAGGCTGGGGGGCTCCCCATAACATGGGGCTCCCCATCCTGAGAATACCAGCCTTCAGCTGTATGGCTTTATCTGGCTGGTATTAAAATTGGGGGGGACCGCACGGCGTTTTTTTTTAATTATTTATTTATTTATTTTACTGCACAGTATAGACACGCCCACCGGCTGCTGTGATTGGGTGCAGTGAGACACCTGTCACTCAGCGTGGGGGCGTGTCTCACTGCAACCAATCATAGGTGCCTGTGGGTGGGGAAAGCAGGGAATATGAGATGGCTGTGTGCAGAGCACAGCGCGCCCGCCGGTATAAAGGCTCGGTCACACTGTGCAGGCCGGCCAATCACTGCAATTCCACAACTAACAGGGCTGTGGCATTGCAGTGGTCTGCCAGCCAATCCCTGCATGAGGGCTGGCTCTCAAAAGAGCGCCAACATGCAGGGATGAAGACCATGAGTACAGCACTAGTATCGCGAAATTACTCGGTACCCGCCGAGTAGCCCGAGTACAGTGATACTCGTGCGAGTACCGAGTAGTAACAAGCATACTCGCTCATCACTACTGCTTAGCTGTCAAACACAGCAACGCAGCAGCGATCATAACGTAGCTACATGTGCAGAGAGCAGGGAGCCGCGCACACTGCTTAGCGCCGGCTCCCTGCTCTCCTAGCTACAGTACGCATTGGGCTAATTACACGATATGTACAGCAGCTACATGTGCAGAGAGCAGGGAGCCGCGCACACTGCTTAGCGCTGGCTCCTTGCTCTCCTAGCTACAGTACACATCAGGTTAATTAACCCGATGTGTACTGCAGCGACATGTGCAGAGAGCAGGGAGCCGCGCACACTGCTTAGCATTAGCGAGATCGCTAATGAGGTCACTGTTGCGTCATCAAAACCATGACGTAGCAGCGATTTCGGTAGCGATCTCGCTATGTGTGAAGCACCCCTAAGATATATCCTTCACAGGTGATATGGGCAATAACAATTACTGATCGTTCAGTGCACATCTGAAGCAGGCTGCCTGTGTAAATAGTCTGTTAACTCCTTAATGACTGCAGGCAGTATAGTTACGTCCTAGCGATCATGGTGGTAATCCTCACTGGCTGTCGCAGGCTGCTGTGAGGGATCCACACATATGTCAGCTGATTTGTACAGCTGACATGTGTGCCTTGGAGGCACAAATGGAATCATTACCCACCCGTACCTATTAACCCCTTAAATGGCGCTGTCAAAATGTGACAGCGCCATTTTAATGACGGTTGCAATAAAGGTTTACTCACTGCCCGCCACCGGAAGTCACATGATGTGATCACGTGGATCCGATGGTTGCCATGGTAGCACAGGGTCATGTGATGACTCCTGTAGCTCACATGACTCAGGTCCTGTAACTAGCAGCCGAGTATTGCAGGTTACAAGAGATGATCATTTCTTCTGACCTGAGCGGTGCTGCTCTGATCGGGAGAAAAGAATGAGCCATCAGACTGTTGATCCTTATAGCCTCTAGGGGAACTAGTAAAATAAAAAAAGTTAAAAAAAAACGTAATATGTTCCTTGAATAAGCTACTGTAAGATGTTCTATTACATCTCTCTACTAAAGCTATTCAATGCTATCAGATACTGCATGTTGTACTTGTTAAAGAGACTGTGCTAGTTAATTGAAAAATCAACCAAGCTGTGTGTCACTGTCAAGTAAAATAAACACCACATTCTATGATAATGTCAAGTAGTGTAGCCACCAATCTCTATATCACAATACTTTAGTGTAACTACAAAGCATAGTGCCTCATTGTTGAAGTGTAACCTAACAAAGAAGATTTGTGCCCCAGAATTGTTGTGTAACCAATACACTTTTACCTTATATAAGTGGCTGTCGCCATTAATTGGAATCTGTCACTTGATTTAAAGCCTGGCTGCATGATTCAAGCCGGGTATATTGTTCTCTGAAATGCTCCAATGATTCAGTCAACTTATAGTTTATAGATCTTTCTGGGAACCCTTATTAGTAATGAGACTAGTACAGCAGCATCCCCAGACAGAGTCATCTCAGGGCCACTGCAGGTGGTTGACAGGTCTTTCCTTATCAATCACCATTCTTGTCAATCATCATTAGCAGGGCTGAGCAGAACCAGCTGGGGCCAAGCTGGACTAGTCTTGTTTGCAGCTATGGTACCAAGGTGAATCTCTAATCTATAGCTTTAGTCAAGTGCTAGAGCATTTTAAAGAAAAAACTACTGGATTCAATTGTGCAGACAGGCACTTATTCAGGCTACCAGCTTTTTGTGCAGCATTAATTTAAGTGACAGGTGCCCTTTAAGATTGCCTGCTTAATTTTTAATAAACTAGTTTGAGTTTACCCATACCAAGTCCATGCACCATCAAACTTAGACCAATGTCTGCTCTCCTGGGGTCAAGTTCAGCTTACACATACATGACCATAAATCTATTAACTCAATTTGCTGAGACAATTGATGGATTACTTTGAGGATCAGATAGTGTTAATGAGTAAATCTTTTAAAACTATTTTTTTATTTTTACTTCTTCATCTTTATAGCCATTGTCCTTTCTTTTGAAAAAAAAAATTAAGTAAAAAAAATGATTTTGTCTGTAGCATTTATTAAGCTATATTGGTAGATAAATATATTAAATCTGTGGATATCATAAAAGGAAACCTGTCAGATCATCTATGATCCTGGGTGTTGAAGATTCCTTCTATGACAGCGTGGCCTTTAACCCTTTCATCCACCCACATTAATTATATTCTCTATTATAAGTAGAATAGAATGAAGGGGAACATTATATTAAACATAACTATTATGTTACGTAGAACTAATAATTTCTTGCTGAATATACCACATATATCCAGAAGCAGCCCACATTGCTACCCTACTGTATTGCTCAACTTTTTTTTATATTTTGCAAAATGTTCAAAAAGTAAATTTAATTGTACATTTTAGAACCAAATTTCGTTACACATTTTTAATAACATTGGTATCTACCAACAGGTTTTTTGAAATTTGGGAAGGCATTGTAAACAATGATACAGCTTGGCAAAGAATGTCACACCGGACTGCATATTTCTGAAGTGAAGGTCTAGCTTCCTAATTGTCATTATGTTCACAAGGACATTATGTGAGGGAGAAATGATTACTTCTCTCAGCCTGCTATAAAAAAAAAATCACTGCATCACAAAATCCTCTGCTTAAATCATGTCATGAAATAACGCAATGAAAAGGACCTTAGTCATTAATTTAAAAATAATGGTAATTAAAATGAGTCACATCATCGCTGCTTGCCAATGAAGTGACCTTCCTTTCTTTATAATTTTCATATAAATTTTTACTGAAGGTCAGGTGTATGCAATGAAAAAAAGAAAGTTTTGGTCTCAAGGGAGGATAAAATATGACTTGTTCCCTGTGTTTCCCATAGCTTTAGGCTTAATGGTACCTGACAAGGATAACCTAAGAGTTAATTCTAGTTTGTGTCAAAAAGCCGTCAAAGTAAATATCATCCAACTAACAACAGTGTGTATATGGTATTTGGAAACATAAAGCAATAAAATAGTTTGCTTTATCAAAATCCAATCCATTGGGACTTGCATTTATGAGTAGATATGGGTGTCCACATTTATAGAAATGCACTAAAAAGACATGTAATCTGCACATGAGTGTATCAAAAAAGTTTAGTCAAAGCCAAATACCAGGTAATACCAAAAACAAAGGCTCTTATTTAAACCATCGCAAGCCAAGATGACATTTGGTGATTGTTCACATTTAGCATTTTTGCTTTGTATTTTTTGTGGGGGAATGTATTTAGTGTTCAAAATTTGCAGCATTCTAAAGTACTAGCATAATCAGTGACATTTCTGAAATCTCATGCATACGCTGTAGGGTTTTTTCTACCCATTTTTTGAGCCCTTTTGAGATTTTGTCAAGATGTAGTATAATAGAGATAGTCCAGCTCACCACATGCTTTGGTGCTTAATCCTCTAACGCCATGGAAGCGCGAGATCCCGCTGATGTTGTCAGCTTGTATATCAGCAAGTGAAGGAAAGGAACCAGCTTCCGGGAAAATTTCAATAAAATCCGCTTCTTTATTGGATTCTTCAAAATCGTAAAAAATAGTGGATCTTACAAAAAAAGACAGGAGTAACAACAAGCACTGGACACCAGACGCGTTTCGATCAAGAACTGATCTTAGACTTGGTGAGATGTAGTATGTCAATTCTTTCCTCGTTTTTGCAGTGCTTTTCACAAATGAAATGAAAAAGGGAAAAATGCAAATAAAAAAGCTGCAAAAACCATACCTCCCAACTTTTACAGAAGACAAATAGTGACAAACCATGCAACATTTGGAACTGCACCCCAGCCACATCCCAAGCCACACCCATTTACTATTTATTTCAACCCTGGTAAAAGGAGAAATTCAGAGAGGGCGCTGATAGTGATGGACTGAAGGGCGTAGACCCAAATTTGGGACTGTCCCGCTGCCAGTACTTTCTCATTTTGATGTAAACTTTACTATGGCATCTTGCTTTATGGTGTCAAATTAGGAGGAACACATAAAAAAATTGCAGCAAACATACAATAATTAGAAAAGATTGTTATTGTGTCATGTGGTGCGGACACCTACAGAAAACGTGCAAAACAGAAGCTGAACAAAAAGCATAGCATTTTCACTATATGTGAACAAGGCCTCAGTGATTCATTTTTATTACATTTTGAGGGGTTTATTGGATAAAAAAATCAAGTTGCATTTGTAGCGCCCCTGAGACTGGGTGCTACAGGGTATTGTATTTTATATATGTATTCTTATGTATCTTATAATATCCGTCCAGACAGGCAGAGGTTAACTTGGTAAGTTTCATTTTTGCGCAAACAGCCTCACACAAACTGACAGGAAGGAGTTGCACACTCAGAGATGTAGGATCGCAATTGTGATATCTCTTAAAGTGGCGAGGGAGGGTTTTCAATAATGAGATGTCCGTAACGTCTTTGGATGCCATAATGTCTCGAACATGCTCCCTAATACGTACACGGAGCTCACGTGAAGTGAATCCCACGTAAATTAGGGAGCATGGGCAAGTGGCATAATAAACAACGTAGGTAGTGTTTGTACGCAAGACAATAGGGCATGCCAAGCATCGTCCGCAGGGAAAACAACCTAATAAAGGTCCACGAGTTCCAAAGGGGTTGGAAGGGGGAGGCACATAATGACTCCTTACCAGGATGTCACGGAGGTTACGGGCCTGCCGGCCATCATGAGAGGAGTGGGAGGAAGGACTTCAGTCAAGGATCCGAGCAGAGAACAGGTCAGTATCTGTCCAGGATGTCTTGCATGGTGTTCCAGTGATGGTTAAAGGTACCTTTGAAGCGAACAGGTGGGTCAGAAAGTTCTTTCTTAGGGATATAATTTAGTAATTGTGCACGAGGAGTCCTCTTAGCACGTAAGTATCCCTTCTTGATACTACGATTGCTGTATCCCCGGTCCTGGAAGCGGCGTATGAGATCGGCTGACTGGGTTTCAAATGACAGATCAGAGGAACAGATCCGCCTTGTCATCAAGAATTGACCAGTCGGGATGGCGCGTATTGTGGCAGGCATATGGGCCGAAGAGGCATGCAGCAGGGCATTGACCGAGGTGGATTTACGATGAACATTAGTCTGAATAACAGAATTAGAATCCACCTCAATGTTGATGTCAAGAAAGTCAATGCACCTGCTGCTATGCCTGTAAGTCAATTTAATATTGAGATTGTTATCATTCAATCGGCCCATATACCTTTCCAACTGCTCCGCTGTGCTCTGCCACATAAACAAGATGTCATCTATATATGAGCCAGCACTGCAAATGGGAGCTAGCCAAGGTACCCCCATCGCCAAACACCAACCTCTCCCACATGCCGAGGAAGAGATTGGCATATGAGGGGGCACAAGCCGCCCCCATGGCAGTGTCGCACTGCTGCAGATAAAAGTGGTCTTTAAATACGAAAAAATTGTAGGATAGGGCAAAGCGGAGCAGATCAATAATTAGTTGGTTAAGGTCACCATCCCGACTGTTCATGTCAAGGAAAGTAGAGGAGCTTAAGGGTAGTAGAGGAGCTTGCTCTCAGGAGCTAACGCTTGGGATTTCAGTGGGCTGCTTTGTTTGGAAAGCCCTATCTCCTTCATTGTGCTAGTGCCCCCGATCTCTGAGCTTCGTGGTAACAGTCCATAAAGGCCCTGTCCTCCACAGGTTAATTACCGGGTTGCTTGAAGCCTCTCCCCGACCTAGGGTCCAGTACCCCGACGTGCTTTCGACCCCAGACCGGCTATTGGACTGTTGCTGCTGACTGTCCTCCTCGACTAGCCAGACACCCAGTCCCAATATCCCGCAACCGGGTCTCCGACTCCTCCAGGTCCAGACCACTGTCTGCAACCCAATCTGTTTCTCCCCTGGGAGCTCCAACTCCCAGCTTTCTCCGAGCTCCTCACTGCTCGAGGGCTACCACTCAACTGACTTGTCACCTCCCACCTCCCTGCCTGACACCTAGGTGGGTGGCTCTATTCCAGCTTAGCAGCCCACTGGTGTGCCTGACAGGGTGTGGTGCAACGAGGTGTGATTAGGATTTTTAGATGCTGGTGGAGGCAGTACTGCAAGTTCGGAACCCAGAACCATGGGGGGTTGAGTTCTGCACTGGGAGATAAAGAGCATGCAGTAGCCAGTGACGACCTGACTAGTCCAGGGGCGTCACACTCCCTCTTGAAAAGATTAATTTAAACTAGCAAAAAAAGAGGAGGAAAAGCGCAGGTGGCCTCTGATACAGCAGACTTTTACTAATTGGTTGCAGGTGTCTGCCATTGTAGCCAGCATAACTGGTGAAGGGGTGCCAGAGATCTGCTCTCCTTTTTTTGTTATATGGATGTGATAGAAGATGTGCACAGGATTTTGGGGGGCATAGCTGCATTATGATGAACAATTTTGTTAAAGGAAGGCAGTGTATCCAAGTATTTGATGGGATCAAAAAGATAATGGTCTTTGATTAAAGGTGATGGCCCCATACAGATACGTGTATTCCTTTCTTGGGAGCTCAAGTAGGGGGAACCAGTCGAGAATTTGGGGTGTAACTAGCCAGGGAAAACAGGGATCAAAAGAAAAAGTAGAACCATGCTGGCAGTTTAAGGATGGCCAGTGCAAATACGGATCAATTTGTAAGTTTAGACATGAGTGTTCACACTGTAATATTTCTACACATGGGGCAACAAGATGTTTCAAGAAAGGAAAGAGAAATGAGAATAACAGCAATAGCAATGTGCAGGTAAGTGATTTGATTTTTGAAGGCTGCATTGTTACCTAAAAAAATTACCATTGCTGGAATTATTTCAAGTGTAGCCAGTGTATCTATATAAGAAAGGAATTTTTGAAATCGCTGCTACGCACGGAAAGGAGAGGTCAACTACACAACAAAACCAGGGTAACACCATGACAAATAAGAGGTACACCGGGGAAGGAAGACAGACATTGGGAAAACACGACAACAGACTGCTGCGGTCAGTACCGAGACTGCAGCCACACCAGCAACGCCAAGAGAGAGTTTCACCAGCTCCTTCCACCTACAATACCGGAACCCTAAAGTATGAAAAATCAGGAGCAAAATGAGACTGTGGAAAAATAGCACAAAGAAGATACAGGTCTACGCGTTTTAGGGGTCACAGCCCCCTTCCTCAGGACAAATATCAGTGGCAGGATAATGTCATTCTGGTGATATCTGGTGATAAGCGCTACATGACACCCGTCCTTCCTGACAACTACTAAAGAATCAAAAATAACTGCCGCCGGTAATCTGGTTGCTTAGGGAACTGGTGTTGTGCTGTGTATAACTGAATACATGGGTGGTGGCAGTTCACGTGTCTGGGGTCAAAAATTCCATTGTGATTCTGTGCTCATGCCCAGCGTTATTGTTTCTGCACTTAGGCCCTGGATTCTCATATGTCAGAAGTGGAATTTCCTTTGCATCTATGAATACTGGTTATAGAGGAGCAGAATATCTAACTCATAATTTGATTACCTATTAGATCTAGGCATCATATGAAGTAGCGTGATGAGTTTGGGACAGCTAGGTATCGTATTGTGGACATATTGAACTTGAAAAGGATAGGATGTTGACAGTATTATATATTGTTGGTTGAGCTTCAGAGATGACCTGGTTAGTATCGAAAATTCAGTCACTGTATCGACCTAAGAATTGTCCACTAATATTAAAAATTCACTGGCTGTGTGGACAGTGCAATAAAATATAACCTTTATTATTAAATACTATTAAAAATTTTTTTATAACAATTCCACACAATTTTGAAGCCTATCTGAAACACACAGTTAAAAATAACCGGGTTCAGATACAAGAATAGCAGGTAGACTGGTAGTTGTTATCTCAGTCAAAGCTGCTACAGTTAATTCTTTAAAATATGTCCAGGCCTGAACAATAATTATGCTTATGCAGACTCATATATGCTTCTGTTACGCCCGGGTGGTGGATCCTCTGGGCCGTGCACCGGACTCCCCCAGTGAAGCAACACAGAGCTAACCCCTATACAGGGACTGTCCGGTCACCCCACCAGAGGGCCTAGGTGCACGGTTGCCGGAGCACTAAGCGGGATAAGGTCAGAGTCCTTTCCAGAAGCTGGAATGAGGAAGTCCCTGGGGACAAAGAGTTCCTGGTGCCAGGGGTGATGACGGTGTCCGGGTACCGGTGGCAGGTAGAGATGTCAGACGTGAGCAGAGTCCAACCGGTAGAGGAGGCTGAGGTCACCAGGTGAAGCCGAGGGTAGAAGGCAGATTCAGACTGCAGAAGATGGTGGCGTCTCAGCTGACAGTCCCCGTAGGACCACTCGGACAGGTTATGGTCAGGACCAGGTTTGCTTGGTAGAACTGGTTCTGTGGAAGACATAAAGTGAGAACGAGGCACAGCAAAGGGGACCTGAACTCCTAGCTACAGAACTCGTAGAACAGGCGACGCCCTAGAGGCAGGAAGCTCCTAATATACCTGACCCTGACTGATGCAATATCCTGTTTACGAGTGCTGGGTCTTTAAGAGGAGGTCAGTGACCGCGTGCGCGCCCTAATGCGCATGCGCGATGCCCGGGTGCCGGAGGCCAGAGCAGGGAGCGGTGCCGAGGATGCAGGGGAAACAGACAGGGTGTCCTGGGTCGCAGAGGAGCGCCGGGAACAGGAGCCCGGGAGCCTGGAGGGTGCCAAGGAGGACGTGTGGCTGGAGGCAGGGGACCCGGGGGCCAGAGCGGTGAGTGGGGAACGGCGTCGGGGCCCGGGGAGCGTGACAGCTTCTGCAACACAATAAGGCCACAAGACTTCAAAGCCTGTCCCTTTAGTATAGGGAGAACCATAAACACCCCAAACTATAGGTTACCAGTTCACTATCGCCTATTAAATATATTTATAGGCTAGAATAATGATGTTCTAGATGTCCCAGAACGACTGGGGAAGAAGTCAATTTAGACTCTCTTCTATATTTCCCTTCTCCCAAATATCCTTTACTTAGTCCTATTTTAATGAATGTTAGGGGTAGGGCCTATTGTATGTATTGGTAGTGAATTGGTAGCCTATAGTTTGGGGTGTGTATGGTTCTTCCTATACCAAAGGGAAAGGCTTTAAAGTCTTGTGGCCTTATTGTGGATAGGGAATTTTCATTATAGGAACCAACACCCCTAACATTCATTAAAATAGGACTAAGTAAAGGATATTTGGGAGAAGTGTGAATTCGGGGACAGATGTCCTATTCCTGCACACATAATATCCTTTTTTAGTATATAGAAGAGATTCTAAATTGCCTTCTTCCCCAGTCGTTCTGGGACATCTAGAAAATCATTATACTAGCCTATAAATATATTTAATAGGCGATAGTGAACTGGTAGCCTATAGTTTGGGGTGTGTATGGTTCTCCCTATACCAAAGGGACAGGCTTTGAAGTCTTGTGGCCTTATTGTGTTGCAGTAGCATATATGAGTCTGCATAAGCATAATTATTGTTCAGGCCTGGACATATTTTATAGAATTAACTGTAGCAGCTTTGACTGAGATAACAACTGCCAGTCTACCTGCTATTCTTGTATCTGAACCCGGTTATTTTTAACTGTGTGTTTCAGATAGGCTTCAAAATTGTGTGGAATTGTTATCAAAATTTTTTTAATAGTATTTAATAATAAAGGTTATATTTTATTGCACTGTCCACACAGCCAGTGAATTTTTAGTATCGAAAATTAGCAGGTTTATTGCAGGAATCACTTTTGGTTTTAAGTTAGGGATGTAACTTAGCCTTTTCTGGTCCATTAGACATTACAAGTGTTTAGGAAAGGGTGTTTGAAGACAGATCAGTGATGTTCAATGTCATTTGGCATGTTGCAAAGTGTTCTGTCTTCTATTCATTAAATAGGATAAGGGTAATATCGTTTGTTGCCCACAAGAGGTCACTGTTGGCTTTCTTATGTTTTCCTCATACATCTCTACAGTATTTCTGTGGTTTGGAGCCTGTTGCTTTAAGGAAAAGATACTTCCTTGGACTGCCCCTTTTCCCTTCCCTTACTGAGTTGGAGACGCAGATGTCTTGGTGTCTCCATAGGATTCAGAGGTGCTATGGCCGGCTCCAGTTCCTTTTCTTCAATCGTTCCTCCTGACTAATGGATCCCGGTAGGAATCATTGTACTAGACTACATATTTGTGTTGTAATATGTGTACAGTTGTTATGTAGGCACTGTGAAATGGCAGTGGCTCTACTCAGATTGCATAGGCTGTGATACATGCAGAGCAGGTGTAGGGCGGCATCAGCAGTGTAAATGTTGTATTCAGTCATATGCATTGCTCTCTGTGTTATGCAGATTCTGTAAATACCAGTACTACTATGTATGTCATTCTGTTATTTGTGATATGCCTGTACTGATATGGATTTGTATCTTTTGTTATAGTTTTTACCAATCAATCATCCATTTCTTATGATCATCCACCTATCCATCATCATTTAATAAATAAAGACTTAAAGGCAACACAGTCTGTTTATTGAAACAGTGGATGAAGGTTAGCTGTATGCCGGAGTCCACACAGCTCACACGTGGACGAAGGCAGAACAGTAAAAACGGGCTGCTGGTCGCAGGCAGCGATTGTACGAACTGTACGGGACAGCTAACACCCACGCTACACGGCACACGGGTATTACAGCAGCCGCCATACAGCTACATAGAACAAGAGCGCAGTCCAGCTCCAGTAAAGATAGCCGGTCGCAGGCTGTAGTACGGGACCGCTAACATCCACGCTGTACCGCATATGGATGTCGCAGCAGCCACCATACAGCCGCAGTGACTAGACCGCAGTACGCCAGAAACCACCATTCCACTCTCCACCATGCGGAAGGCCGTCCGCAAATAGACTCTGTTTCCCGCTAAAATAGTCTGCAGCCAAGTGCACAATGTCTGTCAGCCGAGTGTCTTCCCTGAAGACAAGGTCACGGGCAAACTCTACTAAATCCTCAATTAGGGAGCTTGCTGCCGTCGCCCGCGCTGAGGCCGAAGCAGCTAAAGTGAGGTCCTCCTTCGCTGAACAGGAAATGCAACTCAAACTAAAACAGACAGAGAGTGCACGTCTGCAATCAGAACAAGAAGCAGAGAATGCACGTCTGCAACTGACTTTAGAAAGACTTGCCGTAGAAAAGGAGACAGCGGCCGCAATAGCCAAGGCAGAGTTCCTGGAAGCGGCAGAGCAACCCGAAGGAAGACGTAGCGATGTTCTTGGGCCGGACCTAAACCAGCAGGATCCAGCACAGCGCGTCGCAGAATACATCTACCAATACTCCAGGATAGATGACAGCTCAGATGTGCTTCACCAAACAGACTACGCAGACGGCCAGCCATCCAACCTTGAATTACACCGCTTCAAGCAAGAGAGTGTACAGCACGAGGAGGTTCACCAAAACTACTATTCCACAGGGCGGAAGGTACAACCACCATTTTACCACAAAGAGACACCTTCCTCTCCGGGGAGGTACTATGCTGACTTTCCGAAGGCGGAAACACCCTACAGGTATGGTGATACACCACACAATAGACACGACCATACACCGGTTCGCACCAGCACTGACCAAGCCACCATGGACTTTGCAAAGTTCTTTGCTCGTCGAGATCTGGTCACAAAAGGACTTGTAAAGTTCAATGATCGTGCCGAGAATTATAGGTCGTGGCGAGCCTCGTTCCAGAACACCATAAGAGGTTTGGACCTTTCTTGTAGTGAGGAGTTAGACCTCCTGGTAAAATGGCTTGGTAGTGAATCGGTAGAACACGCCAAAAGACTAAGAGACATTAACATTAAAAACCCACCCAAAGGTCTACACTTGGTGTGGAAGAGACTTGATGAATGCTATGGGTCCATAGAAGTTATTGAAAATGCTCTGTTTAAAAGAATTGATGACTTCCCTAAGATAGGACCCAAAGGCTGTCAAAGGCTAAGAGAGCTAAGCGATCTCTTAGTAGAGTTACAGGTTGCCCAAGAGGAAGGAGATTTGCCCGGTTTGGCATTCTTGGATACCGCTAGGGGTGTCAATCCGATAGTGCAAAAACTTCCTTACAATCTACAAGAAAAGTGGGTCTCACACGGTTCACGGTATAAGCAAACACATAATGCGCCATTCCCTCCTTTTGCCGTATTTGTAGGTTTTGTAGCTCAGCAAGCTAAAATCAGAAATGACCCTAGTTTTGATTTTACTCTGTCATGTACCACCGCCCCCGGTGTCAAACCCAGTAGGACACCCGTGGCGGTCCACAAAACTAACATTGTCTCCTCAGGTCCTGCTCACAAAGAGAGTAAGCATCCTCCAGAAGAGAACAAACCCCAGGATATCAGTAAACAGTGTCCTCTACACCGGAAACCACATCCTCTACTAAAATGCAGAGCCTTCAGGGAGAAGTCTCTAGAGGATCGCAAAGGCTTCCTCAAGGAACACAACATCTGCTTCAAATGCTGTGCTGCAACATCGCACATGGCCAGGAACTGCGAAGCTAGCGTGAAATGTGCAGAATGTGACAGCACGGATCACAATACAGCCTTACACCCTGGACCACCTACACGAGCGTTGCCGCAAGCAGAAGAACACGATGGAAAACAGAAGAACACTGATGAAGACACCACGGTGGTTACCTCTCAATCTACGGAGATCTGTAAAGGACTCACAGGAGGAAGGTCCTGTTCAAAAATCTGCCTTGTCAGAGTCTACCCAGCAGGCCGCAGGGACAAAGCAATTAAGATCTATGCGATCTTGGACGATCAGAGCAACAGGTCTCTTGCCAAGTCCATCTTCTTCAGCAGTTTCAACATTGCAGGCCCCGGTTCTCCCTACTCCTTGAAGACATGTTCAGGTACCGTTGAGACGGCGGGGAGGAAGGCAAGCGGGTACAAGGTGGAATCCATAGATGGCCAGACCTGCCTATCATTACCTACCATACTGGAGTGCAACCAGATTCCTGACAACAGGTCCGAGATACCTTCACCAGAGGTAGCAGCTCATCACCCCCATCTGAAGCGTATAGCTCACCTGATTCCAGAACTGGACTCAGAAGCTCCAATAGCCTCACTCCTTGGAAGAGACATGCTACGTGTGCATAAGGCTAGAGAGTCCATTAACGGCTCCCAGAACGCTCCATATGCGCAGAGACTTGACCTAGGATGGGTCGTAATAGGAGATGTCTGTCTAGGAGGAGCACACAAGCCAGCCTCAGTCAACAGTATGCTCACCAACACACTAGAAAATGGACGTCCGTCTTTCTTCCGACCATGTCACAACAGTCTGTTGGTAAAGGAATTACCAAGCAGTACTCCTCTGCCATGTCCTTTCGCAGTTCCTTCCAACGAAGACCACGCTTGTGAGGGCGAACAAGACCACATAGGCTGTACAGTCTTCCACAGGACCAAAGAGGACAACAAAACAGCAATGTCCATAGAAGACAGGATGTTCTTGGATATCATGGACCAAGAAATAACCAAAGACAAGTCGAACAGCTGGGTGGCACCCTTACCATTCCGACCACGGAGACAACGCCTACCCAACAACAGGAAACAGGTCTACAGTCGATTTGTCTCCCTCAGACACAAGCTCAAGAAGTCTCCCGAGATGAGAGAACATTTCTTTACCTTCATGGAGAAGATATTCCGAAATAACCATGCAGAGATCGCACCTACACTACGGGACTCTGAGGAACGCTGGTACTTACCCATCTTCGGAGTGTACCATCCTAAAAAGCCAGGCCAAATAAGAGTGGTGTTCGACTCAAGTGCCAAGTGCGAAGACGTCTCGTTGAATGATGTCCTACTATCTGGCCCAGACCTCAACAACAGACTCTTAGAAGTTCTACTCTGTTTCCGCAGAGATACGGTGGCATTTATGGCTGACATCCAACAGATGTTCCACTGCTTTCTCGTCAAAAAGGAACACAGAAACTACCTGAGGTTCTTCTGGTACCGTGACAACGACCCAGATAAAGACATCATAGAGTACCGGATGAGGGTACATATCTTCGGGAACAGTCCTTCCCCCGCCGTGGCTATCTACGGTCTCAGGAATTCCGCCAAAGAAGGTGAAGAGAAGTACGGGTCGGATGTTAGATCCTTTGTGGAAAAGGATTTCTACGTAGACGACTGCTTAAAATCCACACCCACAAACGAGGGAGCAATCAGTCTTCTAAAAAAAGCTCAAGAAATGCTTGCTCAGTCCAACTTAAGGTTGCATAAGATTGCATCCAATAGCCGAGAACTGATGGAAGCCTTTCCCTCTCAAGACTATTCCAGTGATCTGAAGGGCATAGACCTGAGCATCGACTCTCTTCCCATGCAACGGAGCCTAGGACTACTTTGGGACTTGAAGACAGATGCCTTCACCTTTCAGATCAACAAAGAAGAAAAGTCCTTCACACGTAGAGGTGTCCTTTCCTTTGTGAATAGTTTGTATGATCCTCTGGGATTCGTAGCTCCAGTTACCGTCCAAGGTAAAATGATGCTAAGAGACTTCACCCAAGAGACATCTGATTGGGATGATCCACTTCCGGCAGAAAAAGCAGACCTGTGGGCAGAGTGGAGGAAGTCTCTCGAGGCCTTGACCGATCTTCATGTGAACCGACCATACGCTCCTGTGCCATCCACCGAAGTCAAATCTCAATGACTTTGTATCTTCTGCGATGCATCAGTCAAAGCAATCGCAGCGGTAGTATACCTTAAAACCACTGATGTGAATGAACAGATCCATATTGGGTTCGTCATGAGTCGGACAAAACTGGCGCCACTCCGTGAACACACGATACCTAGACTGGAACTCTGTGCTGCCGTCCTTGCAGTAGAGCTGGCTGAACTTATCTCAGATGGAATGAATCAGGAGATCAAAGATGCAGAGTTCTACACTGACAGCAAGGTGGTACTAGGATACCTCTGCAACGAAACACGACGCTTCTATGTCTACATCAGCAACCGGGTATTGAGAATAAGAAGATCAACTCGCCCTGATCAGTGGCATTACGTATCTACTCATCACAATCCCGCCGACCATGCGACTAGATCCATTGCACCAAGTCACCTTAAGGACACTACATGGTTCACAGGCCCTGCCTTCCTGTACCGAACAACATCCTACATCAGCAGGCCCGATACATTCGAACTGGTGGATCCAGATGTCGATGAAGACCTTCGTCCTCAAGTGTCAGCTCTTCATACAGTGGTTTCAGGACGTCACCTCGGATCTCATCGGTTCAGTAGATTCTCAACCTGGAACTCACTTGTTAGAGCCATCGCTTTTTTACTACACGTGACTCAGTTTTACAAGTCCGAACTACCAACAAATCAGAGATGCAGTAAAGGTTGGCATTAGTGATGAGCGAGCATGCTTGTAACTACTCGGTACTCGCACGAGTATCACTGTACTCGGGCTACTCGGCGGGTACCGAGTAATTTTGCAATACTCGTGCTTTACTCGTGGTCGTCATCCCTGCATGTTGGCGCTCTTTTGAGAGCCAGCCCTCATGCAGGGATTGGCTGGCAGACCACTGCAATGCCACAGCCCTGTTAGTTGTGGAATTGCAGTGATTGGCCGGCCCGCACAGCGTGACCGAGCCTTTATACCGGCCGGCGCGCTGTGCTCTGTACACAGTCATCTCATATTCCCTGCTTTCCACGCCCACAGGCGCCTATGATTGGTTGCAGTGAGACACGCCCCCACGCTGAGTGACAGGTGTCACACTGCACCCAATCACAGCAGCCGGTGGGCTTGTCTATACTGTGCAGTAAAATAAATAAATAAATAATTTAAAAAACCGGCGTGCGGTCCCCCCAATTTTAATACCAGCCAGATAAAGCCATACAGCTGAAGGCTGGTATTCTCAGGATGGGGAGCCCCACGTTATGGGGAGCCCCCCACCCTAACAATATCAGTCAGCAGCTGGCCAGAATTGCCGCATACATTATATGCGACAGTTCTGGGACTGTACCCGGCTCTTCCCGATTTGCCCTGGTGCGTTGGCAAATCGGGGTAATAAGGAGTTATTGGCAGCCCATAGCTGCCAATAAGTCCTAGATTAATCATGTCAGGCGTCTATGAGACACCCTCCATGATTAATCTGTAAGTTACAGTAAATAAACACACACACCAGAAAAAATCCTTTATTAGAAATAAAAACACACACATATACCCTGGTTCTCCACTTTAATCAGCCCGAAAAAGCCCTCCTTGTCCGGCGTAATCCAGGATGATCCAGCGTCACATCCAGCGCTGCTGCATGGAGGTGACCGGAGCCGCAGCAGACACAGCCGCTCCGGTCACCTCCACACAGCAAATGAACACAGCCGCGCGATCAGCTGCTGTCACTGAGGTTACCCGCGGCCACCGCTGCATCCACCGGTGGCCGCGGGTAACCTCAGTGACAGCAGCTGATCGCGCGGCTGTGTTCATTTGCTGTGTGGAGGTGACCGGAGCGGCTGTGTGTGCTGCGGCTCCGGTCACCTCCATGCAACAGCGCTGGATGCGACGCTGGATCATCCTGGATTACGCCGGACAAGGAGGGCTTTTTCGGGCTGATTAAAGTGGTGAACCAGGGTATATGTGTGTGTTTTTATTTCTAATAAAGGATTTTTTCTGGTGTGTGTGTTTATTTACTGTAACTTACAGATTAATCATGGAGGGTGTCTCATAGACGCCTGACATGATTAATCTAGGACTTATTGGCAGCTATGGGCTGCCAATAACTCCTTATTACCCCGATTTGCCAACGCACCAGGGCAAATCGGGAAGAGCCGGGTACAGTCCCAGAACTGTCGCATATAATGTATGCGGCAATTCTGGGCGGCTGTTGGCTGATATTGTTAGGGTGGGGGGCTCCCCATAACGTGGAGCTCCCCATCCTGAGAATACCAGCCTTCAGCCGTATGGCTTTATCTGGCTGGTTTTAAAAATGGGGGGAACCGCACGCCGTTTTTTTTAATTATTTATTAAATAATTATTTATTATTATTTATTAAATAATTAAAAAAAACGGCGTGCGGTTCCCCCCATTTTTAAAACCAGCCAGATAAAGCCATACGGCTGAAGGCTGGTATTCTCAGGATGGGGAGCTCCACGTTATGGGGAGCCCCCCACCCTAACAATATCAGCCAACAGCCGCCCAGAATTGCCGCATACATTATATGCGACAGTTCTGGGACTGTACCCGGCTCTTCCCGATTTACCCTAGTGCGTTGGCAAATCGGGGTAATAAGGAGTTAATGGCAGCCCATAGCTGCCACTAAATCCTAGATTAATCATGTCAGGCGTCTCCCCGAGATTCCTTCCATGATTAATCTGTAAATTACAGTTAAAAAACACACACACCCGAAAAATCCTTTATTAGAAATAAAAAACACTAACAAAGTCCCTCATTACCAATTTATTAACCCCGACAAACCCTCCATGTCCGGCGTACTCCACGGACTCCGGCGTCGCGTCCAGCTCTGCTGCATGGAAGTGACAAGAGCTGCAGAAGACACCGCCGCTCCGGTCACCTCCACGCAGCTAATGAAGGGAATAGCGCGATCAGCTGCTGTCAGTCAGGTAACTCCCGGCCACCGCTGGATCCAGCGGTGCCGCGATTAACCTCAGTGACAGCAGCTGATCGCTATACTCACCTCAGTTGGTGCATGGAGCTGACTGGAGCGGCGGTGAGTAGCGCGATCAGCTGAGCTGTCACTGAGGTTACCCGCGGCCACCGCTGCATCCACCGCTGGATCCAGGTAACCTCAGTGACAGCTCAGCTGATCGCTATACTCATCTCATTAGCTGCGTGGAGGTGACCGGAGCGGCGGTGTATTCTGCAGCTCCTGTCACTTCCATGCAGCAGAGCTGGACGCGACGCTGGAGGACTGTGGAGTACGCCGGACATGGAGGGTTTGTCGGGGTTAATAAATTGGTAATGAGGGACTTTGTTAGTGTTTTTTATTTCTAATAAAGGATTTTTCGGGTGTGTGTGTTTTTTAACTGTAATTTACAGATTAATCATGGAAGGAATCTCGGGGAGACACCTGACATGATTAATCTAGGATTTAGTGGCAGCTATGGGCTGCCATTAACTCCTTATTACCCCGATTTGCCAACGCACTAGGGTAAATCGGGAAGAGCCGGGTACAGTCCCAGAACTGTCGCATATAATGTATGCGGCAATTCTGGGCGGCTGCTGACTGATATTGTTAGGGTGGGGGGCTCCCCATAACGTGGAGCTCCCCATCCTGAGAATACCAGCCTTCAGCCGTATGGCTTTATCTGGCTGGTATTAAAATTGGGGGGACCGCACGCCGTTTTTTTTAATTATTTAATTATTTATTTCACTGCACAGTATACACACACCGGCTGCTGTGATTGGGTGCAGTGAGACAGCTGTCACTCAGTGTGGGAGCGTGTCTCACTGCAACCAATCATAGGCGCAGAAAAGCAGGAAAGCAGAGAATACGAGATTGATTAATGAGCGGCCGGCTTTTTCAAAAGAGGAAAAGCCGCAGGAGCAGTGTGAATGCCGTGCAGTGCCGCAGCTGTGATCGGCGAACGGTGAGTAAGAGAGAGGGGGGAGAATGACCGACAGACTGTGAGAGGGGGACAGACAAGACAGAGAGAGACAGACCGACGGGAGATAGAATGAAAAAAAAAATGACCGACATCGTTAGTAAAAAGCACAAAACATGCGTTTTGGACATCGGAGTGCCACACAAGGTTTTCACGTAAAATCTTTCATGTATTAATCTCAAAAGGTAACATACACCAGCTCTATCTCACTATTGGGTATGTGCCCTTAACATTTCCGCCATGAAAATTCATTTTGGTGTCATTTTGGAAGGTTTTCTGGTGAGTCCGTAAAAATGGCGTAAAACTTGGACAAAATTGTTCACAGCTGTGACTTTTGAGTGATAAATGCTTCAAGGGGTCTTCCCCATGCTGATGCCATGTCATTTGAGCACTCTTCTGAGACTTTTGTGACATTTTTAGGGTTTCTACATGCTGCCGGGGGGTCATTTCACAAAAATACTCGGGTCTCCCATAGGATAACATTGGGCTCGGTGCTCGGGCCGAGTACACGAGTATCTTGGGAGGCTCGGCCCGAGCTTCGAGCACCCGAGCTTTTTAGTACTCGCTCATCACTAGTTGGCATCACTGCAAGCATGCGTTTACTGCTCCCAACCTAGAGAAAGCCAAGATTACAATACTCCATGTTGTACAAAATGAAGCCTACAACAAGGAGATAGACAATCTCGACAAAGGACTACCCATTCCTAGAGACAGTGCGTTGAGGAAACTCGACCCGTTCATTGACAAAGATGGGCTGCTGAGAATAGGTGGCCGCATTCAAGAAGCTAAGGTAGAAGTCTCAGAGAAACACCCGGTAATAATTCCCGGACGTCATCACGTCACAACCTTGCTCATTCAACATCATCACATCTTGGTGAGACATCAAGGTTGTTTGTTTACCGAAGGGAGTCTACGAGCGGCTGGACTATGGATAGTCGGAGCGAAGAGAAGCGCGAGTAAACTCATCTTCAACTGCGTTACGTGTCGCAAACTTCGTGGCATGTTTCAAAACCAAAAGATGGCCAATCTTCCACCTGACAGGCTCAGTACTGAACCCCCCTTCACCAACGTTGGACTGGATGTGTTCGGCCCCTGGTCCGTAGCTACAAGACGCACTAGGAAGGTCCATGCTGAAGCAAAGTGTTGGGCAGTTCTATTCACCTGTTTGTCTGTCAGAGCTGTTCATATCGAAGTAATAGAATCTATGGACACTTCAAGTTTCATAAATGCACTTCGACGCTTCATTGCTATCAGAGGCCCTGTGAAGCACATTCGTTCTGATAGAGGCACATACTTTATTGGAGCAGCAAGAGAACTCCAAATCCCTTCCAATCTAGACATTACAAATGTAGAGAGGTACCTAGGTGAGCAAGGATGCACCTGGACCTTCAACCCGCCACACTCTTCGCACATGGGAGGCACCTGGGAAAGAATGATAGGAATTGCACGCAAGATTCTAGATTCTATCCTCTTGCAAGCAAACACCAGACTTACCCACGAAAGCTTGACTACGTATTTGGCCGAAGTTACAGCTATCATGAATGCTAGGCCATTGACAGCTCTTTCTGGAGATTCTGGAGACTCAACAGTTCTTACTCCTGCCATGTTACTTACACAGAAAACCTGTGTCCCAGGATCTCCACCTGGAGAATTCACCGAGAAAGACCTCTACAGAAGACAATGGAGGCAAGTACAAAACGTGTCCAATGCCTTTTGGGACAGATGGAGGAAACAATATCTCTCCACTCTGCAAACCAGAACAAAATGGCAGAAAGACCATACAAACATCAGACTTGGCGATGTGGTACTTGTAAAGGACAGTCAATCACACTGAAATGAGTGGCCACTCGGCCTAGTCACCAAACCCTTTCCCAGCAAGGATGGGAGAGTACGCAAGGTAGAGGTCAGAGTGAGCAAGCTCGGAGAGAACAAACTGTTCACCAGACCAGTCACTGAACTTGTGTTGTTGTTATCCCCTCAGGAGTCCAATAGTGGCATTGGTTAACGCCAAGCGGGGAGTGTTCTGTCTTCTATTCATTAAATAGGATAAGGGTAATATCGTTTGTTGCCCACAAGAGGTCACTGTTGGCTTTCTTATGTTTTCCTCATACATCTCTACAGTATTTCTGTGGTTTGGAGCCTGTTGCTTTAAGGAAAAGATACTTCCTTGGACTGCCCCTTTTCCCTTCCCTTACTGAGTTGGAGACGCAGATGTCTTGGTGTCTCCATAGGATTCAGAGGTGCTATGGCCGGCTCCAGTTCCTTTTCTTCAATCGTTCCTCCTGACTAATGGATCCCGGTAGGAATCATTGTACTAGACTACATATTTGTGTTGGAATATGTGTACAGTTGTTATGTAGGCACTGTGAAGTGGCAGTGGCTCTACTCAGATTGCATAGGCTGTGATACATGCAGAGCAGGTGTAGGGCGGCATCAGCAGTGTAAATGTTGTATTCAGTCATATGCATTGCTCTCTGTGTTATGCAGATTCTGTAAATACCAGTACTACTATGTATGTCATTCTGTTATTTGTGATATGCCTGTACTGATATGGATTTGTATCTTTTGTTATAATTTTTACCAATCAATCATCCATTTCTTATGATCATCCACCTATCCATCATCATTTAATAAATAAAGACTTAAAGGCAACACAGTCTGTTTATTGAAACAGTGGATGAAGGTTAGCTGTATGCCGGAGTCCACACAGCTCACACGTGGACGAAGGCAGAACACAAAGAATGGGTGATATATTGGAGCAGATTTATATTTCACGTTTTGAGTTGTCCTTTACATTAGTCCTCTAGATTAGATTATCTTGCCTTTTTTGAGCCATTGAGAATTTCGGAGCTGGTGGCTCCTAGTAGGACTAGACTTGATGTTTTTTTAGTTGTAGGATGTTAATTGTTGGGCTAAGGGTATTGAATTTTGGATCCAGAAGTAAAAAACAGACAACAGGAAGGGATAGATGGGTAGTGCTAGGGAAGGTGGAGGGATTATTTAGGTGCCCATGGCATTGTTTTGTGAAATACTTGCAAGTTTGGGCCGGAAGAGAGAACCTATCCTTGTGTGATACGGATGGATTTTCCCTGTCTCACTTTCAGTTTAACCAAGTGAGGTGCAAGGGTCTGATTAAATTAATCCTTGACTCGTCTAGTAGCACATTAGATTCATTTTGAATTGGGGCTGCAACTAAAGTGGGTAATACGAAGTGCTGATGGTAAGTCTTTGGCTTTACCCAGAAAGAAACGAGATAGGATGATGAAACTTTACATTTATTCCACATACTTTCCACTGATGTCAACATACTGTACTTCTTACATTGGTATTCCAACTTCTATAAGCCTAGCAAAAAGAAGGATTTCGGTTGTGCCTCAAACCAGGCATCCGTAGTAGCCATGGCATCAGAAATGGTGTGAAATTTGGTACCCTTGAGGTGTTTCTTCAGGTTTGAAAACAGATCATAGTCGGAGGGAGCTAGATCTAGTGAATAAGGTGGGTGGTCAACCAGCTGGAAGCCCAGCTCTGACACTTTTGCCATGGTTGCTTGTGCAGTGTGAGCAGAGGCGTTGTCTTGCAGGAACAAGATTCCTTTGGACAGCTTGCCGCACTTTTTGGCCTTTAGAGCTGCATTCAATTGGTCCAAAAGTTCATTGTAATACCTTGCATTGATGGTGGAACTCTTTTGAAGGTAGTCCACTAGCAGCACACCCTCCTTATCCCAGAACACAGATGCCATTACCTTAGTGGCTAATTTTTGCATCCTGAACTTCTTTGGATGAGGAGAACCACTGTGCCTCCACTCTTTTGACTGCTCCTTCTTTTCAGAGTTATACAAATAAATCCAGGTGTCATCATAGTGACCAGTTGATCCAGGAAGTTCTTATCAATCCAGAAATGCTGACAAATGGACCGGGAAATTTTCCCTTGCATGCGTCTCTGATCTGTTGTCAAACATTTGGGGATCCACTTTGCAGATAGGTTCTTAATGTCTAGGGATGAGTGAGCAGTAAAATTCTCTGGTGCTCGATGCTCAAAACGAGCATATTAAAATGCCCAATGTTAACCTCTGGGAAACTCGAGTATTTTTCCGGCGGCACCCCCGGCAGTCTGCAGAAAGCCTTAAAATGTCACAAATGTATGATCAGTGCTCAAATGACATGGGGACAGCATGGGGAAGACCCCTGTAAGCATTTCTGACTCCCAGGTCACTACTGTGAACAATGTCTGAGTATTAGGGGGAGGAAAAATCCTGTGTTCCTCCTCCCGTGTGACATATGTGACATGCACTTTCGCTTAGTAGTGTATGTGCGGCATCTTCTCTCTGCTGGTACATTTGCTGCTAAGCGAAATCAAAAGTGAGCAGTAGAAAAAAAAATATAGCATACTCACCTCTCTGCAGACTCACGGGACACATCCGATCGGCTCCAGGACCTCCCGGTAACCAGCGGATGCTGTCTCCTGACATCATCATCTGATCATTTAAGTCTGGTCAATAGCCTGCTTTTTACCACCCATCTGGTTTATACGATCAGATGATACTGTCGGCTGACAGCATCAGCTGCTTACCGGGGTCCTGGAGCCGATTGGACGTGTCCCGGGAGTCTGCAGAGAGGTGAGTGTAGTTTTTTTTTCTACTGAAAATGGCTGTTAAACAATCAGCTAATGTATCATCTGATTCAGGTCTTTGAACCTGACAGAGCATTTAATCAGTTTACTTTCCGGCAAACCGATCAGATGATATTGGATCCAGATTGGACATCACGGGACCCTCGACCCAGAACTATGGCGGAGGGTGAGGGGGTTCTTTAGTTCACCATCTTTATTTAACTAAAGAACCCCCCCTCTGCCATAGTCCTGGGTCGAGGGTCCTGGGATGTCCAATCCAGAAGGCAAACCGATCAGATGATGTGTCAGGTTCAAGTACCTGAATCATATGATACATGAGCTGATTGTTTAAAAGCCATTTAAATAATCAGCTGCTGCATCAGTACAAAATAAAAACTATACTCACCTCTCTGCAGACTCCCGGCTCCAGGACTTGCCGGTAAGCAGCTGATGCTGTCACCTGAAAGCATCACCTGATCTTTTAAACCCGCTAGGTAGTAAAAAGCCGGCCGGCTTTTATGAACGATCAGCTGATTCATCATCTGATTATTTAAAAGCTGGGCAGCTTTTATGAACGACTGGTCCCCGTGCTGTCTAATCACTCAATGAGTGAACAGAGACTGTGGGTTGGTAAGCGGTGATGTCACCACTGCCACCGTTGCCATAGTAACCTAATGAGTGGGTTACTATAGCAACGGTGATCTCTGATCACCTATTTCCCGGTGCTGCTATTCACTGGCTCCTGCAAGAGCTGGTAACTAGCGGCACCGGTTAACAGGAAGTTAACTCCTGCAGCTCCTGCAGGAGTCAGTGAATCGCGGCACCGATAATCAGGTAATCAGGTGAGCAGGGACGCCACCGCTTACCAACCCGCACTTTCTGCTCACTCATTGAGTAATTAGCACGGGAAGCAGAAGCGTTCTTCCTCCCCTCATGCTTTTTGACACACTAAATCTGTCCCTAGCTCACAGCCCTTCTCCCTACACTAGCTGACTGTGGATTAGTGTGACGAGCACAGCGCCGTCAGGTCTTATTTAGACCTGATGATGCTGTGCGGCCAGCCAATGACTGTAATGCCCCAACCATCATGGCTGTGGCATTACATTGTGTGGCAGCCAATCCCTGTATGTGCACTGACTCTGTAAAGAGCGCCACCATGCAGGAAGAGGGAGCCGAGCATGTGCCCGAGCATCTCGCCGGTACTCGGCACTCGCCAAGTATCTCGAGTACTGAGATGCTCATGCGAGCACTGAGTACCGGCGAGCATGCTTGCCCATCCCTACTCATGTCCAAATATTCATGGATAGTGACTCAAACACATTCACTGGAAATCCCCTTGATGTCTGCTAATGCTTTAGATGAAATTCTTTGATTCTCCAGTATGAGATTGAGCAAAGCATCGACGATCTCCGGAACAAAAACCACTCTCGGTCGTCCAGGACATTCCTTATCATTGGTGCTGAGGTGGCCTGTTTTATATTTGTCAACCCAGTTCTTAACTGTGGAATATGAAAGGCATTGATCCCCCAATGTCTGAGACATATCACCATGAATATTCTTTGCGGACGTTCCTTGCAGAAACAAGAATTTTATCACTCATCTGCTTTCAGTTGCTTTGAATATTGCATTAGACTCCGCCATTTTGTATTCCCACGGGTGTAGAACACTGTTGCGATAAGCAACAAACACAAAATTTTGAAAACATATATTAGACACATAAGGCTTTCATGTGATGTAACATTCGTTACCATCGAAACAAAAAAAGATCACAAAGCCAAACACTTATCAGCAGCCCCCCGTAGTAGTTAGATCCAGAAGAAATAACATTAATTGGGAGATGGAGTTTGGAATTTTAGACGACTTAACTGGGTAGTTGTTAACTTGAATAGTGTCAAGTGTGTAATTTTCTAATTATTATTGGTTTATTTTTGTGGTTATTTATTGCAGATAGCTCATGTGCAGGCATCAGACTCGAGAGTAGGCAGCTGGGTTTTAGTAGAAAGATGTTGGTTATTAGATAACTAGCTTTTAGAAGTATTATATGGCGTTGAAGTTTGACAGAAATACATAGGGAGGCACATTGGGATTGGATGCCTTAGATTCTGGTTTGCATATGTGAAGGACTGACTTGGTGGCAAGATCACTCAGAGAATTCATCAGAGAAACTCGGTTTGATGTCTTGAGGTGTTGGTTATCATTAAAGATGAGCAAATGTGAACTGTACAGTTCAGAGTTCATACCGAATACCAGGTTTATGGGTCTCGGACCCAAATACAGAGTTTTAACTGTACATCTGGTTCCTGTTCGGGTTTGTCATGTGAATAAAGCTTGTTGAAAGACTACAAAGCAGCTAATCAGCAAGCTTTTAGGCTATGGAAACTTCCAGACCTATGGCAACCATGCCAAGTTACTGGCATAACTGTGATTGTCCGGCTCATCACCTAAGGCCCCCATCACACGCACGTGCCTCCGGTACGTGCTAGGTCCGTTTCCGCATGTACCGGAGACATGAGCACACGTATGCCCATTAAAATCAATGGGTTTATGTGCACGCACATGTTCAGCCATTGGCCCGTACCTCCGTGTGGAGCAGAGTCCGTGTGCTCTATATGGAGGCATGCCCGTTTTTCTCTGGCAGCACGGATGTCACGCGGCCCGCATCCGTACCACATGGATGTAGTGTGGATACAGTCCCACATGACACACACTGGAGAAACACACGTGTCATTGTAAAAATAAAAAAAACACATACTGACTAGTGATGAGCGAGTACTAAAAAGCTCGGGTGCTCGAGGCTCGGGCCGAGCATCCAAAGATACTCGTGTACTCGGCCCGAGCACCGAGCCCAATGTTATCCTATGGGAGACCCGAGTATTTTTGTGAAATGACCCCCGGCAGCATGTAGAAACCCTAAAAATGGCACAAAAGTCTCAGAAGAGTGCTCAAATGACATGGCAACAGCATGGGGAAGACCCCTTGAAGCATTTATCACTCAAAAGTCACAGCTGTGAACAATTTTGTCCGCGTTTTACGCCATTTTTACGGACTCACCAGTAAACCTTCCAAAATGACACCAAAATGAATTTTCATGGCGGAAATGTTAAGGGCACATACCCAATAGTGAGATAGAGCTAATGTATGTTACTTTTTGAGATCAATACATGAAAGATTTTACGTAAAACATTGTGTGGCACTCCGATGTCCCTGAGAAGAGACGTACATAAAGGCCTCTGAGTCTAATGTGCCCATTTTGAGGAAGTGAGTCTTTGTAGTATTTTCCTTTGCCAGGGCAGTCCAAAATTGTGAGGTTCACCAATGCCCCTGCATACAGACGTGCATGATTGCCTGTAAACCTGAAGTACCCATTGTAAGGAAGTGGGTCTATTGTAGTATAGCCCTTAGGCAGGGCAGCCAAAAATTGGGAGGCTCCACGTTGACCTTGGATAGAGACGTGCATGAGGGCCTGTAAACCTGAAGTGCCCATTGTAAGGAAGTGGGTCTATTGTAGTATAGCCCTTTGGCAGGGCAGCCAAAAATTGGGAGGCTCCACGTTGTCCCTGGATAGAGACGTGCATGAGGGCCTGTAAACCTGAAGTGCCCATTGTAAGAAAGTGGGTCTATTGTAGTATAGCCCTTAGGCAGGGCAGCCAAAAATTGGGAGGCTCCACGTTGTCCCTGGATAGAGACGTGCATGAGGGCCTGTAAACCTGAAGTGCCCATTGTAAGGAAGTGGGTCTATTGTAGTATAGCCCTTTGGCAGGGCAGCCAAAAATTGGGAGGCTCCACGTTGTCCCTGGATAGAGACGTGCATGAGGGCCTGTAAACCTGAAGTGTAAGGAAGTGGGTCTATTGTAGTATAGCCCTTAGGCAGGGCAGCCAAAAATTGGGAGGCTCCACGTTGTCCCTGGATAGAGACGTGCATGAGGGCCTGTAAACCTGAAGTGCCCATTGTAAGGAAGTGGGTCTATTGTAGTATAGCCCTTTGACAGGGCAGCCAAAAATTGGGAGGCTCCACGTTGTCCCTGGATAGAGACGTGCATGAGGGCCTGTAAACCTGAAGTGCCCATTGTAAGGAAGTGGGTCTATTGTAGTATAGGCCTTTGGCAGGGCAGCCAAAAATTGGGAGGCTCCACGTTGTCCCTGGATAGAGATGTGCATGAGGGCCTGTAAACCTGAAGTGCCCATTGTAAGGAAGTGGGTCTATTGTAGTATAACCCTTAGGCAGGGCAGCCAAAAATTGGGAGGCTCCACGTTGTCCCTGGATAGAGACGTGCATGAGGGCCTGTAAACCTGAAGTGCCCATTGTAAGGAAGTGGGTCTATTGTAGTATAGCCCTTTGGCAGGGCAGCCAAAAATTGGGAGGCTCCACGTTGTCCCTGGATAGAGACGTGCATGAGGGCCTGTAAACCTGAAGTGCCCATTGTAAGGAAGTGGGTCTATTGTAGTATAGCCCTTTGGCAGGGCAGCCAAAAATTGGGAGGCTCCACGTTGTCCCTGGATAGAGACCTGTTAGGTTCTTAGTGCCTCCGTGCTTGCATTTAAAAACCGCACGTGTGTGCCTGTTGGTGGCAGCTTTCCGCTGCACTTGTGTGCGTTTTGCAAAAACTTGGATATAACGCACAAGTCTATTGAATACACATCAGCACAGCATTGCAAAATGCGCAAGGGCGTTGTGGTGCAGGCAGAGACCGAGGTCGTGTGCAAGCTCTAATTTCGCCACAACAAAGGGCCACATCTACTCGCTCGCACGTCCTGTCCCAAATTCTTGGGGACCGCAGCAGTACACCGCTCTTGAACCAAGACCAGTGTCAACAGGTTGTTAGTTGGATAGCGGATAATGCTTCCAGTCAGATTGGCACCACCACAAACACTCTGTCTTCCACACGGTCAAGTGTCAGTAGCCGTGATACTGCACCGCACATTTCAGAACCTGATCCTCCTTCCTACCACCAGGCCGAGTACACGTCCACGGACATTACTGATCCCACACTTGGACACTCGGAAGAGCTGTTCGTTCACGTTTCCATTCACACATTCTGGCCTCTCGCCAGCTCCTGTTGGGCCATGACGAGATTGTATGTACAGATGCCCAAATATTTGAGCAGCCACGTTCTCACGAAGTTGGCAACGTGTATCAACAAGGGGTGGACGATGATGAGACACAATTGTCAGGAAGTCAGGAGGAGCAGGGTGCGGAAGAGGAAGACGACGTGGTGGATGATCCAGTAACTGACCCAACCTGGCAGGAGGATATGCAGAGCGAGGACAGCAGTGCACAGGGTGAGGGAGGCGTAGCATCCCAACAGGCAGTAAGAAGCAGGGTGGTGGCCCCAGGCAGACGTCAGGCAACTGTTCCCCGGAACAACACGACACAAGGTGCCTGTACAATTGTTAGGTCTTCCCGAGTCTGGCAGTTTTTTAAGTTGGCTCCAGATGATTCTAAAAAGGCCATTTGCAACACCTGCCATGCCAGCATCAGCAGGGGTACCAAAACTAGCAGCCTGACCACCACCAGCATGATCAGGCACATGTCAGCCAAGCACCCAACTTTGTGGGATGTACAACAGAGTCGAGGAGCAGTGCTTGCTGATGTCACTGCTACGTACTCGCTTGTTGTGCATGCGAGACAATCCCCTGTCCATGCTGCCCGCGAACAAGCCTCCTCCGGCCCTGTACCTGTAGTTGCCCACGCAGAAATAACACCATCATCAAGCACGTCCTTGTCCCAGCGCAGCGTTCAGTTATCCATTCAGCAAACCTTTGAACGCAGGCGCAAATACACTGCCAACGCCCCACATGCCACACTTCTAAATGCTAACATTTCGCGACTGCTTGCGCTGGAAATGTTGCCTTTTAGGCTGGTTGAGACAGAAGCATTCCGCGACCTGATGGTGGCAGCTGTCCCACGTTACTCGGTCCCCAGCCGCCACTATTTCTCCCGGTGTGCCGTCCCCGCATTGCATAACCACATGTCACAAAACATCACACGTGCCCTGAACAACGCTGTTTCAGCCAAAGTCCACCTAACCACAGACACGTGGACAAGTGCATGTGGGCAAGGCCGCTACATCTCGTTGACGTCACACTGGGTTAATATTGTGGAAGCTGGGACCCAGTCTGAGCGAGGGACGGAACACGTCCTTCACACACCAAGTTTTGCAGGCCCTACCTCAGTCAGGGTTTCACCCACACTCTACAGCTCCGGAATGTCATGCTCCTCAGCCTCCTCCTCCTGCGCATCCTCATCCACTTTACCCTCCACACCAGTCCCAAGCTGGAAGTGTCGCGGGCGGAGGAGGGGACGCTGCGCTCTCCCACTGCTCGGGTCCGGCTGCCGCTGCTCTACAGCTGCTGCTGCTCGGTGGCTCGAGCGATGGCCGGATCCCGGGGACTCGAGCAGCGCTCATCGCCCGTGAGTGAAAAGGGGTCGTTTGGGTTTTGGGGATATTGTCCGTGACGCCACCCACGGTTGTGGTGATTGTGTGGACACCACCGCTGCTCTGGACGGGGATCCCGGGAGCCTGTGACAGGGAGCAGCTTTGTTGTTATTTCTCCCCTCCGTGGGTAGGGGGGTTGGTTGTCCCGGGGCCCGGTGATGGGGTAGAGATGGATGACAGGCGGGTTGCGGGGCCTGATGAGGTGCAGGGTCGCAGGGGCAGCGCTGTGCCGCACGGCACGGAGGTACTCACTCAGCCCAATGATGATGACACAGTTCACGGTAAAACAAGTGGCTGGATGGACGGGTCCCTCGGACGGCTGCGGTTGTTCCTCCCTGCAGGTTAGTGATGACTGTCTCTCCCTGCACCTAAGTTCAGTGTTGGTAGTGATGGTTTCCCACCGGTAACCCACTCCCCGACCTGGATATGGGCCGGAGGAGCCCCTTTTGCCCACAGGCGCTGGCCCTGGGAGACGGTTGCCCTTGGCGGTGGCGGTGTCTCCCCTTCACGGTTGGACGGTTGCCTTCTATCGTGACTTGGCTGTTTGGAAACCCTGAGGTCCCCTTCACTAACGGATTTGGCAAATTCACGGCGACACCAAGCCTTGCCGGGATCCGAAAGGCCCCTGCCAATGGTGCTGGCTTCTCTTTGTATACCGGTCCGGTACGGCCGGGTCACCACCCGTCAACGGTCCTTACGGCAGACTCCAATCGGCCTCCATTGCAGACGGTCACCACATCCTGCCAACCTTGCTGTCCTGTCCGGGCCACACACCCGGACCAACTTCAGGCTCTTTGCTGTCACTTTTCTCCTCTCTACTACTTTCCTCCTTCCACTTCCTTAGCATAACTCTCACTGCCTGTGTTTTCCCTCCTCCTTTGTGGGTGGAGACCAACCGCCTGGCTCCACCCCCTGGTGTGGACAATAGCCCCTGGGGAAGGCAACAAGGATTTTGTGTTTTGACTATGATATGCCTGCAGGGAGTGTGGGGTGTGTAAGTGTTGTGCTCTGTGGCCCCTGGCTTGTCCAGGGCAACACAGAAGCACTGCAGCACTGCATTGGCGAAGCGGCAACAGGCTGTGCTGAAGCTAATCTGCATAGGTGACAAACCCCACAATGCAGAAGAGGTGTGGACAGCTCTGAAACAGCAGGCAGATCACTGGCTCACACCTCTGAACCTAAAGCCAGGAAAGGTTGTGTGTGACAATGGCCGGAACCTGGTGGCGGCTTTGAGGCGAGGCCAGCTGACACATGTTCCATGCGTGGCCCATGTGCTCAACTTCGTGGTTCAGCGGTTTCTAAAGTCATACCCAGAGCTGTCTGATCTGCTGGTAAACGTTCGCCGCCTGTCTGCACATTTTCGAAAGTCACCTACTGCTTCAGCCGGCCTTGCCGGCTTTCAGCGCCATTTGCATCTTCCGGCTCACAGACTGGTGTGTGATGTCCCCACGCGTTGGAATTCAACTCTGCACATGTTGGTCAGGATATGTGAGCAGAAGAGGGCAGTTGTTGAGTACCTGCATAACCTAAGCCGTCGGGAAATGGGTCAAACTCCACACATAACACCTGAGAAGTGGAGATGGATGTCCGACCTATGTACCATCCGCCAAAACTTTGAGGACTCCACCAAGATGGTGAGCGGCGATGACGACATTATTAGCGTCACCATACCGCTTCTCTGCCTTCTAAAATGGTCTCTGCTCAAAAAACAACCATGGTGCATTGCAGGCGGAGCGCGATGAGTTTGAGCAAGAAACAGTAGTGGGTGTGGGTGATAACACACAGCCCAGCCTCGTCTCATCACAACGTGCAGTGGAGAACTATGACGAGGAGGAGGATGAAGACATGGAGCAACTCTCTGGCCAAATTGAGGATATGACATGCAGTCATATCCTCGGTTCAGCGTGGCTGGCCAGAGGACAGGGTAGATGATGAGGAGGAGGAGGAGGAGGAGGACAGCATGTTCAGTCATCGTGTTGGTCAGGATACTGAAGTGATGGCTGTTAAGAGTCTGGCACACATGGCTGACTTTATGGTAAGCTGCCTGTCTCGTGACCCTCGCGTTAAGAACATCTTGGCCGACAATCATTACTGGTTGGTAACACTGTTAGACCCACGCTAAAAGGAGAACTTTATGTCTCTTATTCCCGAGGCGGAGAGGTCAGGCAAAATGCAGCAGTTCCAGAAGGCCATAGTCACGGAAGTAGGCAAAGCATTCCCCTCACAAAACGCTAGCGGCATAGGTCAGGAATCAGTGGACAACCAAGGCGTACAGCCGAGAGGGGCACAAGTCCAATCCGCCAGAGGTAGGGGAACAGTCTTTAAGATGTGGGACAGTTTTCTCAGCCCCTCACATACCACAGCCCCAGAGGTGCGGGGTAGTGCCACAAGAAATCCTAAGTTTGCCCAGATGCTCAAGGAGTACCTTGCAGATCAAACAACTGTACTCCGACATTCCTCTGTGCCTTACAATTAATGGGTATCCAAGCTGGACACGTGGCATGAATTGGCTCTCTACGCCTTGGAAGTCCTGGCCTGCCCTGCCGCTAGCGTTTTGTCAGAGCGTGTTTTTAGTGCCGCAGGTGGAATCATTACAGATAAACGCACCTGCCTGTCAACTGTAAATGCTGACAGGCTGACTCTGATCAAGATGAACAAGGGTTGGATTGGGCCAGACTTCACCACACCACCAGCAAATGACAGCGGAATTTAAAGTTTGTAACGGGAATTTGCCATGTACCTCCAGTCACCCATGGTAACACACTTCTAAACTTTGGCTAATCGCTGGACTGCTCCTCCTTCTCCTCATGCGCCATCATGATGACCGTTACAATAGTTAGGCCGTTGTTTCAGGTATACCCCCAGTGGTAAATTTTTTCGCCCATTCTTTCAGAATGGGCATTACAACGACAGGAGACCCGCTCCTTTGCAATAGGAACAATGTTTTGAGGCCCTCATGCACATCTCTATCCAGGGACAATGTGGAGCCTCCAAATTTTTGGCTGCCCTGCCTAAGGGCTATACTACAATAGACCCACTGCCTTACAATGGGCACTTCAGGTTTACAGGCCATCATGCACGTCTCTATCCAGGGACAATATGGAGCCTGACGCTGCCACCGACAGGCACACACGTGCGGTTTTTAAATGCAAGCACGGACGCAATAAGAACCTAACAGGTTTTTAGGAGCGACAATTACTGAGAAGTCTGACACTATCAGCCTCTGCTGACTGACGTGTATTATACACTAGACTTGTGCGTTATATAATAATAGTTTGTGAAAAACACACACAAGTGCACCTGTACGCTGCCACCGACAGGCACACACGTGCGGTTTTTAAATGCAAGCACGGACGCAATAAGAACCTAACAGGTTTTTAGGAGAAAAAATTACTGAGAAGTCTGACACTATCAGCCACTGCTGACTGACGTGTATTATACACTAGACTTGTGCGTTATATAATAATAGTTTGTGAAAAACGCACACAAGTGCACCTGTACGCTGCCACCGACAGGCACACACGTGCGGTTTTTAAATGCAAGCACGGACGCAATAAGAACCTAACAGGTTTTTAGGAGAAAAAATTACTGAGAAGTCTGACACTATCACACACTGCTGACTGACGTGTATTATTCACTAGACTTGTGCGTTATATAATAGTTTGTGAAAAACGTGCACCTGTACGCTGCCACCGACAGGCACACACGTACGGTTTTTAAATGCAAGCACGGACGCAATAAGAACCTAACAGGTTTTTAGGAGAAAAAATTACTGAGAAGTCTGACACTATCAGACACTGCTGACTGACGTGTATTATTTACTAGACTTGTGCGTTATATAATAGTTTGTGCAAAACGTACACCTGTACGCTGCCACCGACAGGCACACACGTGCGGTTTTTAAATGCAAGCACGGACGCACTAAGAACCTAACAGGTTTTTAGGAGCGACAATTACTGAGAAGTCTGACACTATCAGCCACTGCTGACTGACGTGTATTATACACTAGACTTGTGCGTTATATAATAATAGTTTGTGAAAAATGCACACAAGTGCACCTGTACGCTGCCACAGACAGGCACACACGTGCGGTTTTTAAATGCAAGCACGGACGCAATAAGAACCTAACAGGTTTTTAGGAGCGACAATTACTGAGAAGTCTGACACTATCAGCCACTGCTGACTGACGTGTATTATACACTAGACTTGTGCGTTATATAATAATAGTTTGTGAAAAATGCACACAAGTGCACCAGTACGCTGCCACCGACAGGCACACACGTGCGGTTTTTAAATGCAAGCACGGACGCAATAAGAACCTAACAGGTTTTTAGGAGCGACAATTACTGAGAAGTCTGACACTATCAGCCACTGCTGACTGACGTGTATTATACACTAGACCTGTGCGTTATATAATAGTTTGTGAAAAACGCACACAAGTGCACCTGTACGCTGCCACCGACAGGCACACATGTGCGGTTTTTAAATGCAAGCACGGACGCACTAAGAACCTAACAGGTTTTTAGGAGAAAAAATTACTGAGAAGTCTGACACTATCTGGACTGTTTTAGACTGTGTACACCAGCCCCAGATATGATGAAGGCTGGTATACGGACACCACTAGGAATGGCTATATACCCTGCCTGCCTGCCTGCCTGCCTGTATACTGCTACAATAGTCCTGACAAGGACTCTTCTGGTCACTAGCCTGTATTCCGACCTGGCTATATCCTGCCTGTATATAGCAACAATAGTCCTGAGAAGGACTCTGCTACTGTACTCCGACCTGGCTATACCCTGCCTGCCTGTATACAACTAGAATAGTCCTGAGAAGGACTTCTGGTCACACTGTTTGCAGCCCTGCTCCGGAACTAACTATAAAGGCCACAAACCTTTCCCTGAAGCAGCGACCCTCTCCCTGCACTGACTGTCTGGATGGCTGTGAACAGAGCACAGCGCGCCCGCCGGTATAAAGGCTCGGTCACGCTGTGCGGGCCGGCCAATCACTGCAATTCCACAACTAACAGGGCTGTGGCATTGCAGTGGTCTGCCAGCCAATCCCTGCATGAGGGCTGGCTCTCAAAAGAGCGCCAACATGCAGGGATGAAGACCACGAGTACAGCACGAGTATCGCGAGATTACTCGGTCCCCGCCGAGTAGGCCGAGTACAGTGATAGTACCGAGTAGTAACAAGCATACTCGCTCATCACTAATACTGACCTCCACCAGCCCTGCAGTCTCTGCCGCGGCTGTCTCCTGCATTCGACCCCCAGTGAATTTGAACAATGCATCTTCTTCATTGGAGGCCGGAAGCAGCGTCAGCGGTGCGTGGCCTGTGCCGGACACTGTCATTCAGCACCAAAGACAGCTCCGGAAGAATCAGGTAAGGCGGGACTATCCGTTCTCCGTGTGTTATTACGTATAACACACGGAGAACAAGCATGTGCCACAAACATGGCACACGGGGAGTAAACCACCCCTTTAATACGTCCGTGAAAAAACGGTTCGTTTTTTTCAAGTGCGTTTGAAGGGGGCCTAAGCTGGCTTTTATAGAGGCCGGATCATGGGCAGTACAGCCATTCTGCTGTGAATATTGCAGGGATAAGATGCTGTTGGAGGGACAATGTTAGATTCCAAGGTGGTGTACTGTTACAAAAGCTTTTATTGCACTACACCAGGCCTTGTGTGGCTTGTCTATAACAAGCTCAAGGTCACCACTGTGCACCAGTTTTGGTGGGCTGAATTTCCTCAAAAGCGCTGTGTCTACACTGTGCACCAGTTTTTGTGGGCTCAATCTCTGAACAATATCGCATCCTCCATGCAACCATTAGCATGTACTAACTGCACTTAGATACTGGCTGATGACTGGATCATGCAGCTTTTGAATTGCCCTATTTATTATAATGATAACTGAACCATACAGAGCAAGCACTTTTTACTTATTGTATTCACCCTATTTCTTTATCGATTGTAAGCTTGATTCAAAATCAGGGGTAACTAAAATAGCACCTGATTGAACAGCTATGGAATCCAATCGCTGAATAAAGTCTGAAGGATCCTTGATATAGGATCTTAATGATGAGACCAATAGTTGTAAATAGACATCAAGGTAGACACAAGGGCATTCATAAAGACCATTAATAACAGATACAAATATTCTACCTGGGGGCTCTTGAAGAGATTTGTGTAACTTTGGGAGCATGTAGAAGGTAGGAATAACTGGATGTTGGGTTGAGAGTAGTCCAATTCCTTTTTGTTAATGATGTATAACAAAGTGCCTTGGAGAGCAGACAGTACATTTTCATTTTAAAGGCTGATGTGGGATCAGATGGTAAGAACTGATAACAAGAGGTGCTCATTATTTGGCTTCTTAATTCCTTGATTTAAATTTACACAGGCCAAAGAACGATGGTCCCACCCTTGTCAGCCTTTTTAATAGTAAATAAATTGTTATTTTTAAGTATGACGGCCTCCTTACCCCCCCTCCCCAGAAAATGATGGCTTCCACAGTCTTAATCACACCAGCATGGTCCCACAACAGCCCGTACATAGTTTAATGGCCCCCACTCCCACCAAACATGGAGCTATGGGTCCCAAAGTCTCCCACACATAGTTGCATGGCTCCTACATAAAGTATTATTTCCGTACAGACCCTATACACAGTTCCATGGCACCATGATTACCCAAAAAACAGTATAGTTTCCTAGCAAATCTCCACAAACAGGATCATTGCTCCCACTGCCACAAAAAAGTGTTAAAGCACGCATTGTCCACCACACTTTGCATTTTTTCCCTCTGTCTCCCACACATAGCATTTTGTCCCCATAGTCCTTCACATACAGCTCCTAGAAATAGTATCATGAATTGCACAGTCCTGTATATACACGATCATCACCGCCATAGTCCTCCACACATAGTATCATGGCCTTCAGTGTCCCTTGCGCACAATATAATCACCCTCAAAGTTCTCCACACACAGTATGGTGTCATCACATAAAGTTTCGCCCCAAAAATGCTGACAAAATAAAAAAAATAAAAACCACTCACCTTGTCCCATTCCCCTGATGTACTCCTCTCCTTTGAGCAGCATGTGAACTGAGGCTCTGAACAGTAGTCACAATTTAGTTACATCATCGCGATAGCTGTGCTGAGACCCAGCCTGAATACTGTAAAGGCAGCTAAACATCTCCATTTCACCACTGGATTCAACTACACTGACAAGCAAAAGAGTAACAATGTTTTGATCTTTTGACTTTCAGGCTCCATATCTCACCATTCACTACAGCTTTGAGCTGGAAAATACCTTCATTTTTAGTCTTCTTGACTATTTCATAAATAAATTTGACTAGCAACTATTTAGCATATGATTAGTTATGCAAATGCTTGTCATGTCACTGCATTGTTACTGTTTTGCTCCTAAAATATCTGAATTTAAATTTTTATTATTTTGATAGTATTTTGTAAATTCATGTTTAGCTTTCAACACTGCCTGAATTCTTCTGGACATGCTCTTGATCAGGTCAAGCAAATCTAGACTTAAATATGATCCCATGAATCTTTTACATATTCCCAATGTTGGTGCATACTGGTTGACTCATTTGAGTATGAATACAGTTTTTTCTTCAACTCTCCCTACATTGAGATGAGGTCTGGGGACTATGGGGGCTAATGCAGCACCTCTACTTCATTGTCATTGAACCATTTCTTTGCCAATCTTGATGTATGTTTAGGGTCATTGTTCTGCTGGAACACTGTCGTCCTTTTCATACCCATAGTGCTCGAGTGTACAAAGTAATTACCTTGTATGATACTCACATATAGCTCAGGATTGAGACCACCATGAATTCTGGTCAAGTATTCAACGCCTTTGGCTGTGAAACAACCCAATGTTATCAGGCTTCCTCCACCAAACTTGACGTTCCTTCACTTTTTCAATCCATTTGCACCCATCAGATCTATTGACTTTAATCTCATCTCTCCAAACTAGAGAGAACTGATAGACCTTCTGATGAGCCAACTTGTTGACTCCGATATTTTGCCTGAACACCACCAATCTCTTGGCTTTTGAATGGATGGACTAAATTTTGTATTCTTCCTACTGTCATGGCACTCACACGATGAAATTTAGCAATTTTCTTTGCCAAGAGAATGCTATCGATGATCTGGATGATGCTATTTCTCTTTGGTTGGGAAATATTCTTTATGGCTTCTCCTGGATTCGAACCAGTGACCTTTCACTTGGGAATCAAAACATTAAAAAACTGAGCTATTATGTGAGAACAGGTGGTAATTTGTAGTATACAGGAATAAAAAAAAAATCCAATAGCAAGAGAGAAATGCAGCAACATGACAAAAATCTGCATAACTAATCATATGCTGAATAGTTGCAAGTCAAATTTATATATGATAGCCAAGATGATAGTCTATAGGAAAAATATAGTCTCACACTCAAAGATGTAGTGGATAATAAATAATAATAATAATAACAATAGTAATAATAATAATGATAATGGTGAGATATGAAGCTTGAAAGTCAAAAGTTCATAGCATTGTTACTCTTTTGCTCATCATTGTATATCTACAGTGTGTATCGAAAGTATTCAAACCCCTTTAACTTTTTCACTCTTTGCTTCATTGCAGCTGTTTGGTGAATCCAAAAAGTTTCTCATTAATGTGTACTCTGCACCCCAGCTTGGCAGAAAAAAAAGCAGAAATGTAGAAATTTTTGCAAATTTTGTAAATAAGAAAAACTGAAATATCACATGGTCATAAGTATTCAGACCCTTTGCTCAGACACTCATATTTAAGTCACATGCTGTCCTCCTTCTTTGGAGTCCAGCTGTGTTTATTTAAACTGATAGGACTTGATTTGGAAAGGCACACACCTGTCTATACAAGGCGTCACAGCTCACAATACATGTCAGACCAAATGAGTATTATGAGGTCAAAGGAACTGCCCAAGGAGCTCAGAGACAGAATTGTGGCAAGGCACAAATCTGGCTAAGGTTAAAAAAGAATTTCAGGAGTACTCAAGGTTCCTAAGATCATAGTGGTCTCCATAATTCTTAAATGGAAGAAGTTTGGGACCACCAGAACTCTTCCTAGACCTGACCGTCCAGCCAAGCTGAGAAATCATGGGAGAAGCGCCTTGAGATAGGTAAGGATGAACCTCAAGATCACTGTGGCTGAGCTCCAGAAATGCAGTAGGGAGATGGGAGAAAGTTGCACAAAGTCAACTATCCACTAATCGGGCCTTTATGGCAGAGTGGCCTGATGCAAGCCTCTCCTCAGGGCAAGACATATGAAAGCCCACACAGAGCTTGCCAAAAAACACATGAAGGACTCTCAGACTATAAGAAATAAGATTCTCTGTTCTGATGAGACGAAGATAGAACTTTTTGGTGATAATTCTAAGCGGTATGTGTGGAGAAAACTAGTCACTGCTCATCTCCTGCCCAACACAATCCCAACAGTGAAACATGGGGGTGGCAGCATCCTGCTATGGGGGTATTTTTTAGCTGCAGGGACAGGTCGACTGGTTGCAATTGAAGGAAAGATGAATGCGGCCAAGTACAGAGATATCCTGGAAGAAAACCTCTTCCAGAGTGCTCTGGACCTTAGACTTGGCTGAAGGTTCACCTTCCAACAAGACAATGACTCTAAGCACACAGCTACAAAAACAAAGGAGTGGCTTCAGAACAACTTTGTGACCATTGTTGACTAGCCCAGCCAGAGCACTGACCTAAACCCAGTTGAAGATCTCTGGAGAGACTTGAAATTGGCTGGCCACCAACATTCACTATCCAACCTGGCGGAACTGGAGAGGATATGCAATGAAGAATGACATAGGATCCACAAATCCATGTGTAAAAATCTTGTTTCATCATTCCCAAGAAGACTCATGGCTGTACTAGCTCAAAAGTGTGCTTCTTCTCAATACTGAGCAAAGGGTCTGAATACTTATGACCATGTGATATTTCAGTTTTCTTTTTAATAAATATTTTACATATACATAAATTTTTACAATTCTGTTTTATTTTTCTGTCAAGATGGGGTGCAGAGTGTACATTAATGAGAAAAAAGTGAACTTTTCATGAAATTACCAAATGGCTGCAATAAAATAAAGAGTGAAAAATTTAATGGGGTCTGAATACTTTCCATACCCACTGTATATCTTGGGGATGCAGATATTTTTTAAATCATTTTTTTTCTTCTCCAATCCTACACCATATAGCTGTCAATTAGCCATTCTTTCTCAAAGTGGATGCCTCTTCGGTAGGAGAAAGAACTGTATATGTTCTCTAACAGATTTCTTATAAGTTGAAAAAAATTGTTCCATTTTCTATTCCAAGAATTTTTCCCTCTGCTAAACAAAATTATTTTAAAGATGACTGAGAACTTGATTCTAAATTAGTCTTGGAGGAGTGGCGACATCTACTGGAGAGAGACAATAAACTGAAATATCTACAAGCCACACTGAATCCTCAAGCACATCAATTACTTTTTTCTCTAAAATCATTGTTCCAATGTACCATCCAGCATGGAAAAATGCATGGTTGACACTGTCTCCAGATTCTATGATCAGTTTAACGTTACTGCAAAAATATTGTCTCATGTTATTGAACCTAAACATCATCATCTAATACTCTTCTAAAACGACAAACCTTCAGTTCTAAAACACTTTCGCAGATAGCCTTATTTTTTATCTCATTTCTCATTCTCCTTTCTCGTCATCCTGGTGTTAGACATACTGCCATCCTTCCCTCTCATTTCTTTTACTGGCTAAAATGTAAAGAGGACATTAAGGAGGTCATAGCATTTCGTCCTCAATATTCTCACTTCTAACCTCTTGTCAAGAAGCTCCAGGTCGTATGCTGTCATTACTTATTTCATAACAACATTGGGCTGAAATATGCATAGACATTGTAACTGACATTCCTGAAGCTCAAAGGTTCACTAGCATCTCTATCTTGGTGGATTTGATCTCCAAGATATTTCTAATTATTCCATTATCTATCTGGTTTTCTATCTGCTCCGAAGATGGCTCAAATTTTCTTCAAAGAATGTATACAATTCCACAACTTATAATGTTTCTGAGTAAGGAGTACAGGTTTTTTTTTTAATTTCTGGAGGGCATTTATCAAATATCTCAAGATTTCCTTAGGGGCACTTTGCACACAACAACATCGCAAGCCGATGCTTGCGATGCCGAGCACGATAGTCCAGGTCCTTGTCGCAGCAGCAATCTCTTGTGATAGCAGCCGTAGCGAACATTATCGCTACGGCAGCTTCACATGAACTCGCCTGCCTTGCGACGTCGATCTGGCCGGTGACCCGCCTCCTTATTAAGGGGGCGGATCGTGCGGCGTCATAGCGACGTCACATGGCAGGTGGCCAATAGAAGCGGAGGGGCGGAGATGAGCGGGACGAAAACATCCCGCCCACCTTCTTCCTTCTGCATAGCCGGCGTGAGCTGCAGGACGCAGGTAAGAGATGTTCCTCGCTCCTGCGGCTTCACACACAGCGATGTGTGCTGCCGCAGGAACGAGGAACAACATCGTACCTGTCGCAGTCGCGTAATTATGGAATTCCCAGTCACTACACCGATGATATGATTACGACGATTTTGCGCTCGTTCATTGTATCTTCTAGGATTTACACACTACGATGTCGAGTGCAACGCCGGAAGTGCGTCACTTTCGACATGACCCCTCCGACATCGCACCTGCGATGTCGTAGTGTGCAAAGTGCCCCTTAGACTTCTTCTTTGCTTACAATCCTTAACGTAATGAGAGAATCAACCAAACTGAGAGGATCAACCAGTCCATGGAACAACATCTTTGGATAATCTCACATGTGCATCAGAACAATTGGCCAGATTTGCCAGATTTGTCTCTGAGTCTACCAGTAAAATACCTCTCTTCACAGTCTTTGGTTGTGACTTTTTTCTTTTCCTGTTTCGCCTCAAAATCCATTTTCTGCTGTAAACAAAGCTTGTCAGGACAAAATACAACATCTCCATAGAAATTCAATCTAATCTGTCTGATGCAGCTAAAGTTGCCAAGAGGGCAGATAAACACAGATACTTCACTCAGTCCTAATCTTCTTCATGATGATAAGATTTGGCTCTCCACAAAAAGAGTATCTGGACAATGTCTGTAAAAAGCTTGCTCTGAGAATCATTTGTCCATTTGTTACAACTGGAAAATCAACTAGTCAATTGCTGGTTAAACCTGCCTGCTATTCTGAAGATTCCCAATATTTGCCACATCTCTACTTTGAACACTGATCAAATTTGCTCCTGCTTCCGCTATTTATACCAATGTAAAGTATGATAACCACATTTTCTGATGGCTAAAATTACATGGCAGACTTTTCTTCTTGACTGACTTGAAAGGTTTCTGTCCTGAAGAAAGATGTTGGGTTCTTAGGAAAGATATAATATTCCAAGGTTGCTCAAATAGTATCATGCCAAGCATCCTCTCTATTCTTTGATGGCTATTCAGGAAGGGGCTCCAAAAAGGGGGAACTGATACCTTTTCTATCTCCATTTCTGGGCTACTCATCCTCTTTATCTGGTGGCTGGCTCCTGTACATGTCAGGGTATCATGGTAACCTTTCATGTCATGATCATAGGTTATGCTATTCCAGATACTGATCCATTGGGCACTTTGAAAACCTAGTAGTTAGGCCTTTCGGACTCACCAACTAGCCGCAAGTATTTCAAAACTTTGTTAATCAAATGTAAGGGGGGAGAGATCGGGTGTAAGCTGTGCTGTAACCAGAAATTCAGATCTTGATTACTTCAAATGTCTTTTATTCAGGTTGATGAATTTCACAGAGCTCAGTCTCCTTCATCAGGACATCAAAGAAAAAGCAACAATCTAATACAGAGGAAAAAACCCTATATATATATATATATATATATATATATATATATATATATATATATATACAGAAACGTCAGAGGAACGCCTACTGTATTTCAAATAATGGCGGGACAATTGACTGACCTAATAACGGCATAAGGATTTAAATAACTGTGTGTAAAACACAACTTAAAAGTCCTGGAAGGTATAACATTTCAAATATCACAACAATTAGAAAGTAATAAACAAAGAAAACCAAAAAAGAAAAAGGGGAGTAGAAAATAAATGCAAAAATATTTTTTAGAAATATGACAGAATGAAGAGGATTTTGAGCTCTGGGATCTACTGGGGGTGTCACAATACATCAGCCGGACATTCTGTCCATGGCCCTACATAGCAAATTAGGATAACAATCAAAGAACTTATAAATGTTTTGATGTCGTTGCTGTTCGGAAAAATGGTGGAAGCCTTGCGGGGAAAAACCTCATTAATGATAACAAAAATGGAAAATATTATTTAAGAATGAAATTAAAAAAATAAAAAAACAAAGATAATACTTTAAATATCAAAATTTTGTATTATTTAACAGACGAAAAATTGATTACGTGCGTGTAGTGATGTGGAATGGACAAAATTCACTGCAAAAAAACATATGGGGAAAAAAAGTAATTGCGGTCCCCCCAATTTTGATATCATGATAAAGCTGGGAGCTGGTATTCTCAGGCTGGGGAGATTCATGCTTACTTGGCCCCAACAGCCTAAACATATCAGCCTGCAGCTACCCAGGATTGTCACATCCATTAGATGTGACAATCCTGGCACTTTATCCTGGTGCGGTGGCAATCAGAGTAATAATGGATTACTAACAACTCACAGCTGAAACTAAGCCCTAGATTAGTAATGGGAGACCCCCCATTACTAATCTGTAAGTGAAAAGAATTAAGAACAAACATCTAAAAAATTCTTTATTTGAAATAAATTACAAAAAATACCTTCTTTCACCAATTTATTAACCACAAAAACACCCAGGTCTGACATAATCCATATGAGGTCCCATGATGATTCCAGCTCTGCTACATCTGAAGTGACAGGGGACAGCAATAGAACATGACCGCGTGCTGTGGGCTTCAGGCAGAGAATGAAAGAGTCATGTGATGAGTGGTGACAACATTCAAGTTATTTACGGTCACAGCTGGAGGTTTCCATGGTCCTCCGCCTGTGATCGCAGGTTACATTACTTCAAGTGACCTCACTAAAGTCAGTAATGACTTCCCCTGTTGAGGTCACTGAGTTCACAGGCCTGCATCTCATGGCCGAAAATTGCAGTTTTTGTTTGCCAAGAGATGCAAATTTTGTGCTGAAATTTCAGCAGCACATTCCTGAACCCAATCTATACCTCCTGGCAAAAAATGCATCACTACCACTTGTGGTAAGATGCAATAGTGATGTGATTTTTTTTTTGCTAGGAGGTTTAGATTGGGTGCTTGAATATGATGTAAAAATTTAATCACCAAATTTGCATCTCTTGGCCCAAAAAATGCAAAAAAAAATGGTTTTCACACCATTTCAGTGATATTTTGTACTAGGAGGTGCAAATTTGGTGCAGAAATCGGGTGCATATATTTCAGCATCAAATTTGTATCTCCTGGCAGAAAACCGCGCCAAATTCGTGTCAAAACCGTTTTGTGCATTTTTGGGCCAAGAGATGCAAATTTGGTGATGACATTTTTACACCATCTTCATTAGAGTTGAGCGCGGTTCGCGGTTCGAGGTTCTCCAGTTTGGGGCTCGAGTGATTTTGGGGGCTGTTCTAGATCGAACTAGAACTCGAGCTTTTTCCAAAAGCTCGATAGTTCTAGAAACGTTCGAGAACGGTTCTAGCAGCAAAAAACCAGCTAAATCCTAGCTTGGTTTCCGCTGTAATAGTGTAAGTCACTCTGTGAATCACACTATTATGACATTTCAGTGTATAGTGTGCGTGAACAGCGCCTTCAGATCACTGCTGTTTCTATAATGGCGATCGCCATTTTTTTTTTTTTTTCCTTGTCTTCCTTCCCTAAGCGCGCGCGTGTAGTGGGGCGGGCCAGCATGTCAGCCAATCCCAGACACACACACAGCTAAGTGGACTTTTAGCCAGAGAAGCAACGGCATGTGTGATAGGATGTCCATGTCACATGTCCCTGCATTATAAAACCGGACATTTTCCTCCAGGACGCCATTATCTCTTCTGCGTCTTTGGTGTCAGACATCACTGTCGCAGCTCCGTCCTCCTGAGTCCTATCGCCGATACAGCTGTATGCGCTCCATACACAGCGTTAGACAGCTTAGGGAGAGCACTTTCTATCAGTCCTTTTAAGGGCTCAAACCGGCAGGGTCAGAGAGCCATAGGTGACAGGTCCTGAAAACAGAGACAGCGTCTGTGTAGCCAAGGTCAGGGATTTCGTCGCTGCATTTCACCATTAGGAGGGAATAGAAAGGCAGGCTTCCATTCCTCTACCCAGAGCCCCAAAATCCTGGCACTGTACCCTCCTGTCCTCTGCACACTCCAACTCATTATAACTAAGCCATTATGCTAGCAAACAGTCAGTGTACCTAGTGGCATCCTAAACGTGGCTATTGGACTTTGCTATAGTCCCACTAGTGCAAAGACATTTGCAGAGCACGTCTGCCTGCATTGCACACTCCAACTCTTTTTAACTAAGCCATTATACTAGCAAACAGTCAGTGTACCTAGTGGCATCCTAAACGTGGCTATTGGACTTTTGTCTACTCAAACTAGTGGAAAGATATTTGCAGCATGTCTGCCTGCATTGCACACTCCAACTTTTTTAAACTAAGCCATTATACTAGCAAACAGTCAGTGTACCTAGTGGCATCCTAAACGTGGCTATTGGACTTTTGTCTATTCACACTATTGTAAAGATATTTGCAGCAAGTCTGCCTGCATTGCACACTCCAACTTTTTTTAACTAAGCCATTATACTAGCAAACAGTCAGTGTACCTAGTGGCATCCTAAACGTGGCTATTGTACTTTTGTCTACTCAAACTAGTGGAAAGATATTTGCAGCATGTCTGCCTGCATTGCACACTCCAACTTATTTTAACTAAGCCATTATACTAGCAAACAGTCAGTGTACCTAGTGGCATCCTAAACGTGGCTATTGGACTTTTGTCTACTCAAACTAGTGGAAAGATATTTGCAGCATGTCTGCCTGCATTGCACACTCCAACTTTTTTTAACTAAGCCATTATACTAGCAAACAGTCAGTGTACCTAGTGGCATCCTAAACGTGGCTATTGTACTTTTGTGTAGTCACACTAGTGTAAAGATATTTGCAGCATGTCTGCCTGCATTGCACACTCCAACTTTTTTTAACTAAGCCATTATACTAGCAAACAGTCAGTGTACCTAGTGGCATCCTAAACGTGGCTATTGGACTTTTGTGTAGTCACACTAGTGGAAAGATATTTGCAGCATGTCTGCCTGCATTGCACACTCCAACTTTTTTTTAACTAAGCCATTATACTAGCAAACAGTCAGTGTACCTAGTGGCATCCTAAACGTGGCTATTGGACTTTTGTCTATTCACACTATTGTAAAGATATTTGCAGCACGTCTGCCTGCATTGCACACTCCAACTTTTTTTAACTAAGCCATTATACTAGCAAACAGTCAGTGTACCTAGTGGCATCCTAAACGTGGCTATTGGACTTTTGTCTACTCAAACTAGTGGAAAGATATTTGCAGCATGTCTGCCTGGATTGCACACTCCAACTTTTTTAAACTAAGCCATTATACTAGCAAACAGTCAGTGTACCTAGTGGCATCCTAAACGTGGCTATTGGACTTTTGTCTATTCACACTAGTGTAAAGATATTTGCAGCAAGTCTGCCTGCATTGCACACTCCAACTTTTTTTAACTAAGCCATTATACTAGCAAACAGTCAGTGTACCTAGTGGCATCCTAAACGTGGCTATTGGACTTTTGTCTACTCAAACTAGTGGAAAGATATTTGCAGCATGTCTGCCTGCATTGCACACTCCAACTTTTTTTAACTAAGCCATTATACTAGCAAACAGTCAGTGTACCTAGTGGCATCCTAAACGTGGCTATTGTACTTTTGTCTACTCAAACTAGTGGAAAGATATGTGCAGCATGTCTGCCTGCATTGCACACTCCAACTTTTTTTAACTAAGCCATTATACTAGCAAACAGTCAGTGTACCTAGTGGCATCCTAAACGTGGCTATTGGACTTTTGTCTACTCAAACTAGTGGAAAGATATTTGCAGCATGTCTGCCTGCATTGCACACTCCAACTTTTTTAAACTAAGCCATTATACTAGCAAACAGTCAGTGTACCTAGTGGCATCCTAAACGTGGCTATTGTACTTTTGTCTACTCAAACTAGTGGAAAGATATTTGCAGCATGTCTGCCTGCATTGCACACTCCAACTTTTTTTAACTAAGCCATTATACTAGCAAACAGTCAGTGTACCTAGTGGCATCCTAAACGTGGCTATTGGACTTTTGTCTACTCAAACTAGTGGAAAGATATTTGCAGCATGTCTGCCTGCATTGCACACTCCAACTTTTTTAAACTAAGCCATTATACTAGCAAACAGTCAGTGTACCTAGTGGCATCCTAAACGTGGCTATTGTACTTTTGTCTACTCAAACTAGTGGAAAGATATTTGCAGCATGTCTGCCTGCATTGCACACTCCAACTTTTTTTAACTAAGCCATTATACTAGCAAACAGTCAGTGTACCTAGTGGCATCCTAAACGTGGCTATTGTACTTTTGTCTACTCAAACTAGTGGAAAGATATTTGCAGCATGTCTGCCTGCATTGCACACTCCAACTTTTTTTAACTAAGCCATTATACTAGCAAACAGTCAGTGTACCTAGTGGCATCCTAAACGTGGCTATTGTACTTTTGTCTACTCAAACTAGTGGAAAGATATTTGCAGCATGTCTGCTTGCATTGCACACTCCAACTTTTTTTAACTAAACCATTATACTAGCAAACAGTCAGTGTACCTAGTGGCATCCTAAACGTGGCTATTGGACTTTTGTCTATTCACACTATTGTAAAGATATTTGCAGCAAGTCTGCCTGCATTGCACACTACAACTTTTTTTAACTAAGCCATTATACTAGCAAACAGTCAGTGTACCTAGTGGCATCCTAAACGTGGCTATTGTACTTTTGTCTACTCAAACTAGTGGAAAGATATTTGCAGCATGTCTGCCTGCATTGCACACTCCAACTTTTTTTAACTAAGCCATTATACTAGCAAACAGTCAGTGTACCTAGTGGCATCCTAAACGTGGCTATTGGACTTTTGTCTAGTCACACTACTGCAAATCTATGTGCAGCACCTCTGCATGACACCCTCCTGCTCTGTTTTTAATAAGCTATAATGATAGCAAAAAATACTGCCATTTAGTGGCATCATAGAACTGGCTGTTGTATTCCATTAGTGCCCCACTGGTGACAAGCTATTTATAGCACCTCTACATGACACCCTCCTGCTCTGTTTTTAATCAGCTATAATGATAGCAAAAAATACTGCCATTTAGTGGCATCATAGAACTGGCTGTTGTATTCCATTAGTGCCCCACTGGTGACAAGCTATTTATAGCACCTCTACATGACACCCTCCTGCTCTGTTTTTAATAAGCTATAATGATAGCAAAAAATACTGCCATTTAGTGGCATCATAGAACTGGCTGTTGTATTCCATTAGTGCCCCACTGGTGACAAGCTATTTATAGCACCTCTACATGACACCCTCCTGCTCTGTTTTTAATAAGCTATAATGGTAGCAAAAAATACTGCCATTTAGTGGCATCATAGAACTGGCTGTTGTATTCCATTAGTGCCCCACTGGTGACAAGCTATTTATAGCACCTCTACATGACACCCTCCTGCTCTGTTTTTAATAAGCTATAATGATAGCAAAAAATACTGCCATTTAGTGGCATCATAGAACTGGCTGTTGTATTCCATTAGTGCCCCACTGGTGACAAGCTATTTATAGCACCTCTACATGACACCCTCATGCACATTTTGCTACGCTAATGTTATAGCAAACTCATGGAATTCATTGCTGCATTTCATAATTCGGAGGGATAGAAAGTCAGGCTTCCTTTAACTTTTCCTTCTGTTCATAGACAGCATCTCCAAGAGCAATTTCCCCTCCACGTCTAAGTGTGGAGAGGCAGCTAGTGCGCATGCGTGTGCCGATTTACCCCAGTTGCAGCCTAATTACAGTGTTTCGCCTAGTGAGTATGCTCAGCCTGACTGTGTTATTCCTGACGCTAAGTCTTCATTTCGGGATACAGCGCATGCTCCCACACTAAGTGTGAAAAGCCTCTTTGCACAGGTGCTTGCATTCCGTGCCGGGTCTAAGTCCTGTTTTGTGCCTAGACACCATGCTAAAGCTGATAGTCTTTTTTCAGAGACTGTATTTCATGCTACTGAGCATGCTCAGGCACTTACTGCATCAGAGACTAGGTCCGGTAATGAACTCTTTGGCCCTGCCCCTGATGTGGGGGTCCCATATAGACCACAGGGCATCAGGTGTCCTCACAAATGGCTTGCAGAGGCCCACCCCTATGACTTGTCACCGCATTATTGATGGTCAGACGATGACTGGTGAGGTGTTTGGGTCATGGCAGCCATGAGGTCATCATTGAAGTTGCGGTTCCAAATAGGACGCTAGTTATGCCACTCATGACGTGTCACTCTACTTTTGTCTCCAGGAGGTGCATTGTGGTTCACCCTGGTTTGGGGCGGACCCAGGTTATAAAAGGGGCTGGAGCCAACAAGGAGGTGCGCAGTCTTCTATTATGCTACGAAAGAGCACACCTCCATGTGTTGAACCCATTGCGGCTTTAGGCCAGAGGTAGGCAGGGATAGGGTGTCGATGCAGGCCACCACCACAGTTGGTAACGCAGAACGGTTAAGACCAGCTCCTGTCCTACCAGTCCTGCTTGTGCAGCCCAGTGGCATTAACAGGCCTGCTGCTGCTGATGCGCCTGCTGTCCACAGGTGTGCCCCTACGCACACGGTCAGCGTACTCAATGGCCCCTGTGTTGTTAACAGGGAGTTCCTGGGCTGGGTGGGCATGTGGACCCTGTGACGCTAACAGGGCTCACAGTCTCCAGATCCGAATGGCGTCTAACTCGGTTCAGGCTACTATTAGTTTCATAGCCACACAGCTCTGTATCCTCCACCAAACCTTCCAGTTGCCAACCTCTCCTTTTCCAACTGGGAGCACGGTGGACACTGACTGCTGATGGGGATATATACCTTTCTCTTTCTTTTCTTATTAATTTTCGTTATATAGCGGTAACATAGTATATACCACTTTATCCAAATCTGCCAGTCCCACTGTAACAGATGGTGTTTCTTCAGCAAATGTTACTGTTGCTTAACCACCAAATCCATGGACCAAAACTTTTTTCCCCTTTCCAACACACCTGTTCCCCTTTCCACCAGCATCTGTCCTTTTTCAACTCATTTTGGTATATGACCAAAAGTGCAACTCTGTAGGGACACTGTACTCAACGCCATCTCAGCACAGCAGCCATCCCTCGGTCCCTCCGATGTGGACGAGTAAAAGACCATTTCCTCCTATCCATGACAAAGCGTTGAGATTCACTCTGTGCAGCACTGGTGTTTAGTGGAAAAGTAGATCTAAGATTGCGTACCACATTCTGCAGATACTCCTGTATACGTGCGTCCATTTCTATGGCAGGAATTATTTTGCCAAATTTTGTCTTGTACCGGGGATGTAACAGTGTGGCAACCCAGTATTCTGGATTACTTTGAATTCGTACAATCCGAGAGTCATGTTGTAGGTAGTGCAGCAAGAAGCCGCTGATGTGTCTTGTGCATCCAGGAGGACCAAGTCCTTGGTGTGTTGGTGGCAGAGAGGTGAGAATCGTGCCTCCTTCCTCTGCCCTCTCACCACAACCTCGCACAACCAAAATGTGAGCAAGCTCTCACTCATCTGCTGAGTCTTCCATGCCCATCGCCAGTTCGTCCTCCATTTCTTCATGGGCTCCTGCACCTTCCTCAACACTTTTTGCTGATACTATGCGCCCTTGTTAATCCCTCTCCCTCACCATGACTGCCGCATAGGTGCCGCTGACCATCTGGACCTCGTAGATCTTGTTATCCCTTCCGCATATGACTCCTCCTGTACTTCCTCCCCTTCCTCTTGTCCCAACACCTGACTCCGAATAATAATTACAGTGCGCTCCATCATGTAGATGACCAGAATTGTCACGCTGAGAATGACATTGCCAGTGCTAAACATCTTCGTCGACATTTGTAAACTGTGTAGCAGGGTGCATAGGTCCTTGATCTGACACCACTCCAGCAGCGTGATCTGCACCACCTCTGGATCAAGTTATCCCAGGCTATATGTCATAACGTATTGCAGCAGGGTTCGGCGGTGCTGCCACAAACGCTGCAACATGTGCAGATTCAAATTCCTGCGTGTGGGCACATCGCATTTCAGGCGTTTAACCACCAGACCTAAAGACTTCTGTAGCGACGAAAGTTGTTGAGCTGCTGTGTGCGCACGATGGAAGTGAGCACATAGCGAGCGTGCACGCTGCACAAGGCCATGTAGGCCGTGATGGTGTTTTAAAAATTGCTGGAGAATTAGGTTCAACACGTGAGCCATACAAGGCACGTGTGTCACATTGCCCTGACGATGGCCCGCAGCCAGGTTTGCATCATTGCCGCACACGGCTGTTAAGTCACCAACGGAGTCCGCTCCGTCAATTTGTACTCCGGTCGCCAGGTGACAACGTGTTCCTTTCATGAATAGTGCTGATGATGGGAGAGGAGTCGATGCCAGCGGCGCAGGTGGACGCAGGTTATGCTCACCCACTGGGCTGCATTACCTTGACAGATGCAGAATCTCTGGCTGAATGTAGCTGGTGGGTATCTCACAGATGAAATACCATCATTCAGCTACAACCAATGGGAAGACACCACACCCTTTTTTATGCCCATCCTGTCTGCAGACCACTGCCAGACATAGCTATGACCTCTGGTTACTTTTACCCCCAGTTCAGTTTTATGATTTTGTGTGCTTGTTACCTGACTACTTTTCCTGCTTGCTGTTTATGTACCTTGTTGGCCGATCCGCATTTCACCTATGCTTGTTTTCTGATTAAGTCCTGGCCGTCCCATTCTGTTCCTGTTCCTCAATTAATGTTTTGACCCTGCCTGACTACTATTCTCTGGAACTGCAGCCTTCCACAGGTATTAATCACCTTGGGCCCTGTGCAATTCCTAATCCCTGTATAGGGGTTAAAGGGTTTCAGGGTTCTAGGGGTCCTGCTTGGTGAGTGGCTTCCCTCTAGCCTATCATTAACAGCCCATCTGAGTGTGTGGATCAAGGAAGGCGTTACACCGTGCTCTCTGCAGAAGGCCATGTGGTCCAGGATAGTGCTTTAAAAATTGCTGGACAACCAGGTTCAACACGTGAACCACACAAGCGATGTGTGTCACATTGTCACAGCGAAGGGCCGCACCCATGTTTGCATCATTGTCGCACTCGGCCTTACCTGGCTGCTGGTTGAGTGGAGACAACCATTGATGAAACTCGGTATCCAGAGCTAACCGTCCACAACTTCTCAGCGGTGTGACTCACATTTCCCATACATTTCAAAGTAAAACTTTGACCGCCTGATGGCATTGAGCTCTGCTGCCAGCATAGTAAGGAGGTGTGTGGTAGTCCTTGTGCGCAGTTACAAGGAAGGGTGGCCTGACCACACAGGGTTTGCGCCAAGGTGGAGGACCCACACGAGGTTGAAGAGGCAGAAGCAGTGTATTAACTTCTACATACAGAAGAAGGATTGAAACAACTCGTGGGGACGGCAAGACTTGGACAGCAGACCCTTCTCCATCTCTCACCATAGTTTGCCAGTGCCCAGTCAGTGACATGTAATGACCCTGTCTATGCTTACTGGTCCAAGTATCTGTGTTGAAATGCACCCTGTCGCACACAGATTTTCTCAAGGAAGTGGTGATGTTGTGTGCGACATGCCGGTGTAGCGCGGGCATGCTTTTCTTGGAGAAGCAGTGGTGATTGGGCATCTGGTACTGGGGCACAGCGACAGACATAAGGTCTGTAAAATCCTGTGTGTCCACTAGGCGGAAAGGCAGCATTTCGGTAGCCAACAGCTTACAGAGGGATAGAGTCAACCTCTTCGCTTTGTCATGGGTCGCAGGAAGTGGCCTTTTATTTGACCACATCTGAGGGACAGAGATCTGGCTGCTGTGTGTAGACGGTGTTGAGTAGGGTGTCCCTGGAAAAATGCAGGTTTGTGAGGAAAGTGCAGGCGGAGACATGATGTTGCCTTCATCCAACGTTGGTGCTATCGATGTCTGAGAGAGCTGTACACACTCACTTGTTTCCCCTTCCAAACCAACTGACAACCTACCAAGCAAACTGCCTGTTGCGGTTACAGTGGTGGAAGTTGTGGGTGGAAAAACAGGTGTGACAGCTGTCCCCACAGTCCTAGAAGATGACGAGCGCGCGGATGCACTGGAAGGGGCAGGCGGTGGATGGTTCGCTCCGCTAGGCCACATTGCAGCACGGTGAGCTTTCCACTAGGACATATGATATTTATTCATGTGACGATTCATGGAAGAAGTTGTCAAACTGCTGAGGTTTTGACCTCTACTAAGAGAACCATGACAAATTTTACAGATCACATAATTTGGGCGATCTTTTTCTATGTCAAAAAAGGACCAGGCTAGGCAAGGCTTAGAGGCTATGCGACCTGTTGATCCACCCCGAATAATGCTCAGAGGCAGAGTGGTGGCTGAGGATGCCGTTGTAGACGTGCTACCAGTGCTCCGACTCTGTCCAGGAAGGCGCAAGGTAACTTCGTCGTCGGTTGCATCCTCCTCCACCGCCTCTGTTGACCTCCTCGAGTGTCTGACTGTGGGTTGACAGTAGGTGGGATCTAGAACTTCATCATCAATTGTTGTGTTTGCACTCCCCTCCCCCTCAGAACGAGCCTCTTCTTGCCCTGACCGAATATTTAAGTTGTCATCCCAATCGGGTATCTGCGTCTCATCTTCATCAGTATGTTCCTCATTGTCTATAACCACAGGTGTTGGAAAGGCAGCATTTTGGTAGCCAACAGTTTGCAGATGCTGAAAGTCAACCTCCAAGCCATGTCATGCCCTTCTAAAAGCATGTAAAACACAGCGAGGGGACTCCAACCACAGTCTCCCTCGTTGCCACTAACTGGGTCACACACACCCCACTTGACTGGCATCGGTTGAGCCCCCTTTTGAAAAAGAAAAAGATGCTTTGCATGAAGCACTCTCAAAAATACGCGTGTCTTTCCCGTCCCCTGGCTGACCCAGGGGAAGAAAAGTCCTCTGAGAGCCATGTCCACATGTCAGTGGACAGACGCGTGTGCTTATCTGCCAGCAGACCCCCAGCAGCACTGAAGACAGGTTCCGAGAGAACGCTGGCTGCAGGACATGACAAGATCCCCAAGGCGTACGTGGCGAGCTCAGGCAATTTATCCAGATTGGAAGCCTAAAATGAGCAGGGCTCAAGTTGCACAATAATGGAATCGATGTTTCCTTGCATATACTCATATATCTGTGTGTCCTCCTCTTTTTCCTTGTCCAGCTGTTTTGTTTTGGCATGAGTATATGTCCTTGTCACTTTCCCATGTGTTTGTGTTGTGAGTTGTTTGTCACCTTTTGGACACCTTTGAGGGTGTTTTCTAGGTGTTTTTCTGTGTTTGTGATTGCCTGCCATTGTTTCCTATGCAGTTCGAGTTCGAGTTCGTTTGACGAGCCGAACTCGAACGGGACCTCCGTTCGGCGAACCGACCTCGAGCCGAACCGGGACCGGTTCGCTCATCTCTAATCTTCATGCACCCAATCTACAACTCCTGGCAAAGAAACACATCAAAATTGCATGTAGTAGTGATGCGATTTCTTTGCCAGGAGGTGTAGATTTCGAGCAGGAATATAGTGTAAAAAGTTGAGCACTGAATCTGAATCTCTTGGCAAAAAAAACACCAGGAGATGCAGGTCTGTGAACTCAGTTTAATGAGGTCATCTGTAGAGATGAGCAACCTGCCGAGGATCGGATCAGTTCAGGATTTCCAATCCTGCCTGAAATTGCCAATCAAATCAAGGATCCCAGCCGATCCAACTGTTGGTTCTAGCCGAACCCATTAGATTCAATGGGATGCAAAACTGATGTGTTGTAAAATGGTGAAAGAGGGCTGTAAAAGAAAGAAAATAAAGAAGGGTTAGAGCACTACATACTTACCGAATCTCCTTGCAGATGCAGCTCTACTTCTGGGGCTGATCATTGTTTCAAGCACAAGTTTGAATGTACTGTGGTACCTGCCATACAGGGATTTTAATGTTCTTTTTCTATCAATAAACATTGTTAGATTTTATCCATGGATGTGGTATCCTCCTTTTCTTCTGTATAATTACCATAGGTCAGCGGTGCAGGATGGCTATCCATAGTTACATAGTTACATAGTTACATATTACTTAGGTTGAAAAAAGACCTAGGTCCATCTAGTTCAACCTTCCTCCACCAATTCTACATTTTGTCCCTAAGTCACTTATAACCCACAATGTTCTGTATACTGAGGAAATCCTCCAGCCCTTTTTTAAAAGCTGTTATAGTATCTGCCATTACTACCTCTTGTGGTAGGGTATTCCACAGTCTGACTGCTCTAACTGTAAAGAACCCTTTCCTATTTAGCTGCCGGAATCACTTTTCTTCCACTCGCAGTGTATGCCCCTTGGTCCTTAGTATTCAGTATTTTTTATTTACCACATATGTTTCATCATTCCTGTAATACGGGGAGCATATAAATGTCTTTTTTCTACAATTTAGAGACCCTACTTCGATCCTCCACATTTGCAAAGATTAAGGTCCGACAACAGGAAAAGTGGCAACAATTGAAACAGACTATAAATAGTCGAACGCCGCAACATAGATGCATGGGACCGGCCCTGTAACAAGGCCTTAAACAGTATTTCTACCTTCACTGGCTTGTATGCTGAAAGAGGGCAGAGTAGGGTGTACAGGACAAACTGGTGGACTACGAGGGCCGTGCAAGCGGAGATGTTATGGTGGATTGCGAAACATGTGGTGTGCTTGGTTTGTGAGATTGGTCAAAACCACAGGCATTTCTATTTCTATAAAAGCTGACAGGCTCTCACTCACCGCAACTGTATTTGGTAAACAAGTGGAGGATCTGCGGACTGAGACCTAGCTGAGAACAGTTTTGAGGGTGATGGAAGAGGAAGAAGCATGGGATGTGGTTGATGGGACGTTGGGTGGTTGAGGATGGTCGCTAGGCTGCATTTTAGCACAGTTAGATTCCCAGACTAACTTATGTTGGTGGGTCATGTGACGGTTTATGCAGAGTAGTTTTCTTTTACAAAGTTTGCAGAGATTGTGAGTTCAGTCATCCATTCCGGTTGCAAAAAAGACCCAGGCCAGGCAACCCTTGCCTCCCATGCAAAATGTAGATCTGCCACCGCTGCCTGAGTTGTGTCTGAGGATGCAGTGGTTTTCCTACTCAGTTGCGTGCCTCTGGGTTCACATCAAGTGGGATCTACAATGTCATCCACAGGTGATCACACCTTGATGGCTTACCAGTACGGCTCTTGGTCATTAAGGGGTTAATGGGTGGAGGAGACTTTTTTTTCTCATTTTAATTTTGCCTTATATACAAGTTAATATACAGGAAAGAATGTTTCCTGACATATTTTCCTGTAAAATCCAATTTTATCTTCAGTTTTGTATTTTTTTTGTTGTCAGTCAGTGAAAGTGAAGTATTTTCTGTACCAGATCGGCAAGCCACAAATAAGCAATGTGTGCATGACACCTCAGGATTCTCATTGACATTGCTGACATCAGGATTCCCTTTAGGTTTTGTGACAAATCTGTACTCAAAAATGCATCTAAAAATGCAACAAGCAAATTCCCACCATGTACACTTCCGGTTCCGTCCTTTCACCATGCTTTAACCCGCTCTGAGGGTAACTTTCTGTACATATTTACTGTATGCAATACACCATTGCACAGTACAGTATATACTATATAGCATGTCTATCAATTTGCATTTGTGGTTACAGTACTGTACTTTCTTTCTGCTAACCAGTACAGCACATTGCTTGTACTGTAATCTAACACTGGGGAACAATTTGAAAAAAAATTTCTGTTGAGTTAGGTTTTTGAGCTGATTTATACTAAAATTGGCATGCTGATTCCAAAAATGGAGTCAGTTTTTTTCTATCACGTCAAGTTTTTCCTCCTCAACTTATCTGCCTTAGAAGCACAATTGCACTGATTTCTGTAATAAGACTTGTTATCTGAGTACAATTCGAGCTACGTGGCAACTTGTAAGAGTAGTCACAACTAAAAAACATATTTGTCATGCCTATTTCTTATATATTTCATTTTTTGTTCATATTTGTACTATTTAAAAAAAAAAAACAACAGTTTTTAGGTACAGTAGTTTACATATTTTTAAGAAGACAAAAATCCTATAGTTCAAAAACTTGACGTGATTGAGAAAAACTGAGATCATTTCTGGATTCAGCATCCAAAAATTAATTAAGAACAGTTGTCTGACCTAACTCCTAAAAAATTGCGTTCCCCAGTGTAATTGCCTGGGCAGTCTTCCTACCCCATATTTGGCTTAGTTCTGCCCTTATTTTGGGGAGAATAGATTTGGAGTGTGTTTTTTGTGTATTGTACTAGAATACATAAATTTTTTCTCTATAGTACTTCCAGCACACCAACAATTCTATTGTAAGCTAATGTGCAGTTCAATTTGTTTTATATGTTTTTTAATGTACAGTATTTTGTATCAGTGTTCTGTAAAATTTTTATATGAATACAGCACATTATATTGTATTACTGTAATAAATTTGCATAAATGCAGTAAATATTTTAGGGTTTTGGAACGAATTGTCTGCATTTCAATCATTTCCGATGGGAAACTTCGCTTAGATATAAGAGTAACTTGGTGTAAGAGCACACCAAGGTTTCACTATATATACACACTTTTGAAAATCAAGTCAAATATTATTGAGTTTAACAATTTTTTTCCTCCAGTAGTTGCTTTTTTCAAAAATAGTAATTTTTCAGTAACACTTAAGGCCGCTTTACATGCTGCGATATCGTTACTGATATCGCTAGCATGCGTTCCCGCCCCCATCGGTTGTGTGACACGGGCAAATCGCTGCCCGCGGCACACAACATTGTTCAGACCCATCACACTACTTACCTGCCTAGCGACGTCGCTGTGACTGGCAAACCACCTCCTTTCTAAGGGGGTGGTTCGTTCAGCGTCACAGTGGTGTCACTAAGCGGCCGTCCAATAGAAGCGGAGGGGCGGAGATGAGCGGGACGTAACATCCCGCCCACCTCCTTCCTTCCTCATGGCGGCGGCCGCAGGTAAGGTGAGGTTCCTCGTTCCTGCGGTGTCACACATAGCGATGTGTGCTGCCGCAGGAATGACGAACTACATCGTAGCAACGATAATTGAGAATAGGGGGGCATGTCACCGATTAGCGATTTTGAACGTTTTTGCGAGGATTCAAAATCCCTCATAGATGTCACACGCAACGACATCGATAAAGCGACCGGATGTGCGTCACAAATTCCGTGACCTCAATGAGATCGCTTGAGCGATTTCATAGCATGTAAAGTGGCCTTTAGTCTGTGCTTAAGATGTTTAAGAATGAACAATGCTTCATATTAACTGCACATGTCTTTATGTATCTGAATTTTCATAAACAAGTGTCATTCTTTGATTCCTGTCTTTGGCAGAGATTTTGTGAAGGGGCAGCATTTAAGAAATGAGAAAAGTATAAAACATATCCACAAGTCCATTCAACATTACCATAGGTTAGGAAGAATTAAAATGTTGTAAGTGATGATAGCATTGTAAATCAGCCTTCAACTTATTTTTATCTTGGTAAGTTAAAGTAAATATATATATGGTATACATTTCTAAAATGTTCAATTTATTTTATATTTAATTATACTGAGCTTTCTATGTTAAAGAGATTTTTATCTAATGAAGATTCAAGAGTTTTCTTATTATTGGTAAAGGAAGTGTTTTTTTCTTTTTCCATGAGCTATGATGACATAAAAGTGGAAGTTTTTCAATAAGGGATCTATTCAACTTATCACCATTGTGACATTTGACAAACAGAAACATTAAATCATTGTTGACTCAACCTTGAGTTAATCGGGACAGGAACAGAACATTCAATTATTTACTAGCTATTTACCTTTGTCCTAAATAAATTTCTATTAAATAAAAAAAAAAGAAAAAATAAGAAAAAAATGGACTGATATATAGACAAAAGGTAGCCAGATAGACTATGTATTTCATAATGAAAGCACTTCACAATCCACAGTCAGTTAGCACTTGAGTTGTCAAAAGAACAATTAATATGTTACTGCCTTAAGCTTATAAGTGTGATACTCCTTTATTTTTTAACATAAATAGATAGAAGTCTTATTTTCTGTAGGTTGCAGAAAAATTGCTCACCAGGGTTCAATACATCTAAAACAAATTCCTGAGGAGCTGTTTTAAAAATTATGCTCAGGTTATATTATATTTCACTAGTCAAATACAATTTTCTATTGTTTTTCATGAGCATAGGTAAACTTTCTCCCCTCTTTGCTGGCTAACTTTTTTCTAATAAACCTTTTATTATTATAACCAACAATTAATTAAAAATAAAATAAATTATAATTTGACAGTAGAATATTCTTAATATCTCAGGGTCTCCACAATTTGTTACTCTCATCGTTGTATGTGATTGATTTATGTCTGCATACACAAAACACGCTTCTGTTCTGTTGCGCACTATGTGATTTGCAGTATATAAATCAATGTGCTATCAATGACCAATTTGTTCAAACAACTACTTCTTTTTGTGTGGCCAATTTGTTACATTACATATATTTTGATGCCATGTATTGTTGAATATTTGCAGCTTATCCAATTTCAATACCAATATAAACTATGGTGGCTGACTTGTTGCAAACAATTCAGCTGCAAAATCCAGAACCCAGTGAACGGGATGAGAGGCCAAGGCAAAGCGACCATGTCAGTTTCTGCCAATTGATGTTTCTGAAATCAGTCATTGAATTATATCCGTAAGTGCCTTTGATTTTTGAGGCTGTCTTGTCTTTCTTTACTGGATGATTTTGTTTCCTTTTTGACTAAGGCACAGAGCATATCTATGTAAAGATAGATGGTGTGCCAACATTTCTCTTGAGTTACAACAATCTCGCATACGAGATCGCATACCTAATTGTAAGGTGTAAAGCTGGCTTTAGTCTGTCCACATTGTCACTGGACAGACGCGTGCGCTTATCTGTCAGCACACACCCAGCAGCACTGAAGACACGTTCAGAGACAACGCTGGCAGCTGGACACGACAAAATCTCCAAGACGTAAGTGGAGAGCTCTGGCCATTTTTCAAGATTTGAAGCCCAAAATGAGCAAGGCTCCATTTGCAAAGTAATGGCATCGATGTTCATTTGGAGATACTCCTGTATCATCCTCTCCAGCCGTTGACTATGTGTTAGACTTGTTGTCTCTGGTGGCCTTGCAAAAGAGGGTCTAAAAAAATTATGAAAAGATTCAATAAAATTGCTGTTACCAGCACCAGATACTGTGCTACTGGTACGGGTAGACTGTTGAAGATGACGAGACCGTCCCATGTTTGTCAAGTTACAACTGGGAGATTCACTCCCTGCACCTGCACGGTTGTTTGGTGGAAAAGCCGAGCTAAGATCAAGTAACAGCTTCTGCTGATACTCATGCATACGTGCATCCCTTTCTATGGCTGGAATTATGTCACAAAATTTGGACTTGTACCGGGGATCTAATAGTGTGGCAAGTAGAGTTGAGCGCGGTTCATGGTTCGAGGTTCTCCAGTTCTAGGCTCGAGTGATTTTGGGCCCTGTTTTAGATCGAACTAGAACTCGAGCTTTTTGCAAAAGCTCGATAGTTCTAGAAACGTTCGAGAACGGTTCTAGCAGCAAAAAAACAGCTAAATCCTAGCTTGGTTTCCGCTGTAATAGTGTAAGTCACTCTGTGAATCACACTATTATGACATTTCAGTGTATAGTGTGCGTGAACAGCGCCTTCAGATCACTGCTGTTTCTATAATGGCGATCGCCATTTTTTTTTTTTTTTTCCCTTGTCTTCCTTCCCTAAGCGCGCGCATGTAGTGGGGCGGGCCAGCATGTCAGCCAATCCCAGACACACACACAGCTAAGTGGACTTTTAGCAAGAGAAGCAACAGCATGTGTGATAGGATGTCCATGTCACATGTCCCTGCATTATAAAACCGGACATTTTCCTCCAGGACGCCATTATCTCTTCTGCGTCTTTGGTGTCAGACATCACTGTCGCAGCTCCGTCCTTTGTCCTATCGCTGATACAGCTGTATGCGCTCCATACACAGCGCTGGACAGCTTAGGGAGAGCACTTTCTAGCAGTCCTTTTAAGGGCTCAAACCGGCAGGGTCAGAGTTAAGGTGACAGGTCCTGAAAACAGTGACAGCGTCTGTGTAGCCAAGGTCAGGGATTTCCTCCCTGCATTTCCCTATTAGGAGGGAATAGAAAGGCAGGCTTCCATTCCTCTACCCAGAGCCCCACAATCCTGGCACTGTACCATCCTGTCCTCTGCACACTCCAACTTATTATAACTAAGCCATTATACTAGCAAACACTCAGTGTACCTAGTGGCATCCTAAACGTGGCTATTGGACTTTGCTATAGTCCCACTAGTGCAAAGACATTTGCAGAGCACGTCTGCCTGCATTGCACACTCCAACTCATTATAACTAAGCCATTATACTAGCAAACACTCAGTGTACCTAGTGGCATCCTAAACGTGGCTATTGGACTTTGCTATAGTCCCACTAGTGCAAAGACATTTGCAGAGCACGTCTGCCTGCATTGCACACTCCAACTCATTATAACTAAGCCATTATACTAGCAAACACTCAGTGTACCTAGTGGCATCCTAAACGTGGCTATTGGACTTTTGTCTAGTCACACTAGTGCAAAGACATTTGCAGCACCTATGCCTGCATTGCACACTCCAACTCATTATAACTAAGCCATTATACTAGCAAACACTCAGTGTACCTAGTGGCATCCTAAACGTGGCTATTGGACTTTGCTATAGTCCCACTAGTGCAAAGACATTTGCAGAGCACGTCTGCCTGCATTGCACACTCCAACTCATTATAACTAAGCCATTATACTAGCAAACACTCAGTGTACCTAGTGGCATCCTAAACGTGGCTATTGGACTTTGCTATAGTCACACTAGTGCAAAGACATTTGCAGAGCACATCTGCCTGCATTGCACACTCCAACTCATTATAACTAAGCCATTATACTAGCAAACACTCAGTGTACCTAGTGGCATCCTAAACGTGGCTATTGGACTTTGCTATAGTCACAGTAGTGCAAAGACATTTGCAGAGCACGTCTGCCTGCATTGCACACTCCAACTCATTATAACTAAGCCATTATACTAGCAAACACTCAGTGTACCTAGTGGCATCCTAAACGTGGCTATTGGACTTTGCTATAGTCCCACTAGTGCAAAGACATTTGCAGAGCACGTCTGCCTGCATTGCACACTCCAACTCATTATAACTAAGCCATTATACTAGCAAACACTCAGTGTACCTAGTGGCATCCTAAACGTGGCTATTGGACTTTGCTATAGTCACACTAGTGCAAAGACATTTGCAGAGCACGTCTGCCTGCATTGCACACTCCAACTCATTATAACTAAGCCTTTATACTAGCAAACACTCAGTGTACCTAGTGGCATCCTAAACGTGGCTATTGGACTTTGCTATAGTCCCACTAGTGCAAAGACATTTGCAGAGCACGTCTGCCTGCATTGCACACTCCAACTCATTATAACTAAGCCATTATACTAGCAAACACTCAGTGTACCTAGTGGCATCCTAAACGTGGCTATTGGACTTTGCTATAGTCCCACTAGTGCAAAGACATTTGCAGAGCACGTCTGCCTGCATTGCACACTCCAACTCATTATAACTAAGCCCTTATACTAGCAAACACTCAGTGTACCTAGTGGCATCCTAAACGTGGCTATTGGACTTTTGTCTAGTCACACTAGTGCAAAGACATTTGCAGCACCTATGCCTGCATTGCACACTCCAACTCATTATAACTAAGCCATTATACTAACAAACACTCAGTGTACCTAGTGGCATCCTAAACGTGGCTATTGGACTTTGCTATAGTCCCACTAGTGCAAAGACATTTGCAGAGCACGTCTGCCTGCATTGAACACTCCAACTCATTATTACTAAGCCATTATACTAGCAAACACTCAGTGTACCTAGTGGCATCCTAAACGTGGCTATTGTACTTTTGTCTAGTCACACTAGTGCAAGGACATTTGCAGAGCACGTCTGCCTGCATTGCACACTCCAACTCATTATAACTAAGCCATTATACTAGCAAACACTCAGTGTACCTAGTGGCATCCTAAACGTGGCTATTGGACTTTGCTATAGTCCCACTAGTGCAAAGACATTTGCAGAGCACGTCTGCCTGCATTGCACACTCCAACTCATTATAACTAAGCCATTATACTAGCAAACACTCAGTGTACCTAGTGGCATCCTAAACGTGGCTATTGGACTTTGCTATAGTCCCACTAGTGCAAAGACATTTGCAGAGCACGTCTGCCTGCATTGCACACTCCAACTCATTATAACTAAGCCATTATACTAGCAAACACTCAGTGTACCTAGTCGCATCCTAAACGTGGCTATTGGACTTTGCTATAGTCCCACTAGTGCAAAGACATTTGCAGAGCACGTCTGCCTGCATTGCACACTCCAACTCATTATAACTAAGCCATTATACTAGCAAACACTCAGTGTACCTAAACGTGGCTATTGGACTTTGCTATAGTCCCACTAGTGCAAAGACATTTGCAGAGCACGTCTGCCTGCATTGCACACTCCAACTCATTATAACTAAGCCATTATACTAGCAAACACTCAGTGTACCTAGTGGCATCCTATACGTGGCTATTGGACTTTGCTATAGTCACACTAGTGCAAAGACATTTGCAGAGCACGTCTGCCTGCATTGCACACTCCAACTCATTATAACTAAGCCATTATACTAGCAAACACTCAGTGTACCTAGTGGCATCCTAAACGTGGCTATTGGACTTTGCTATAGTCCCACTAGTGCAAAGACATTTGCAGAGCACGTCTGCCTGCATTGCACACTCCAACTCATTATAACTAAGCCATTATACTAGCAAACACTCAGTGTACCTAGTGGCATCCTATACGTGGCTATTGGACTTTGCTATAGTCACACTAGTGCAAAGACATTTGCAGAGCACGTCTGCCTGCATTGCACACTCCAACTCATTATAACTAAGCCATTATACTAGCAAACACTCAGTGTACCTAGTGGCATCCTAAACGTGGCTATTGGACTTTTGTCTAGTCACACTAGTGCAAAGACATTTGCAGCACCTATGCCTGCATTGCACACTCCAACTCATTATAACTAAGCCATTATACTAACAAACACTCAGTGTACCTAGTGGCATCCTAAACGTGGCTATTGGACTTTGCTATAGTCCCACTAGTGCAAAGACATTTGCAGAGCACGTCTGCCTGCATTGCACACTCCAACTCATTATTACTAAGCCATTATACTAGCAAACACTCAGTGTACCTAGTGGCATCCTAAACGTGGCTATTGGACTTTTGTCTAGTCACACTAGTGCAAAGACATTTGCAGAGCACGTCTGCCTGCATTGCACACTCCAACTCATTATAACTAAGCCATTATACTAGCAAACACTCAGTGTACCTAGTGGCATCCTAAACGTGGCTATTGGACTTTGCTATAGTCCCACTAGTGCAAAGACATTTGCAGAGCACGTCTGCCTGCATTGCACACTCCAACTCATTATAACTAAGCCATTATACTAGCAAACACTCAGTGTACCTAGTGGCATCCTAAACGTGGCTATTGGACTTTTGTCTAGTCACACTAGTGCAAAGACATTTGCAGAGCACGTCTGCCTGCATTGCACACTCCAACTCATTATAACTAAGCCATTATACTAGCAAACACTCAGTGTACCTAGTGGCATCCTAAACGTGGCTATTGGACTTTGCTATAGTCCCACTAGTGCAAAGACATTTGCAGAGCACCTCTACCTGCATTGCACACTCCAACTCATTATAACTAAGCCCTTATACTAGCAAACACTCAGTGTACCTAGTGGCATCTTAAACGTGGCTATTGGACTGTTGTCTAGTCACACTAGTGCAAAGACATTTGCAGCACCTCTGCCTGCATTGCACACTCCAACTCATTATAACTAAGCCATTATACTAGCAACCACTCAGTGTACCTAGTGGCATCCTAAACGTGGCTATTGGACTTTGCTATAGTCACACTAGTGCAAAGACATTTGCAGTACCTCTACCTGCATTGCACACTCCAACTCATTATAACTAAGCCATTATACTAGCAAACACTCAGTGTACCTAGTGGCATCCTAAACGTGGCTATTGGACTTTGCTATAGTCACACTAGTGCAAAGACATTTGCAGAGCACGTCTGCCTGCATTGCACACTCCAACTCATTATAACTAAGCCATTATACTAGCAAACACTCAGTGTACCTAGTGGCATCCTAAACGTGGCTATTGGACTTTGCTATAGTCACACTAGTGCAAAGACATTTGCAGAGCACGTCTGCCTGCATTGCACACTCCAACTCATTATAACTAAGCCATTATACTAGCAAACACTCAGTGTACCTAGTGGCATCCTAAACATGGCTATTGGACTTTGCTATAGTCACACTAGTGCAAAGACATTTGCAGAGCGCGTCTGCCTGCATTGCACACTCCAACTCATTATAACTAAGCCATTATACTAGCAATTTTTGCTGCCAGTTTAAGGGCCGTAGTTGCATTGTCAGGGATATTTATTCTTTATTATTCTGCTGTTAATAAAGCTAGACCACCACTGCAATCTACACCACCTCTCAATTTTTACTACCACATTTTCAGTCCACAATCTTGTCGCAATCAACATGAGTGGCAAAATGACAGATGCTGATGGAAAGGGGAAGAGGCGTGGTGGAAAAGGCAAAAAAGGTTTTGTCCGTGGGGAAGGTGGCAAAGCTCCATTATCATCTGCTGAAGATAGACCATCTACCAGCAAAAGTAAGATGTCTACTACTTACCGTGGACAATCCGATGTGCTCCCTTTTTTACGGACACGAACAACAGGAACAAAGGTAGATGATGGGCAAAAAAGGAAAATGCTTGAATGGATCTCAAGTGGTCCAACAAGTGCCCTCTCAGCCACTTCAAGTACCGCATCCAAAAAACACCAGTCCTCTGAGTTGTCATCCCAATCAAACTTGATTTCTCCCAGCTCTGAAGTCTCCATCAGCCCTGCACAGTATGGTGGAACTGAGATGGCTGAGTCTGCAGAGCTGTTCAGTCACACTATAGCCTGGGAATCAGAGGTCTGCTCCCAAGCTACAGTGAGTACAGAACAGGAAATGGTCTGCAGTGATGCCCAAAACCTTTGTGACTCTTATTCAGGCCGTGAGGACCAAGTTTCGGAGCATAATGTTGACCCTTTGTCACAAACTGTAACACCTGTGGTTATAGACAATGAGGAACATACTGATGAAGATGAGACTCAGATACCCGATTGGGATGACAACTTAAATATTCGGTCAGGGCAAGAAGAGGCTTGGTCTGAGGGGGAGGGGAGTGCAAACACAACAATTGATGATGAAGTTCTAGATCCCACCTACTGTCAACCCACAGTCAGGCACTCGAGGAGGTCAACAGAGGTGGTGGAGGAGGATGCAACTGATGACGAAGTTACCTTGCGCCTTCCTGGACAGAGTCGGAGTACTGGTAGCACGTCTACAACTGCATCCTCAGCCACCACTCTGCCTCTGAGCATTATTCGGGGTGGATCAACAGGTCGCATGGCCTCTAAGCCTTGCCTAGCCTGGTCCTTTTTTGACACAGAAAAAGATCGCCCAAATTATGTGATCTGTAAAATTTGTCATGGTTCTCTTAGTAGAGGTCAAAACCTCAGCAGTTTGACAACTTCTTCCATGAATCGTCACATGAATAAATATCATATGGCCCGGTGGGAAGCTCACCGTGCTGCAATGCAGCCTAGCGGAGCGAACCATCCACCGCCTGCCCCTTCCAGTACATCCGCGCGCTCGTCATCTTCTAGGACTGTGGGGACAGCTGTCACACCTGTTTTTCCACCCACAACTTCCACCACTGTAACCGCAACAGGCAGTTTGCTTGGTAGGTCGTCAGTTGTTTTGGAAGGGGAAACAAGTGAGTGTGTACAGCTCTCTCAGACATCGATAGCACCAACTTTGGATGAAGGCAACATCATGTCTCCGCCTGCACTTTCCTCACAAACCTGCATTTTTCCAGGGACACCCTACTCAACACCGTCTACACACAGCAGCCAGATCTCTGTCCCTCAGATGTGGACAAATAAAAGGCCATTTCCTGCGACCCATGACAAAGCTAAGAGGTTGACTCTATCCCTCTGTAAGCTGTTGGCTACAGAAATGCTGCCTTTCCGCCTAGTGGACACACAGGATTTTAGAGACCTTATGTCTGTCGCTGTGCCCCAGTACCAGATGCCTAGTCGCCACTACTTTTCTAAGAAAGGTGTGCCCGCGCTACACCAGCATGTCGCACACAACATCACCGCTTCATTGAGAAACTCTGTGTGTGAACGGGTGCATTTCACCACCGATACTTGGACCAGTAAGCATGGACAGGGACGTTACATGTTGCTGACTGGGCACTGGGTAACTATGGTGATAGATGGTGAAGGGTCTGCTGCACAAGTCTTGCCGTCCCCACGACTTGTGTGTCAATCCTCTGTCTGTCCAAGTTCCGCCACTGCTTCTGCATCCTCCACCTCATCTGGGTCCTCCACCTCCGCCCCAAGCCTGCCTGGTCAGGCCACCAGCGTTCTCACTGCGCAGAAGGAATCACGCACCCCTCATTACTATGCTGGCAGCAGAGCGCAACGGCATCAGGCGGTCTTTAGCTTGACATGTCTTGGGAATAAGAGTCACACAGCTGAGGAGTTGTGGTCAGCTCTGCGGTCCGAGTTTAATAAATGGTTGTCTCCACTCAACCTGCAGCCTGGTAAGGCCGTGTGCGACAATGCTGCAAACCTGGGTGCGGCCCTTCACCTGGGCAAGGTGGCACACGTACCTTGTATGGCTCACGTGTTGAACCTTGTCGTGCAGCAATTTTTAACACAGTATCCCGGCCTAGATGGCCTTCTGAACAGGGCACGAAAACTGTCTGCTCACTTCCGCCGTTCAAGCGCCGCAGCTGAGCGACTTGCATCGCTCCAGAAGTCTTTCGGCCTGCCGGTTCATCGCCTGAAATGCGATGTGGCGACACGCTGGAATTCAACTCTCCACATGTTACAGTGACTGTGGCAGCACCGCCGTGCCCTGGTGCAATACGTCATGACGTATAGCCTGGGCCAACGAGATGCAGAGGTGGGGCAGATCACCCTGATGGAGTGGTCTCAGATCAAGGACCTATGCACCCTTCTGCACAGTTTCGACATGGCGACGAATATGTTTAGCGCTGACAATGCCATTATCAGCATGACGATTCCAGTCATTTACATGCTGGAACACACGCTAAACACTATTCGGAGTCAGGGGGTGGGACAACAGGAAGGGGATGAACTACAGGAGGATTCATATGCGCAAGACACATCAACATCACCAAGGTCCAGACGTTCATCATCACCAAGGCGCCAGGCATGGGAGCATGGGGGACAGGGATCAACAAGGGCGCATGGTAGCAGGCGAGATGTTGAGGAAGGTGCAGGAGGACATGAGGAAATGGAGGACGAACTGTCCATGGACATGGAAGACTCAGCAGATGAGGGAGACCTTGGTCAAATTTCAGTTGAAAGAGGTTGGGGGGAGATGTCAGAGGAAGAAAGAACGGTTAGCACCTCTATGCCACAAACACAGCGTGGACTTGGTCCGCATGGCTGCGCAAGACACATGAGTGCCTTCTTGTTGCACTACCTCCAACATGACCCTCGTATTGTCAAAATTAGAAGTGATGATGACTACTGGCTTGCCACACTATTAGATCCCCGGTACAAGTCCAAATTTTGTGACATAATTCCAGCCATAGAAAGGGACGCACGTATGCAGGAGTATCAGCAGAAGCTGTTACTCGATCTTAGATCCGCTTTTCCACCAAACAACCGTGCAGGTGCAGGGAGTGAATCTCCCAGTTGTAACTTGACAAACATGGGACGGTCTCGTCATCTTCAACAGTCTATACGTACCAGTAGGACCGTATCTGGTGCTGGTAACAGCAATTTTATGGAATCTTTTCATAATTTTTTTAGACCCTCCTTTGCAAGGCCACCAGAGACAACAAGTCTGACACATAGTCAACGGCTGGAGAGGATGATACAGGAGTATCTCCAAATGAACATCGATGCCATGACTTTGCAAATGGAGCCTTGCTCCTTTTGGGCTTCAAACCTAGAAAAATGGCCAGAGCTCTCAACTTACGCCTTGGAGATTTTGTCGTGTCCAGCTGCCAGCGTTGTCTCTGAACGTGTCTTCAGTGCTGCTGGGTGTGTGCTGACAGATAAGCGCACGCGTCTGTCCAGTGACAATGTGGACAGACTGACGTTCATCAAAATGAACAAGTCATGGATCCAGAAGGAATTTACAACCCCTGTGTCATCCTGGGGAGAGTAAATGCTTGTGGATTTGGAATGTGCGTGATGCAAATCTAGCTGTGAAGTGTACAACTAGGGCACAAGTGCTGCCACTGAATGGGTGGGTGTGTGTGGGGCACAATTTTTGGAAAAAAAGGGAGACTCCGCTTGGAGTAACCCTTGCTTACATTGTTTTTAAAAGAAGCCAAGATGAACAAGTCATGGTTCAGCAAAGACTTTATCTACCTACCCCGGTGTCATGCTGGGGACGGTTAATTATGGCGTATTTTTGAATGTGCTTGATGCAAATCAAAACATCCTGTTTGCAACTAGGGCCCAAGTGCTGCCACTGATGGGGTGGGTGTCTGTGTGGCCCAATTTTGGAAAAAAGGGAGACTCCGCTTGGAGTAACCCTTGCTTGCTGTGTTTTTAAAAGAAGCCAAGATGAACAGAGCTGGGATCAGGAAAGACTTTGCTACCTACCCTGGTGTCATCCTGGGGACGGTTAATTATGGCGTATTTTTGAATGTGCTTGATGCAAATCTAGCTGTGAAGTGTACAACTAGGGCACAAGTGCTGCCACTGAATGGGTGGGTGTGTGTGGGGCACAATTTTTGGAAAAAAAGGGAGACTCCGCTTGGAGTAACCCTTGCTTACATTGTTTTTAAAAGAAGCCAAGATGAACAAGTCATGGTTCAGCAAAGACTTTGCTACCTACCCCGGTGTCATCCTGGGGACGGTTAATTATGGCGTATTTTTGAATGTGCTTGATGCAAATCTAGCTGTGAAGTGTACAACTGGGGCACAAGTGCTGCCACTGAATGGGTGGGTGTGTGTGGGGCCCAATTTTTGGAAAAAAGGGAGACTCCGCTTGAAGTCACCTTGCGGTGTTTTACATGACTTTAGAAGGGCGTGCCATGCCTATATCTGTGTCTCCTCCTCTTTTTCCTTGTCCAGCTCTTTTGTTTTTGCATAAGTATATGTCCTTGTCACTTTCCCATGTGTTTGTGTTGTGTTGTGAGTTGTTTGTGACCTTTTGGACACCTTTGAGGGTGTTTTCTAGGTGTTTTTCTGTGTTTGTGATTGCCTGCCATTGTTTCCTATGCAGTTCGAGTTCGGTTCGTCGAACGTTCGGCGAACCGACCTCGAGCCGAACCGGGACCGGTTCGCTCATCTCTAGTGGCAAGCCAGTAGTCATCATCACTTCTAATTTTGACAATACGAGGGTCATGTTGGAGGTAGTGCAGCAAGAAGGCACTCATGTGTTTTGCACAGCCATGCGGACTAAGTCCACGCTGTGTTTGTGACATAGAGGTGCTAACCGTTCTTTCTTCCTCTGACATCTCCCCCCAACCTCTTTCAACTGAAATTTGACCAAGGTCTCCCTCATCCGCTGAGTCTAACATGTCCATGGACAGTTCGTCCTCTATTTCTTCATGTTCTCCTGCACCTTCCTCAACATTTCGCCTGCTACCATGCGCCCTTGTTGATCTCTGTCCCCCATGGTCCCATGCCTGCCGCGTTGGTGATGATGAACGTCTGGACCTTGGAGATGTTGTTGTGTCTTGCGCATATGAATCCTCCTGTAGTTTCTCACCTTCCTGTTGTCACACCCCCTGACTCCGAATAGTGTTTAGCGTGTGCTCCAGCATGTAAATGACTGGAATTGTCATGCTGATAATGGCATTGTCAGCGCTAAACATATTCGTCGCCATGTCGAAACTGTGCAGAAGGGTGCAGAGGTCCTTGATCTGAGACCACTCCAGCAGGGTGATCTTCCCCACCTCTGCATCTCGTTGGCCCAGGCTATACATCATGACGTATTGCACCAGGGCTCGGCGGTCCTGCCACAATCGCTGTAACATGTGGAGAGTCGAATTCCAGCGTGATGCCACATCGCATTTCAGGCGATGAACCGGCAGGCCGAAAGACGTCTGGAGCGATGCAAGTCGCTCAGCAGCGGTGGTTGAACGGCGGAAGTGAGCAGACAGTTTTCTTGCCCTGTTCAGAAGGCCATGTAGGCCGGGATAGTGTGTTAAAAATTGCTGGACAACAAGGTTCAACACGTGAGCCATACAAGGCACGTGTGTCACTTGCCCAGGCAATGGGCCGCACCCAGGTTTGCAGCATTGTCGCACACGGCCTTACCAGGCTGCAGGTTGAGTGGAGACAACCATTTATTAAACTCAGTCTCCAGAGCTGCCCACAACTCATCCGCTGTGTGACTCCTATTTCCAAGACATGTCAAGCTAAAGACCGCCTGATGCCGTTGCGCTCTGCTGCCAGCATAGTAATGAGGGGTGCGTGATTCCTTCTGCACAGTGAGAACACTGGTGGCCTGACCAGGCAGGCTTGGGGCAGAGGTGGAGGACACAGATGAGGTGGAGGAGGCAGAAGCAGTGGCGGAACTTGGACAGACAGAGGATTGACACACAAGTCGTGGGGACGGCAAGAGCTTACAGAGGGATAAAGTCAACCTCTGAACTTTGTCATGGGTCGCAGGAAATGGCCTTTCATTTGTCCACATCTGAGGGACAGAGATCTGGCTGCTGTGTGTAGACGGTGTTGAGTAGGGTGTCCCTGGAAAAATGCAGGTTTGTGAGGAAAGTGCAGGCGTAGACATGATGTTGCCTTCATCCAACGTTGATGCTATCGATTTACCTATATAAGGCCTCTCATAGTTCTGAAATGGATTCCAGTATATTAAATAACAACCTATAAGGGATTCAGGAATCGTACACTATAATATTGAAGCATTAAATTTTTATTTATATAAAGTGCTCGTGCAAAAAATACATAAAAATTTCATCATACATAGGATAACATTTTTGGAATATGGGGAGGGATGTCAAGCCGCACTTATAAGGACCCAAATGGGGCTGTTACAAATGTGGGACCTGCTCTGCATGTAAATATGTGCAGAGATGCACAACGTTTGAGAACAGTGGGGGTATAAAAAACTACTCTATTACATTTAATATTACTTGTAAGACTGAAATGGTGATATACCATGCGAGCTGTTCATGCAATATGATATATATTGGCATGACCACCAGACAGCTGTATTTTTTGCACGAGCACTTTATATAAATAAAAGTTGATGCTGTACACACGCACTTGTTTCCCCTTCCAAACCAACTGACGACCTACCAAGCAAACTGCCTGTTGCGGTTACAGTGGTGGAAGTTGTGCTTGGAAAACCAGGTGTGACAGCTGTCCCCACAGTCCTAGAAGATGAAGAGCGCGCGGATGCACTGGAAGGGGCAGGCGGTGGATGGTTCGCTCCGCTAGGCCGCATTGCAGCACGGTGAGCTTCCCACTGGGACATATGATATTTATTCATGTGACGATTCATGGAAGAAGTTGTCAAACTGCTGAGGTTTTGCCCTCTACTAACAGAATCACGACAAATTTTACAGATCACATAATTTGGGAGATCTTTTGCTATGTCAAAAAAGGACCAGGCTAGGTAAGGCTTAGAGGGCATGCGACCTGCTGATCCACCCCGACTAGTGCTCAGAGGCACAGTGGTGGCTGAGGATGCAGTTGTAGACGTGCTACCAGTGCTCCGACTCTGTCCAGGAAGGCGCAAGGTAACTTCGTCGTCAGTTGCATCCTCCTCCACCCTCTCTGTTGACCTCCTCGAGGGACTGACTGTGGGTTGACAGTAGGTGGGATCTAGAACTTCCTCATTAATTGTTGTGTTTGCACTCCCCTCACCCTCAGACCGAGCCTCTTCTTGCCCTGACCGAATTTTTAAGTTGTCATCCCAATCTGGTATCTGCGTCTCATCGCCATCAGTATGTTCCTCATTGTCTATTACAACAGGTGTTTCAGTTTGTGAATAAGGGTCAACATTATGCTTACAAAACTTGGTCCTCACGGCCTGAATCTGAGTAACAAAGGTTCTGGGCATCACTGCAGACCATTTCCTGGTCTGTACTCACTGTAGCTTGGGAGCAGACCTCTGATTCCCAGGCTTTAGTGTGACTGAACAGCTCTGCAGACTCAGCCATCTCAGTTCCACCATACTGTGCAGGGCGGATGGAGACTTCAGAGCTGGGAGAAAGCAAGTTTGATTGGGATGACAACTCAGAGGACTGGTGTTTTTTGGATGCGGTAGTTGAGGTGGAGAAGAGGGCACTTGTTGGACCACTTGAGATCCATTCAAGCATTTTCTTTTTTTTGGCCATCATCTACCTTTGTTCCAGTTGTTCGTGTCCGTAAAAAAGGGAACACATCGGATTGTCCACGGTAAGTAGTAGACATCTTACTTTTGCTGGAAGATGGTCTATCTTCAGCAGATGTTAATGAAGCTTTGCCACCTTCCCCACGGACAAACCCTTTTTTTCCTTTTCCAACACACCTCTTCCCCTTTCCACCAGCATCTGTCATTTTGCCACTCATTTTGATTGCGACAAGATTGTGCACTTAAAATGTGGTAGTAAAAATTGAGAGGTGGTGTAGACTGCAGCGGTGGTCTATCTTTATTAACAGCAGAATAAACAACAATAACTATCCCTGACAATGCAACTATGGTCCTTAAACTGGCAGCATAGTTTGCTAGTATAATGGCTTAGTAACAATGAGTTTGAGTGTGCAATGCAGAGGTGCTGCACATAGGTTTGCACCAGGGGGACACTAATGGAAGTCCAACAGCCACTTTTAGGATGCCACTAAGTTTACTCAGCGTTTGCTGGTATAATGGCTTAGTAACATTGAGTTTGAGTGTGCAATGCAGTGGTGCTGCAAATAGCTTTGCACCAGTGGGACACTAATGGAAGTCCAACAGCGACTTTTAGGATGCCACTAAGTTTACTCAGTGTTTGCTAGTATAATGGCTTAGTAACAATGAGTTTGAGTGTGCAATGCAGAGGTGCTGCAAATAGGTTTGCACCAGTGGGACACTAATGGAAGTCCAACAGCCACTTTTAGGATGCCACTAAGTTTACTCAGTGTTTGCTAGTATAATGGCTTAGTAACAATGAGTTTGAGTATGCAAAGGGCAGGAGGGTACAGTGGCAGGGTTGTGGGACTGTGTAGAGGAAAGGAAGCCTCCCTTTCTATCCCTCCTAATGGAGAAATGCAGCGAGGAAATCCCTGACCTTAGCTACACAGACGCTGTCATCTTGTGTAGCTGTTAAAATCTGTTTTCACGGACCTGACTGTCACCTATGGCTCTGACCCTGCCAGTATTAGCCCTTACAAGGACTAATAGAAACTTCTATCCCTATTCTGTATAGCGCTGTGTATAGAGCGTACACAGCAGTATCGGAGACAGGAGCTAAATGGCGATCGCCATTATCCAAACAGCAGTGATCTGAATGCGCTGTTCCCGCACACTATACGCTGAAATTTCATAATAGTGTGAGTCACAGAGTGACTTACACTATTACAGCGGAAAGCCAACTAGTAATTAGCTTGTCTTTTTGCTGCTAGAACCGTTCTCGAACGTATCTAGAACTATCGAGCTTTAGCAAAAAGCTCGAGTTCTAGTTCGATCTAGAACAGCCCCCAAAATCACTCGAGCCGCGAACTGCAGAACCTCGAACCGCGAACCGCGCTCAACTCTACACATGACGTACTGAGTACCTCATGCATTATGTCAGGTTAATGCCTGCCTGCTGCCGCCGGCAGCCAGCAGGGATTGATGCACATGTTAGCTGATTTGAACAGCTGACATGTGCGGCTATCAGGTATGAGAGGATTCGTTACCCACTCATACCTGTTAACCCCTTACAGAGCGCTGTGAAAATGTCACAGCGCAATGTAACAGCGCGCCATGGTAAGCATTCACTTAACCAGCTCCATCGGAAGTCACGTGATGTGATCACATGGATTAGATGGTTGCCTTGGTAGCACAGGGTCATGTGATGACTCCTGTAGCTATCATGAGTCAGTTCTTCTTACAGCCGGCAGAAAGCAGTGTGTGTGAGAGGAGAGCTGCTTTTCTGAAGACCAAAGGGATGCTGCTCTGATCTACACAAAGAAAGAAGCAATCAGACTGCTTATCGCTATAGTCCCCTATGGAGCCTAGTAAAATAACATAAAAGTTAAAGACAAGTTTTAAAAAATTAAAAAAAATTTAATACCCAAATAACCCCCATTTGTCCCATTGAAAATTAAATGGTTAAAAAAAAATTAGACATATTTGCTATCGCCGCGTTCAGAAATGCCCGATTTATTAAAATATAACCTCAATTAATCTGATTGGTAAGCAGCGTAACGGGAAAAAAATTCCAAATGCCAAAATTATCTTTTTTAGTTGCTGCAAATTTTGCGCACAATGTGATAACAGGGGATCAAAACGGCGTTTCTGTGCAAAAATGGTAACATTAAAAACGCCAGCTCAAGACTAGAGATGAGCGAACCGGTCGTGGTTCGGCTCGAGTTCGGTTCGTCGAACGGAGGTCCCGTTCGAGTTCGGTTCGTCGAACGTTCGACGAACCGAGCTCGAACTGCATAGGAAACAATGGCAGGCATTCACAAACACATAAAAACACCTAGAAAACACCCTCAAAGGTGTCCAAAAGGTGACCAACAACTCACAACACAACACAAACACATGGGAAAGTGACAAGGACATATACTCATGCGAAAACAAAAGAGCTGGACAAGGAAAAAGAGGAGGACACACAGATATATGAGTATATGCAAGGACACGTCGATGCCATTATTGTGCAACTTGAGCCCTGCTCATTTTAGGCTTCCAATCTGGATAAATTGCCTGAGCTTGCCACGTATGCCTTGGGAATCTTGTCGTGTCCTGCAGCCAGCGTTCTCTCGGAACCTGTCTTCAGTGCTGCTGGGGGTCTGCTGGCAGATAAGCACACGTGTCTGTCCACTGACAATGTGGACATGGCTCTCAGAGGACTTTTTTTTCCCCTGGGTCACGCGTATTTTTGAGAGTGCTTCATGCAAAGCATCTGTTTCATTTTGAAAAGGGGGATCAAGTGATGCCAGTCAAGTGGGGTGTGTGTGGCCCAATTAGTGGAAACGAGGGAGACTGTGGTTGGAGTCCCCTCGCTTTTGAAAAAAGAACCAAGATGAACAAGTCATGGCTCTCAGAGGACTTTTCTTCCCCTGGCTCACCCAGGGGAGGCGAAAGGCAGGCGTATTTTTGAGAGTGCTTCATGCAAAGCATCTGTTTCATTTTGAAAAGGGGGATCAAGTGATGCCAGTCAAGTGGGGTGTGTGTGGCCCAATTAGTGGAAACGAGGGAGACTGTGGTTGGAGTCCCCTCGCTGTGTTTCTAAAAGAACCAAAATGAACAAATCATGGCTCTCAGAGGACTTTTCTTCCCCTGGGTCATACAGGGGAGGCGAAAGGCACGCGTATTTTTGACAGTGCTTCATGCAAAGCATCTGTTTCATTTTGAAAAGGGGGATCAAGTGATGCCAGTCAAGTGGGGTGTGTGTGGCCCAATTAGTGGAAATGAGGGAGACTGTGGTTGGAGTCCCCTCGCTGTGTTTCTAAAAGAACCAAAATGAACAAATCATGGCTCTCAGAGGACTTTTCTTCCCCTGGGTCATCCAGGGGAGGCGAAAGGCACGTGTATTTTTGAGAGTGCTTCATGCAAAGCATCTTTTTCTTTTTCAAAACGGGGGTCAACTGATGCCAGTCAAGTGGGGTGTGTGTGGCCCAATTAGTGGAAACGAGGGAGACTGTGGTTGGAGTCCCCTCGCTTTTGAAAAAAGAACCAAGATGAGCAAGTCATGGCTCTCAGAGGACTTTTCTTCCGAGCCAGGGGAGGCGAAAGGCATGCGTATTTTTGAGAGTGCTTCATGCAAAGCATCTGTTTCATTTTGAAAAGGGGGATCAAGTGATGCCAGTCAAGTGGGGTGTGTGTGGCCCAATTAGTGGAAATGAGGGAGACTGTGGTTGGAGTCCCCTTGCTGTGTTTCTAAAAGAACCAAAATGAACAAATCATGGCTCTCAGAGGACTTTTCTTCCCCTGGGTCATCCAGGGGAGGCAAAAGGCACGCGTATTTTTGAGAGTGCTTCATGCAAAGCATCTGTTTCATTTTGAAAAGGGGGATCAAATGATGCCAGTCAAGTGGGGTGTGTGTGGCCCAATTAGTGGAAACGAGGGAGACTGTGGTTGGAGTCCCCTCACTGTGTTTCTAAAAGAACCAAAATGAACAAATCATGGCTCTCAGAGGACTTTTCTTCCCCTGGGTCATCCAGGGGAGGCGAAAGGCACGCATATTTTTGAGAGTGCTTCATGCAAAGCATCTGTTTCATTTTGAAAAGGGGGATCAAGTGATGCCAGTCAAGTGGGGTGTGTGTAGCCCAATTAGTGGAAACGAGGGAGACTGTGGTTGGAGTCCCCTCACTTTTGAAAAAAGAACCAAGATGAACAAGTCATGGCTCTCAGAGGACTTTTCTTCCCCTGGCTCAGCCAGGGGAGGCGAAAGGCATGCGTATTTTTGAGAGTGCTTCATGCAAAGCATCTGTTTCATTTTGAAAAGGGGGATCAAGTGATGCCAGTCAAGTGGGGTGTGTGTGGCCCAATTAGTGGAAATGAGGGAGACTGTGGTTGGAGTCCCCTTGCTGTGTTTCTAAAAGAACCAAAATGAACAAATCATGGCTCTCAGAGGACTTTTCTTCCCCTGGGTCATCCAGGGGAGGCGAAAGGCACGCGTATTTTTGAGAGTGCTTCATGCAAAGCATTTGTTTAATTTTGAAAAGGGGGATCAAATGATGCCAGTCAAGTGGGGTGTGTGTGGCCCAATTAGTGGAAACGAGGGAGACTGTGGTTGGAGTCCCCTCGCTGTGTTTCTAAAAGAACCAAAATGAACAAATCATGGCTCTCAGAGGACTGCTGGCAGATAAGCACACGTGTCTGTCCACTGACAATGTGGACATGGCTCTCAGAGGACTTTTCTTCCCCTGGGTCATCCAGGGGAGGCGAAAGGCACGCGTATTTTTGAGAGTGCTTCATGCAAAGCATCTTTTTCTTTTTCAAAAGGGGGGTCAACTGATGCCAGTCAAGTGGGGTGTGTGTGGCCCAAATAGTGGAAACGAGGGAGACTGTGGTTGGAGCCCCCTCGCTGTGTTTTACATGATTTTCGAAGGGCATGACATGCCTAAGAGTTTGAGTTTCATCATCTGCAACTTGTTGGCAACAGAAAGGCTGCCTTTACACCCTTTTGAGACCGAGGATTTTCGAGACCTTATGCCCATTGCAGTGCCCCAAGAGCCGATGGCCAGTCGTCACTCCTTCTCCAAGAAAGGCATGCCCGCGCTACCACAGTCGGTTGCAAACAACCTCACCGATTCCTTGAGAAACTCTGTGTGTGACAGGGTGCATTTCACCACAGATACTTGGACCAGTAAGCATGGACAGGGGAGTTACATGTTGCTGACTGGGCACTGGGTAACTATGGTGAGAGATGGAGAAGGGTTTGCTGTACAAGTCTTGCCGTCCCCACGACTTGTATGTCAATCCTTCCTCTGTATGTACAAGTTCCTCCACTGCTTCTGCCTCCTCAACCTCGTGTGGGTCCTCCACCTCGGCCCAAACCCTGTGTGGTCAGGCCACCCTTCCTTGTAACTGCGCCCAAGGAATCCCACACACCTCCTTACTATGCTGGCAGCAGAGCTCAAGGCCATCAGGCGGTCAAATGTTTACTTTGAAATGTAGGGGAAATGTGAGACACCGCTGAGGAATTGTGGACGGTTAGCTCTGGAGAGTGAGACCGAGTTTCATCAATGGTTGTCTCCACTCAACCTGCAGCCAGGGAAGGTCGGGTGCGACAATGATGCAAACCAGTCTGCGACCCTTCTTCAGGGCAATGTGACAGACGTGCCTTGTATGACTCACGTGTTGAACCTGGTTGTCCAGCAATTTTTAAAACACTATCCTGTAAAATAAATCAATAGCGCAATCTAAGAGCACCCGATGTATTAATATTAGATTAATGTAATTAGAAGCTGCTCACCTTCTTTGGTTGTGCGCCCTCGCACAACCTCGGTGATGAGCGTGTAAATCCTCTGGATTTTGAGGGGCTGTGGTTACTGGTGTTATCCGATCCTTTTGGCTGGATGGAGCTGGAGGTTTACCGCTGATGGCTCCTGGTTCACCGACTCCTTTGATCCTGGAGCTTTCAGGTCGGCTCTCCGTCCTCTCGCTGGATTAATCAAAGTGAACTGATAGATTCTGTGATCCTCAGCAGCTCTTTGCCGGATTCCCCTTCAGGAGTAGGCGATGTAGATAATATTGATGAAACCGGTCTTTGAGCGCTATTGATGGATCAGATTCTAAATGTTCTTTTGAAGATTAGGCTTTATTATTAAAAGATAAAGCTCTTATTATCACTTCACAACGCGTTTCAGCAAGATCCCCTTGCTTTCCTCAGGTGTAACAAGAGCTAATACACATAAAATTTATAGGTGAACAACCCCTTGAGTGGGGCTTATGGGTGTGACATACATACAGATAATTAAACCCATAATTGTTAAAAAGGATTTGTTTGATTGATTTGTTTTAAAAAGATTATTTTTAAAAAGATTATTTTTAAAAAGATTATTTTTAAAATATTTTTTAAAATTATTTTTAAATTATTTCTAAAGTATTTTGAAAAGAGAAGTCGGTTAAATTTGTAATACATTTCTTAATAAATTATCTAAACATGATAAAATGAATAAGACCATAAAACAAATATGTCTATTGGAAAACACAGTTTGCACAAGCTTCTTATAAATATATATGTAAAAGAATATAATATATAATAAAATATAAAAATTGCATATATATATATGTATATGTATTATAATAAATTTTTATTCACCCTATTTTGGCCTTTATTCTATGCACACACACTTCATATGTATATATGCACATATACGCTCTATATGTCCTCCTATATGAATGCATACACATACATGCCAACCTTTAACTGGCTTTTTCTTTAAGTATATCCTCCTATTGTTTTATTTTCTAAATTATATAGTCATTATAAATGTGATCATTGTTTGGCAACATTATCTAACATTATATTGTGGCCTTCCGGAGCTAGTGTACCCAATTTAAAGATCCAATAGCTCTCCTTTTTAATGAGCTTATTCAATGCCCTTGGATCTTTATTATCAATAGAATCTATTATTGTGAGTTTCATTTTTGGGTCCCTATTGTGTACATTGTTATAATGTCTTGATACACTGTGTAAAAGGTATCCATTTTTTATATATTGTGCCGATGTTTGTTCAACCCACTCAAGGGGTTGTTCACCTATAAATTTTATGTGTATTAGCTCTTGTTACACCTGAGGAAAGCAAGGGGATCTTGCTGAAACGCGTTGTGAAGTGATAATAAGAGCTTTATCTTTTAATAATAAAGCCTAATCTTCAAAAGAACATTTAGAATCTGATCCATCAATAGCGCTCAAAGACCGGTTTCATCAATATTATCTAAAACACTATCCTGGCCTACTTGGCCTTCTGACCAGGGCACGGTGTAACGCCTGCCTGGATCGACACACTCAGATGGGCTGTAAAGGATAGGCTAGAGGGAAGCCACTCACCAAGCTGGACACCCAGAACCTTGAAACCCTTTAACCCCTATACAGTGATTTGGAATTACACAGGGCCCAAGTTGATCAATACCTGTGGAAGGCTGCAGTTCCAGAGAATAGTAGTCAGGCAGGGTCAAAACATTAATTGAGGAAGAGGAACAGAATGGGATGGCCAGGTCTTAATCAGAAAACAAGCAGAGGTGAAATGCGGATCGGCCAACGAGGTACATAAACAGCAAGCAGGAAAAGTAGTCACAGGTAACAAACACACAAAATCATAAAACTGAACTGGGGGTAACAGAAACAAGAGGTTCATAGCCTTGTCTGGCAGTGGTCTGCAGACAGGAGGGGCCTAAAAAAGGGTGTGGTGTCTTCCCATTGGTTGTAGCTGAATGATGGTACTTCATCTGTGAGATACCCACCACCTACATTCAGCCTGTGGTTCTGCATCTGTCAAGGTAACACAGCCCAGTGGGTGAGCATAACCTTTGTCCACCTGTGCCGCTGGCATCGACTCCTTTCCCATCATCAGCACTATGCACGAAAGGAACACGTTGTCACCTGGCGACCGGAGTACAAATTGATTGAGTGGACTACGTTGGTGACTTAACAGCCGTGTGCGGCAATGATGCAAACCTGTCTGCGTCCCTTCGTCAGGGCAATGTGACACACATGCCTTGTATGGCTCACGTGTTGAATCTGATTCTCCAGCAATTTTTAAAATACCATCCCGGCCTACATGGCCTTGTGCAGCGGGCACGCTGCTATGTGCTCACTTTCATCCTTCGCACCCAGCAGCTCAACAACTTTCATCGCTCCTGAAGTCTTAGGGTCTGGCGGTTAAACGCCGGAAATGCGATGTTCCGACACGCAGGAATTTGAATCTGCACATGTTTCAGCGTCTGTGGCAGCACCGCAGAGCCCTGCTGAAATACGGTATGACGTATACCCTGGGCTAACTTGATCCAGAGGTGGTGCAGATCACGCTGCTGGAGTGGTGTCAGATCAAGGACCTATGCACCCTTCTACACAGTTTACAAATATCGATGAAGATCGTTAGCACTGGCGATGCCATTCTCAGCGTGACAATTCTGGTCATCTACAAGATGGAGCACACTGTATGCATTATTCGGAGTCAGGTGTTGGTCCAAGAGGAAGGGGAGGAAGTAAAGGAGGAGTCATATGCAGAAGGGATAATAAGATCTACAAGGTCCAAACGGTGAGCGGCACCTAGGCGGAAGTCAAGGGACGGTGGGGGAGAGGGATTAACAAGGGCGCATAGTATCAGCAAAAATTGTTGAGGAAGGTGCAGGAGCCCATGAAGAAATGGAGGACGAACTGGCGATGGGCATGGAAGACTCAGCAGATGAGTGAGAGCTTGCTCACATTTCGGTTGTGCGAGGTTGGGGGGAGAGGGCAGAGGAAGGAGGCACGATTCTCATCTCTCTGCCACCAACACACCAAGGACTTGGTCCTCCTGGATGCACAAGACACATGAGCGCCTTCTTGCTGCACTACCTACAACATGACCCTCGGATTTTACGAATTCGAAGTAATGCTAACTACTGGGTTGCCACACTGTTAGATCCCCGGTACAAGACAAAATTTGGCGAAATAATTCCTGCCATAGAAAGGGACGCACATATACAGGAGTATCTGCAGAAGGTGGTACGGATTCTTAGATTTGCTTTTCCAGTAAACACCTGTGCTGCACAAAGTGAATCTCAACGCTTTCTCATGGATAGGAGGAAATGGTCTTTTACTTGTCCACATCTGAGGGACCGAGGGCTGGCTGCTGTGCTGAGATGGCATTGAGTACGGTGTCCCTGCAGAGTTGCACTTTTGGTCATATACCAAATGAGTTGAAAAAGGACAAATGCTGGTGGAAAGGGGAACAGGTGTGTTGGAAAGGGGAAAAAAGTTTTTGTCCGTGGATTTGTTGGTTAAGCAAAAGTAACATTTGATGAAGAAACACCATCTGTTATGGTGGAACTGGCAGATTTGGATAAGGTGGTATATACTATGTTACCGCTATAAAACGAAAATTAATAAGAAAAGAAAGAGAAAGGTATATATCCCCATCAGCAGTCAATGTCCACCGTGCTCCCAGATGGAAAAGGAGAGGTTGGCAACTGGAAGGTTAGGTGGAGAATACAGATCTGTGTGGCTATGAAACTAATAGTTGCCTGAACCGAGTTAGACGCCACTCGGATCTTGAGACTGGGAGCCCTGTTAGCGTCACAGGGTCCACACGCCCACCCAGCCCAGGAACTACCTGTTAACATCACAGGGGCCATTCAGTACGCTGACCGTGTGCATTGGGGCCACACCTGTGGACAGCAGGCGCATCAGCAGCAGCAGGCCTGTTAATGCCACTGGGCTGCACAAGCAGGACTTGTAGGACAGGAGCTGGTCTTAACCGTTCTGCATTACCAACTGTGGTGGCGGCCTGCATCGACGCCCTATCCCTGCCTACCTCTGGCCTAAAGCCGCAATGGGTTCAACACATGGAGGTGTGCTCTTTCGAAGCATAATAGAAGACTGCGCACCTCCTTGTTGGCTCCAGCCCGTTTTATAACCTGGGTCCGCCCCAAACCAGGGTGGACCACAATGCACCTCCTGGAGACAAAAGCAGAGTGTCACATCATGAGTGGCATAACTAGCGTCCTATTTGGAACCGCAACTTCAATAATGACCTCATGGCTGCCACGACACAAACACCTCACCAGTCATCGTCTGACCAGCAATACTGAGGTGACAAGTCATAGGGGCGGGCCTCTGCAAGCCATTTGGGAGTGGCCTGGCCACATCGTCAGGACACCTGATGCCCTGTGGTCTATATGGGCCCCTCCACTTCAGGGGCAGGGCCAAAGAGTTCATTACTGGACCTAGTCTCTGATGCAGTAAGTGCCTGAGCATGCTCAGTAGCATGAAATACAGTCTCTGAAAAAAGACTATCAGCTTTAGCATGGTGTCTAGGCACAAAACAGGACTTAGACCCGGCACAGAGTGCAAGTACCTGTGCAAAGAGGCTTTTCACACTAAGTGTGGGAGCATGCGCTGTATCCCGAAATGAAGACTTAGCCTCAGGAATGGCACAGTCAGGCTGAGCATACTCACTAGGCGAAACACTGTAGTTAGGCTGCAGCTGGGGTAAATCGGCACACGCATGCGCACTAGCTGCCTCTCCACACTTACACGTGGAGGAGAAATTGCTCTTCGGGTGTGGACTTGGAGATGCTGTCTATGAACAGAAGGAAAAGCTAAAAGAAGCCTCACTTTCTATCCCTCCGAATTATCAAATGCAGCAATGAATTCCCTGAGTTTGCTATAACATTAGCGTAGCAAAATGTGCATGAGGGTGTCATGCAGAGGTGCTAGAAATAGCTTGGCACCAGTGGGGCACTAATGAAATACAACAGCCAGTTCTATGATGCCACTAAATGGCATTATTTTTTACTATAATTATAGCTTATTAAAAACAGAGCAGGAGGGTGTCCTGCAAAGGTGCTAGAAATAGCTTGGCACCAGTGGGACAATAATGAAATACAACATCCAGTTCTATGATGCCACTAAATGGCAGTATTTTTTGCTATCATTATAGCTTATTAAAAACAGAGCAGGAGGGTGTCCTGCACAGGTGCTAGAAATAGCTTGGCACCAGTGGGAGAATAATGAAATACAACATCCAGTTCTATGATGCCACTAAATGGCAGCATTTTTTGCTATCATTATAGCTTATTAAAAACAGAGCAGGAGGGTGTCCTGCACAGGTGCTAGAAATAGCTTGGCACCAGTGGGACAATAATGAAATACAACATCCAGTTCTATGATGCCACTAAATGGCAGTATTTTTTGCTATCATTATAGCTTATTAAAAACAGGGCAGGTGGGTGTCATGCAGAGGTGCTGCACATAGATTTGCACCAGTGGGGCACTAATGGAGTACAACAGCCACTTCTTGTATGCCACTAAGTTTACTCAATTTTTGGTATTATAATGTCTTAGTAAGTAACAATGAGTTTGAGTGTGCAATGCAGGCAGACGTGCTGCAAATATCTTTGCACTAGTGGATACTGTGTATGGAGCGTACACAGCAGTATCGGCGATAGGAGCTGCGCCAGTGATGACTGACACCAAGGACGCAGAAGGCAGATAATGGCGTGCTGGAGGAAAATGTCCGGTTTTATAATGCAGGGACATGTGACATGGACATCCTATCACACATGCCGTTGCTTCTCTGGCTAAAAGTGCACTTAGCTGTGTGTGTGTCTGGGATTGGCTGACATGCTGGCCCGCCCCACTACACGTGCGCGCTTAGGGAACGAAGACAAGGAAAAAAAAAAAATGGCGATTGCCATTATACATACAGCAGTGATCTGAATGCGCTGTTCCCGCACTCTATACACTGAATTTTCATAATAGTGTGAATCACAGAGTGACTTACACTATTACAGCGGAAAGCCAGCTAGTAATTAGCTGGTCTTTTTGCTGCTAGAACCGTTCTCAAACGTATCTAGAACTATCCAGCTTTAGCAAAAAGCTCGAGTTCTAGTTCTATCTAGAACAGCCCCCAAAATCACTCGAGCCGCGAACTGGAGAACCTCGAACCATGAACCGCGCTCAACTCTACTCAAGGCGCAAAAAATAAGTAATCACTGAGCCATAGATCCTGAAAAATGAGAACTCTATAGATCACGTAAAATGGTGCAAAAAGTGCGCCATTTTTTTGGGACAAATTTCTGAATTTTTTTATCCTATACATGTTTGGTTTCTTTGAACTCGTTCTGACCTGAGGACACTGACACATCAATTTTACCATATAGAGAACACAGTGAATAAAATATCTCAAAAACAATCATGCAATCGCATTTTTGTTTTGAAATTTTTTTGCATTTGGATTTTTTTTGTAATTTTCCTGTACATTATATGGTAAAACTGATAGTTTAATTTAAAAGTAGAACTCATCCCGCAAAAAATAAGCCCTCATATATCAAGACTGACAGGAAAATAAAAAATTAAGTAAAATCCGGCATTCAAACTTGTAGAATTTGCAAAAAGAATTTTTGTTATTATTTTTTTATTATTTTTTTGACAGGCGTAGACGCATACCAATGAGGACCTGAGTGGCAGCAGATCAGAATAGCATGCTTATTAGTGGAGAGACCCCTGACACAGGCAGACTGTGTGAAATAATGTGAAGAAGGTCATATATGACCGAAACGTTATATTGATTGTCACACAGAATACTGCGCCTGTCAAAAAAATAATAAAAAAATAATAAAAAATTTTCCTTTTGCAAATTCTAAAAGTTTGAGTGCCGGATTTTACTTAATTGTTTATGGAGTTGCACCCTATCTGAACACCAACAAGGTTTATAAGGAGTGCCATATTTGCAACCAGAATAGAAAAATAAAAAAGTTAGGTGAGCGAAAAAAGAACAGAAAAACGGAAAATTGCCTGAGGGTGAAGGGGATAGACATTTATCAGCTATACAGAAAATGTCTTTTCCCTGCAGAACTGTAGACAGTCTAATGATATGGATGTGGAGGATGTGGCTAGTCCTTCCTGATCTCAACCCAATTTTTCTAGGGAAACTTCAGGTGAAGCATCAGCAACAATGGAATCTGAGATTATTTCTTCTCAGTAATACAGCAATATACTCATGAATACACAACTATCTATGGGCGTGTCTCAGGCCACAGCCATAGAAGGAGATGCAGCCTATCGAAAATGTCAGTGGTCAATGAGATTGATCAACAGATTTTGAATTATTTAGGAAATATATAACATGAGGATATTTGTCAAGTTTCTGAAGATATTGTCACACTATTGTATTGTCAGAATGTTGTCTAAATTCCTCTGATTGTAATACGCTAATATTTGTTGTGGTGGAAAGGTTTTCTAAAATTACACATTTTATGGCTTACAATCATTACCTAATGCTAAAACTTTAGCCCAGGTGTTAATATGTGAAATTGTCAGACTCCATGGAGTACCGTCTAATATTGTTTCTGATAGAAGTACTCAATTTATTGCCAACTTTGGTAGTGGTTTGTTCTCTTGGTTAGGGATTAAATTGTTTTTTCTTTGGCATTCTATCCTCAGTCTTATTGATTAATGGACAAACAGAACTCATGAATCAGAACTTGGAGCCATATTTGTACTGTTTTTTCTCAGATTATCAGGAGGAGTTTGGTATCAATAATTGCCGCCATGAATTCTCTTGTGTATCTCCTTTCTTTAGTGTTAGCACTATCGTCAACATGGGAGAAGGTTTAGCAGCATTTGCGTGAAATGACCTTTAAGTATAAGCGTTCAGCTGATGGTAAACTTGTGTCTGGTCCGGAGATGTGTGTAGATGATCTGGTGTGATTGTGTGTCGGTCGTGGACAGGTGCTGCCTCTGCTGCGGCAACCGGGGCTGCTCGAGTGATGCTCGGGTGCGGGATCGTGTCTGGGGCTCGAGTGGTGACCAGACCCGGGGCTCGTGCAACCTCCCGTCCACAGACGCAGTGAAAGAGTGAAAGAGGGGGGGTATTTACAGTGGAGTTAGTCTTTTGTCTGTGACGCCACCTGTGGGTTGCGGTGATGGGATGCCGCTGCCTCTTGGGGGGCCAGTATCCGGGACCGATGGTGTTGGGCAGCAAGGTGGTATCCCATCCATGGGTAGGGGAGGTGTAGTCCCGGGGGCAAGGTGTAGGTAAGGAGCAGAGCTGGGGCGCTGTCGGCAGGTTGGACCGAATGACACCGTTGTACTCACAATTAGGAAGAAATCACACCAAGTCTGTATTGTAAACCAAGGCCGGATGCCGGTTGCCTCTGGAGGGGTGTGCTGGTCCTGCACATGGGTTGGCAGTGTAGGGGTCCTTCCTCCTGCACTCGTGTTCTGTGGTGTATGGATTAACCCCACGTGGAACAGGAGAAATCTGCTCCCCTGCAGTTTTTGACTCAGAAGGAGCCGTTGACCGCAGTCGCTGACCCGTGAGACTTCAATGGGTTCTTGGCGGACAACCTGTCCCCCGAGTTGGGCTGCCGGTCTGCTCTATCTGGGCTTCTCTCTTCGGGAACAAGGCCTGGTACCTTGTCCTGCTGGTCAATTAACAAGGGGCCTGAAGCTTGCCTCGTCCTAGGGTCCATGTACCCCGCCCGTGCACGGTTTCCGGACTGGATTCCCGTTGTCGGTACCGGCGGACTACAACCCTGCTCCGGTCCACTTCAGGTCTCCCGCGACTGGATCTCCATTGCTTTTGACCCTACAAAGCCTTCTGCCACCTAGTCGGTCCTCCCGTGGTCCAAGGGCTCCAACCCTGACCACACTGCACTTCAGCTCCTGCCACCGACTGCTCCTCCAACTCTCCACTCTACTCCACTCCAACTGACTGCACTGAACTTCAAACTTCAACTCTCCGGTTCCCGCCCCCTGTCACCTCAAGACCCCTAGGTAGGCATTCCCATCCGCCTGGTCCCGCGCACTGGTGTGTCCTGGCTGTCATGGGGGGGCAACTAGGATTTGTGGCTGGTGCTCCCATGTGTGGGGTGTGTGGTGTTAATTCCCAAGGAGGAGGCGATTCCTGTACCCTTGGTGGGGGGTAAAGTCATCTGTGACTACCTGGTTTTACCAGGGCGTCACAATTGTGTGGCGCCCTGAGGCTTCAGTCGCCACAGAGTATTGCATTTGTTTTAAGATTGTAATTCTCTCCTGGGTGAGAAGAGGTTAATCACTGGTTTGTTTCACTTACACTAAATCCTGAGCTCATAACTTACATAAAACACTCAGATAGTGAGCCAGTCACCGCACACAGGAAACCAGGCTGGGGAAATCCCCCCAGCACTGCTGAGTCATTCCTGAGGTGGGGGCCGCTCTCAATGAGTAAAAATACAAGCAGTCAGTCACTTTTAGTCAGATAACAGTTCAGGACAGAGAAGGGAGCAGAAAGCTTGAGAAGAACTAAAGCAACCCTGGCACTGGGATGGGAGATAGGTGGAGATAGTCCTGGAGCCAGGGGCCAAAACACCACACTGAGTCTGCAGAAGTGAGACTGAAGGAGGGTGAGAGACAGAGGCAGCCGGTAGAAATGTTGGGACAAGAGGAGATCGTAGCTGAGGTCAAGCCTAACCGTTCCCACAGTGTCAACGCAAGTCGGGGTGCAGGACCCTTGATTGGGGACACCTTCACAGACTCCCAACAAATCTGCAGGAGATGGGTATTTCATGTCCCATCGTCCACTACCCATCTTCCCGGAGCACAGTGACATATAGGATCCGGGGTCAGGGCTACGATCGGACCCAATGGCGAGGACCCGCGTCACCTGCATACGGGACACTTAACACCAACAGTGGGGTCCACAAATTCCTTCAGGCTATGGGGAACCATGTGTCAGTGCAAAGAGGAAGGTCTCACACATTTCCACAGACACCGATGATTGCCTCTGATTCACCCGGGACCGGCTGGAGTCTATCCATGGCGGCGGAGAGTGGCACCTCCGGGGCACCTTAATAACTGTGAGTAAATGGAACTTTGAACCGCAGCACCCTGTGTCGTCCTTGTCATTGCCGGTGCTGCCGCCCCGCGCTTCGGCGCCATCAGCCGTCCCCATCATCCTCACCCTCCCTGGGGCTCTCTCCACCTGTGGGGAGCTGGACTATCTGGGCTGTGCTAACATCAACCCCAGAGGAGACCAACATCTCGTAGCAGCGACTAATCCCTGGCCGCACACCACGGGTGGCACTGCAAAGCATCCCCCATTCCCATCTAACACTGCGCCTGGAAGAGGAAAGGTCGCAGGAAGGGTCTGCGGCGGAGGAGGCAAAGACCCCAGTCACCACTGCAACTGATGACATGCTTCCCAGGGACCCTTCGCCCTCCTTCCATCTCCCTCTACATCTATACCTGCTCGTTTGTCATTTACATGTAGCCGATGGGGCCACAGAGCCAGGTCAGGCCAGTCACAGCAGAACCCCACATAACCACTGGCCCGGTGATGAGTAACCCCTTAGGCCCTGTGGGGCGCCACAATTGTCCACGAGAAACATTAAGCTTAATATACCTTAAGGAGAGAAGTTGGGAACCAGCCTCAGATATCCATGCGGTGTGTCTATTTTTGGAAATGTAATTCCCGTCATCTGGAGAGATCTGGTCCTGAGGGCCCAGAGGCCCCTCATAGAGGGAGGAGTACTGTCACACTAAGTTTTGCTCCAAACTCGCCGATTGTCATGACGGCATCAGATGCTGTTCACACTACAGATTCTGACACTCCACCCTTTGGTTCCTTTGGTGCTTCTGAATTACACAGGCAGGCTTGGTGTCGACGCGCTGTGTGCTTATTCATGGTCAGGCTAACAATAGTTAACCTATGCTAGCCTACTGGTTACCTCTGGGATCATGTTGTTGGAAACATATTACATTTGCTCCCTGCCTTTTTAAGATGGTGCAATCTGTCTTCCCACACCATGAATAGTTTATTGCTGTGTTGGTCTGTGTCCTGATGATTATATTGTGTGGTGTTTGGAGTTGTTGTATAGTTCTCCCGTTGTCTTGTTGTTTCTTCCCTGCTTTTATTTTCCTCTGTAGCTCTTGTTGTTTTATCCCTCTCTGTGAGCCTGGTTTAAGATAGAGTTTTGCTTTTCCCTGTTTGTCTGTCTCTGTTGGTTTTATCACACTCCTGTCCCGCCTCTCCCCTTGAGTAGTAGGGAGAGGGTATAAGATCAGGGCTGATCAGAAGCATGGCCAGGAAGGCAGCTCAGACATCCTCACCTTCAGAGGTAACTATGAGATGAGGGAGATAGCAAGGGTTCCCCTAGCCTGAGGGCCAGTCTAGGAGCCCTTGTCACTAGCTTTCTGCATAACATCCGTGACAAGCACATCATGCAAGAAACATTGCATAGAATATTTTTTATTATCTAAGTCTTTCTACATTCAAGTGTTGTGTAGTGTGAGTGCAATAAAATATTACTGATCACCATCTTCACAGTGCTGCTTCTTACTCACATGGCTGAATATATTGACATGGATCACAATGTGTACTTTGCATAAAATAGAGGTTGCTTTTATAATGTAAGTCTCATTCTTAAGGCCGCTTTACACGCTGCGATATCGTTACCGATATCGCTAGCGTGCGTAACCGCCCCAATCGTTTGTGCGATACGGGCAAATTGCTGCCCGTGGTGCACAAAATCGCTCGGACTCGTCACACTACTTACCTGCCTAGCGACGTCGTTGTGACCGGCGAACCGCCTCCTTTCTAAGTTCGTTCGGCGTCACAACGACGTCACAGAGCGGCCGGCCAATAGAAGCAGAGGGGTGGAGATGAGCGGGACGTAACATCCCGCACACTTCCTTTCTTCCGCATTGCCGGTGGAGGCAGGCGATGTGTGCTGCCACAGGAACGACGAACAACATCGTACAAGCAGCAGCAACGATAATTGGGAATAGGGGGGCATGTCACTGATAAGTGATTTTGCACATTTTTGCGACGATGTAAAATCGCTTATAGGTGTCACACGCAACGACATCGCTAAAGCGGCCGGATGGGCGTCACAAATTCCGTGACCCTAACGAAATCGCTTGAGCGATGTTGTAGCGTGTAAAGTGGCCTTTAGGCCGATCTCTCATCGTATCACCCAGCACGACTGTACACTCTCCTGCAGAAGCGGGTCAGCTATACAGCTGAGACGCTTCTGTCCAGAGGGCGGCAGATCGTGCTAGGTGATACGATGAGAGCCACGAGTGAGTGACTTGCAAGTGTGACACCGGTCTTAGACTAAGGACAGAGTCACACTTGCAAGTGACTCGGCGAGTCTTGCATTGGCATTACCCGGCACAGCCATACACACTCCAGACAGGAACATCTCAGCTGCATAGAAATAAATACAGCCGACTCGCTCCTGTCAGGAGAGTGTGCGGCCATGCCAGGTGATGCTGATGCAAGACTCGCTGAGTCACTCGCAAATGTTACTCTGGCCTTAGGCTGGAGTCACACTTACAAGTGACTTGCCAAATCTCACATCGCATCACCCGGGAACGGCCGCACACTCTCCTGAAAGGAGTGGGTTGGCTGCATGCAGCTGAGACACTCCTGTTTGGAGAGCATCAGGTCATGGGTAATGTGATGCGAGACTCGCGCGATTCACGCAACAGTCACTTGCAAGTGTGACTCTGGCTTTAGACTTACATAAACCCTAGTGTGATTCAGCAAGTCTGAGTTTCAGTCATGTAAGTTAGAGAAGCAATGGGAGTGGTGCTCAAAACTGGGGAAGATGGCGCTCAGTAAGTATTTAATTACATTTACACTGCACAACACATTTATCTACAGAGGTATAGTTAACAAAAATAATTCTTGTGAAGTTTTTTAAGAGCACCCCTTTTAACAATTTTTCAAATGCTTTAGAAATGTGTGCAAAACAAGTGAATAAAGTACATGTTTGTAAAGTGTAGCAAGTATTGTGAAAAGTAATATATTCCATGTTCTATTTATCTATATTTTGTCAGAAGGTCAGTGGTTGTAATATGTCGCACATGATGCTTTAGTTTTAAAGGAATAATTGAGCACATTGAAAAAAGAGAATTTTGTTTACTTACCGTAAATTCTTTTTCTTATAGTTCCATATTGGGAGACCCAGACATTAGGGTGTATAGCTTCTGCCTCCGGAGGACACACAAAGTACTACACTCAAAAGTGTAGCTCCTCCCTCTGAGCTTATACACCCCCTGGAGATCCAGATCTAACCAGTTTAGTGCAAAAGCTGAAGGAGAATAGCCACCCACAAGTAAAAACAGAGCAAGAACCGGAACAACCGGAGTCTCTGTCTACGACAACAGCCGGTGATAACACGCGGAACAAGAAACTGCCAACAGGCAAAAGGGAGGGTGCTGGGTCTCCCAATACGGAACTATAAGAAAAAGAATTTACGGTAAGTAAACAAAATTCTCTTTTTCTTTATCGTTCCTATGGGAGACCCAGACATTGGGACGTCTCAAAGCAGTCCATGGGTGGGAATAAACAGAACAACTGAGAAGTAGGCGGAGCCTAACTTCACAAGTGGGCGACAGCCGCCTGAAGGATGCGTCTGCCCAAGCTCGCATCTGCCGAAGCATGAGCATGCACTTGGTAGTGCTTTGAAAAGGTATGCAGGCTAGTCCAAGTGGCAGCCTGACAGACTTGCTGAGCCGTAGCCTGGTGCCTGAAAGCCCAAGAGGCACCGACAGCTCTGGTCGAGTGTGCCTTGATCCCCGGCGGGGGAGGCACCTGAGAACCCAGGTAGGCCTCCGAAATGGTGGACCTGAACCAACGGGCTAAGGTCAGCTTAGAAGCAGAGAGGCCCTTACTCCGACCTGTGGTTAGCACAAAAAGAGAGGTGCACCGCCTAATAGCAGCGGTGCGAGACACATAGATCCGGAGCGCCCGCACCAGATCCAGAGTATGCAACGCTTTTTCAAAGCGATGAACAGGAGCCGGACAAAAGGAAGGAAGGGTAATGTCCTGGTTAAGGTGGAAAGGAGAAACCACCTTAGGGAGAAAGTCCGGAGTCGGACGGAGAACCACCTTGTCTTGATGAAAAACCAAAAAAGGTGACTCCAAAGAGAGCGCAGCTAAATCAGAGACTCTCCTGAGGGAAGTTATGGCCACTAGAAAGACCACTTTCTGTGAAAGACGAAACAAAGAAACCTCCCTGAGAGGTTCAAAGGGGGGTTTCTGCAAAGCCGTGAGAACCAAATTGAGGTCCCAGGGATCCAAGGGCTGCCGGTAAGGCGAAATGATGTGAGACGCACCTTGCATGAAGGTGCGTACCTGAGCCAGCCGGGCGATACGCTGCTGGAACAGCACTGACAGAGCCGAGACTTGTCCCTTGAGAGAGTTGAGGGACAATCCCAGCTGCAGACCGGACTGTAGAAAAGACAGAAGGGTCGGCAAGGAAAAAGGCCAAGGAGAATGGCCAGAAGAGCGACACCAGGACAGGAAAATCTTCCAAGTCCTGTGATAGATCTTGGCGGAGGAAGACTTACGGGCCCGAGTCATAGTGGAGATGACTTCAGGAGGGATACCAGAAGCCGTCAAGATCCAGGACTCAAGAGCCACGCCGTCAATCTGAGAGCCGCAGAATTCTGGCGGAAAAACGGACCTTGTGAGAGAAGGTCTGGACGGTCCGGAAGATGCCACAGCACCTCTACGGACAGATGGAGCAGGTCTGGGTACCAAGCTTGCCTGGGCCAGTCCGGAGCAATGAGAATGACTCGACGGCCCTCCATTCTGATCTTGCGCAGAACTCTGGGCAAGAGAGCAAGAGGGGGAAACACGTAGGACAGACGAAACTGGGACCAGTCTTGAACCAGAGCGTCCGCGGCGAAGGCCTGAGGATCGTGGGAGCGAGCCACGTAAACCGGAACCTTGTTGTTGTGACGGGATGCCATTAGGTCCACGTCCGGAGTGCCCCATTTGTGGCAGATTGACTGAAACACTGCCGGATGCAGGGACCACTCGCCGCTGTCCACGGTTTGAAGGCTGAGATAATCTGCTTCCCAGTTTTCCACGCCTGGGATGTGGACTACGTATTGGTGGACTTGGAGTCCTCCGTCCATTGAAGGATGCGTTGTACCTCCAACATTGCCAGGCGGCTGCGTGTTCCGCCTTGGTGATTGATGTAGGCAACTGCTGTCGCGTTGTCTGACTGGACTCGGATGTGCTTGCCCGCCAACAGGTGGTGAAAGGCTAGGAGAGCTAGAAGCACAGCTCTGGTTTCCAGCACATTGATCGAGAGGGCTGACTCGGATGGAGTCCAAGTGCCCTGCGCTCGGTGGTGGAGACATACCGCTCCCCAGCCGGACAGACTGGCATCCGTGGTGAGAATCACCCAGGACGGGGTCAGGAAGGAGCGCCCCTGAGACAGAGAGAGGGGCCGAAGCCACCACTGAAGAGAGCTCCTGGTCTGTGGCGACAGAGCCACTAACCTGTGCAAGGAGGAAGGCCGCTTGTCCCAACAGCGGAGAATGTCCAGCTGCAGTGACCGCAGATGGAACTGGGCAAAGGGAACAGCCTCTATTGACGCCACCATCTGACCCAGCACCTGCATCAGGTGCCTGATGGAATAACGGCGGGGCCTCAGCAGAGCGCGGACCGCCAGTTGAAGAGACTGCTGTTTGACTAATGGCAACTTCACAAGTGCCGGCAGAGTCTCGAACTGCATCACTAGGTACGTGAGCCTCTGGGTCGGAGTCAGAGAGGATTTGGGAAGATTGACAATCCACCCGAATTGGGCTAGAGTGGCAAGAGTGAGCGAGACACTCCGCTGTCAGTCTGCGCTGGATGAAGCCTTGATTAGAAGGTCGTCCAGGTAAGGAATCACTACCAACCCCTGTAGGTGCAGAACCGCAACCACTGCTGCCATGACCTTGGTGAATACTCGAGGGGCCGTGGCTAACCCGAAGGGGAGAGCCACGAATTGGAAATGTTCCTCTCCGATTGCAAAACGTAGCCAACGCTGGTGTGAAACTGCAATTGGCACATGCAGATAGGCATCTCTGATGTCGATGGATGCCAGGAAATCCCCTTGGGTCATTGATGCAATGACTGACCGCAGAGACTCCATGCGAAAATGCCGCACCTGAACATGCTTGTTGAGAAGCTTGAGATCCAGGATGGGCCGGAAGGAACCGTCCTTTTTGGGGACTAGGAAGAGATTTGAGTAGAAAACTCTGAACCGTTCCCGTGCGGGAACCGGTACAATTACTCCGTTGGCCTGCAAGGATGCCACGGCCTGAGAGAAGGCGGCGGCCTTGGAGCAGGGAGGAGTTGACAGAAAAAATCTGTTTGGCGGGCTGGAAGAGAATTCTATCCTGTAACCGTGGGAGATGATATCCCACACCCACTGATCGGAGACGTGTTGAAACCACACGTCGCCAAAGTGGGAGAGCCTGCCACCGACTAAGGACGTTGCTGGCGCGGACAGACAGTCAAGAGGAGGCTGCCTTAGTGGCAGCAGCACCTGCGGTCTTCTGTGGACGCGCTTTTGTGCGCCAGCTGGATTTTTGGTCCTTGGCAGTGTTAGTGGACGCGGCCGAGGGCTTAGAGGATGACCAGTTGGAGGAACGAAAGGAACGAAACCTCGACTGATTCCTACCCTGGACAGGTTTCTTGGTTTTGGTTTGTGGCATGGAAGTACTCTTCCCGCCAGTAGCTTCCTTAATAATTTCATCCAGCTGTTCTCCGAACAGCCAGGACCCAGCAAAAGGGAGCCCCGCAAGGTACTTCTTGGAAGAAGCATCTGCCTTCCACTCTCGAAGCCACAAGATCCTGCGGATAGCGAGGGAATTAGCCGAAGCCACCGCAGTGCGGTGAGAAGCCTCCAGCATAGCAGACATGGCATAGGATGAAAAAGCCGAAGCTTGGGAAGTTAAGGCAACCATCTCAGGCATAGATTCCTTAGTGAGGGAATGCATCTCCTTTAGGGAAGCAGAGATGGCTTTGAGAGCCCACACTGCTGCAAAAGTCGGGGCGAACGAGGCCCCTGCCGCCTCATATACGGATTTGGCCAGAAGGTCAACCTGGCGGTCAGTGGAATCCTTAAGCGAGGTGCCATCAGCCACTGATACAACGGTCCGGGCTGAGAGTCTAGACACCGGGGGGTCTACCTTTGGCGAATGAGCCCACTCCTTGACCACCTCAGGTGGAAAGGGAAAACGGTCATCAGAACCACGCTTAGGGAAGCGTTTGTCAGGGCAGGCCCTGGGCTTGGTCACAGCGACCTGAAAACTGGAGTGGTTAAAGAACACACTCTTTGTCCTCTTAGGCGAGGTAAACTGGTGCTTTTCTGCCAGAGAGGGTTGCTCCTCTGATACTGGCGGATTGAGATCCAGTACAGAATTAATGGACGCAATCAAATCACTAACATCGGAGTCACTTTCGGACAGACCAATGGGGCACATGGAGGCAGTCTCCGAGCCCCCAGTAAAGGTATCCTCCTCATCCTGCGAGTCAGCTTCTGAAACCGAGCCGCGGGACGAAGGAGAGGGAGCCCTGTGTCTCTTTTTAGAAGGACGGGGCCTGGAACCAGATGATGAACCCTCTGTGAGCTCCGGTCCTGAGAGAGACCTAGCAGCAGAGGCACCCTGTGAAGAGGGCTGATGCATGCTCAGCAAAGTCCTGGACAGATGTCCCATGGAGTCAGCAAAAGACTGGGAGATAGACCTGGTTAAGGATTCTACCCAAGCTGGGGGTACAGCCACAGGAGCCGGAGCAGCCTGAGAGACCCCTGGGGGTGCGATTTCAGGCTGAGGCAACGTCAGGTTAGAGCAGGCATCACAATGTGGATAGGTGCTCGGTTCCGGCAGTAGGAGCCTACATGCAGTGCATACTGAAAACAGCTTTGGAGCCTTGCTCCTCGTGTGTGACATGCTGCTGGAGTGAGGGCTCTGCCAGACTGACCCCCAGAGAGTATATACAGAAGGTCCACAACCAGAGGTTGTGGCTTACCAGACCGCTGGAGCAGTTTGTGTGCCCTCCAGATCCCGAAGCCCGGACTCCCAAGCACCTCAGCAGGGATGCTACAGACCAGTGGTGATCGCAGGGAAAAACGCTGAGAAAATGGCCACCGGAGTGAAGAGAGGGGGCGGGACTCACTCTGAGAGCGGGATCTGGAGGGCCAAAGAGATTCACAGGGGAGGAGACATGTACTCAGTGAGGAGTGTCTCTCCCCTTTGTAGAATGGCCGCTGGGCGGAGCCGCGCTGTCCCTCTGCATGAATGACATGCGAGGGCAGTGAAACCGAAAGTAGGCCTCCGGCGAAGCCGGGGCCTAAATTTGAGTGGTGCAGCTGACGCGCAGGCACCATCGGCGTGGTTCTCAGGCGACAGCCAGAGAACCCGTCGGAAATGTCAGAACAATCACTCAGCACACTCTCCCACAACAATAAAGTACAAGGGACCCCCATATATAACCGTCTCAGGTACTTAGCTTGCTGAGACACAGGGTTCCAAGTCCCTGAGGGATGAGTGCTCCGGTCCAGCAGGGTCCTGAAGGGCTGCGGATAGAGACCGGTCTCCTGCCAAGCATGGAAAACCGTGCTGGCTCCCACTTCAAGCCAGAGCCCCGGAGGGATGGTGAAGGAGCACGGCATGTAAGGCTCCAGCCTGGGAATCAACCTTAACAGCACCGCCGACACAGTGGGGTGAGAAGGGACATGCCGGGGGTCCAGGCTTGGACCCGCTTTTCTTCAAACTCTTTCCAAAAATGAAAAATCAGATGAGAATGCATGTGTGGATGTGACCTCCTGAACACAAAGCGATAAACTGGTTAGATCTGGATCTCCAGGGGGTGTATAAGCTCAGAGGGAGGAGCTACACTTTTGAGTGTAGTACTTTGTGTGTCCTCCGGAGGCAGAAGCTATACACCCTAATGTCTGGGTCTCCCATAGGAACGATAAAGAAAAATACATCCTGATTTTATATAACTAATAATAATAATAATATCCAAAAAGAATTTTCCTCTAAAGTGTATTTACAATGCAGACATTAAGGACAGCACCTTGACATGTGTTTTGAACACTTTTTATTTTATTTGTATTTATTTTTTATAGATAAGATTCCAGCTTGTATTTTCTGTGGCTTGACAACCGCTATAAAGCCAGGTAATGAGATTTCAAGGTCATTTAACAATGATTGAAACATCATAACACAGCTGAACACACAGTGCGCCGTTACATCAGGAAACAGGAAACACATTGAGATTAGATGTATCAAGTACGCTATAAAATACAAATAATAAAAAATAAATGTTTAGCATGACAATTCAACTTAAAATGATGTTAAAAACTGAGTCAAAGTCCCTGATGATAAATAATGACACAGTGTCTGCAGATGACCTTGAGATGAAGTCGACTTGTAGAAAAACTACAGACATGACAATGGCACTTAGAAGCTAAATTGAACAAATAGTTATGATTTACACTCTGGAACAATTAAAATGAATAAAATAAATTGTTTTTTTTTCTCTTTGTTCTAAATCATTAAATCACACCATTAATGTAAGAATAACTATTCTGAATTGGAAAAAAAAAATAGTACACAATTTAGAATAATCGAGATACTAAGGCTGAGTTCACATGTCTAGTAATCATCTTTTAAATCAAATCTGTTGGCAAAAAAAGATGCACAAAACCAAATTTCTTGTCTGTTTTGAAAAAAAATATTTTTGCAGGATCCGTTTTTTTTAACATGGGAATCTATGGAAAACAGATCGGTCATCGGATTTCTATTTAGCCATCCATTTTTCATGCATTTGTAAAGGATCATAATTATATAGTAATATAGGTTGAAAAAAGACCTAAAGGCCGCTTTACACTCTGCGATCTTGCTAGCGAGATCGCTAGCGAGCTTACCTGCCCGTGTCGGTTGTGTGTCAAGCGCAAATCGCTGCCCGTGGCGCAATATATCGCTCGGACCCATCACACTACTTACCTGCCTAGCCACGTCGCTGTGACCGGCGAAGCGCCTCTTTTCTAAGGGGGAAGATCGTTCGGCGTAAAAGCGACGTCACTAAGCGGCCGCCCAATAGAAGCGGAGGGGCAGAGATGAGCGGGACGAACATCCCGCCCACCTCCTTCCTTACTCATTGCGGGCGGCGTCAGGTGCAGTGATGTTCCTCGTTCCTGCGGTGTCACACGTAGCGATGTGTGCTGCCACAGGAACTAACAACCTGCGTCATGCAGCAGCAACGATATGTGGGAAATGGACAGCGTGTCAACGATCAACGATAAGGTGAGTATTTTTCATCGTTAGCGGTCGCTCGTACGTGTCACACGCAATGACGTCGCTAACGAGAAAGGATGTGCGTCACGAATTCCGTGACCCCAACAACATCGCGTTAGTGATGTTGTTGCGTGTAAAGCGGCCTTAAGGCCATCTAGTTCAACCTTCTTCCACTTTCCTCCATCTTTTTTTTACTGGATCAGATTCAAATTGAAGATAAATAGCAATCCACTAACGGTCTTGCAAAAAAAAAATTTGTTCAAAACGGGCAAGAAAGTTGTGTTTGCACAATATTTTCGCCAACGGATTGCTACTGGATCCATTCTAGTGGATGATTACTGGACATGTAAACTTCGCCTAAAGGGGTGATACACTAAATGACTTTCTCTTGCCCACTAGCAAGTCTTCACTAGCAAGTCTCCACTAGCAAGTCTCCACTAGCTCCCGATGTCTGGCTGCAGCACTGACACCATGTTGACAATGTAGCAGCCATTTACTGTGCTCAGCGACTCTGCCAGTGTAGATAGAAAGCTCCTTTCAGAGCCCCTTATTGCATTGATTGGCATCGCCAATGCCAGTAATGGGAAGCAGCATCGTAGTCTCGCCATTGGATCTTTACAATTAACTTGCAGCTTTGGACATTCATTAATTGAAGGGGAACAACTCCTGTCGGTACAATAGTGTTAACACTACCTTTATTTATCTTTTTAATGTTTTATTTCTTTTGCATAAAAAAAATCTATTTTCTTTTAAATAATTTTTTAGGTTGCCATATTTCATAGAAGTTGCATATTGAGAATTTTTGTGTTCCAAGATGTACTTTCATTGGTGCATACTACTTTTGGGTGCAGGATGAATAAAAACAGCAATTCTGACATAGTTTTTCAGTTTGTGCAGGAAAAATAATTAAATGGTTTTAACTTTTTTTCTATTTTATATAAATGTGGGATTGTTTATTTAACCCCTTCACAACCAAGGACATACCTATAAGTCCTTGGTCGTGTACGTTCCATTAGGCTATGTGCCCACGGGAGCTTGCTTCTGCAGATTTTGCCGCGGAAAACCTGCGGATTTATCTGGATTGTCCAGATAAATCCGCAGGTTTCAGCAAGTACAGACACTCCCCATGTTATCCTATGGGACATGGGGAGTGTCTGTGTCCACACTGCAGAATGTGCGGCTGCGGAATATGCTGTGGATGTCCCGCAGCTGCACATAACTGCATGTCAATTATTCCTGCGGAATTACGTGCGGAAATCCTGGCTCTCCACTATGGAGATAGAGGCCGGGGCGTCCACAGGTAAATCGCATGAAAGTCCGCAGGTTTACAGCAGCTATATCGCTGTACTACCGCAGCGAAAAATAGCTGCAGATGCCAGCGGGCAGCTGCGGGAAACCTGCAGATATATCCGCAGATGCAAGCTCCCGTGGGCACATAGCTTAATGCGGACTCGCTCAGCGAGTTCGCATTATTCCCCGCATATCTTGGCTGATCTGAGATGTGATTCAGTTTTGATGTGATTTTTTTTTTTTGCCAGGAGAGGCAGTATTGGTGCAGGATTTTGTTGTATAAATTCCAGCACCAAATCTGCATCTTCTGGCAGAAAACCACACAAAACCCACAGTTTTGACGCTGTTTCAGGGTGGTTTTCTGCCAGAAGATGCAGATTTGGTGCTGCAATTTATACACCAAATTCAAGCACCAAATCTGTATCTTCTGGCAAAAAAAAAAGCAATAAAACACCATGCAGTTTAAGGCTATGTCCGCACGTTGCTTTTTACCTGCTTTTTACCTGCTTTTTTGCTGCTTTTTCAACTGCAGCGTTTAATGCCAAAATGGTTGTGTTCTGCTTTTCAAGCAAAGTCTATGGGAATTTGGGTTTCTTGTCCGCACTATGCAGTTCAAACTGCAGCCTTTTTGTTGCAGAACTTTGGTCAAAAACTCAGCTTTGCAGTGCAAAACCCAAATGGCAAAAACAATTCACATGTCAATTGTTTTTGCCATTTGGGTTTTGCACTGCAAAGCTGAGTTTTTGACCAAAGTTCTGCAACAAAAAGGCTGCAGTTTGAACAGCATAGTGCGGACAAGAAACCCAAATTCCCATAGACTTTGCTTGAAAAGCAGAACACAACCATTTTGGCATTAAACGCTGCAGTTGAAAAAGCAGCAAAAAAGCAGGTAAAAAGCAACGTGCGGACATAGCCTCAGTGCTTTTTTCTGCCAGCGGATGAAAATTTGGTGCAGAAATATTTGCACCAGATTTCTGCATCAAATTTGCATCTCTGGGTATAAAACTGCACTGAAACAGCATCATAAAAACATCAGTGTTGTGCAGTTTTCTGCCAGGAGATGTAGATTTGCTGCTTAAATTTATACACAAAATTCCTGCACCAATACTGCATCTCCTGGCAAGAAAAGCATGAAAAAGAATTTTTCTTCCAGGAGATGCAGATCTCATTGAGTTCAATGAGTTCACCTGAGGCGAAATTAGGTTTCTCATAACTCAGAAGGAAGCAAAAGGAGAAAGAATAGGAGAAATAGTAGGTGCCTCATACAGAACAAAAAGACAAGGTGTAAACGTAACAGTGCGGGACACACTGCTTGATTGTTGCACCACCAAGGCACTTGTTAGTAACACCAGCAGCAGTAGCAACAGAAGCCACGACAAAGGTGTTACAGGCTGCAATAACGTGATATCAATGCAGCATACTGAAAAGTACATTGCTAGTCTGCAACTTGGGTGTAAAATTAATTGGACATCCATAACTTGTTCATGTTGATAAATGTTAGGCGGTCTACACCTTAAGGCATGGATGGGGAATTTTTTTTTCTAACAAGGGCCTTTTGGAAATTTCTATCAACCTTTGGTGGCAGCACAAAATTATCAATGTGAAAATGACCCGACTATATTTGGTCAAACAATTAATTAACTTACCCCAATTGTGATGGTTGGAGCTGCTTCTGTTTGGTGTGGTTGTGATGTTTGGTGATACTAATCACGTTGCTTCTCACAACTGCTTTTCCAGGTATATCTTGGTCTAGACTGCAGTCAACTCTTTGTGATAATAAGATTAGTAAACCATATACATCACATAACAGACACAGGTACTGCTGCATATTAATCACAGGAGACACATACATCACTGGAGGGGCTGGGGGCATATATATCACATATGAGATGCTGGGACTGCTGTATATAACATCCCATAGGAGATGCTGGGGCTGCTATATATACATAATAGGAGACATATACATCACAGGAGACACTGGGGTCAAATACATCACATGGGTCTGGAGACATGTATATGCCCCCAGCCCCTCCTGTGATGTATATGCTCCAAGACCCTCTTGTGATGAATATGCCCCCAGCCACACCTGTGATTTATTTGTCCCATCCCTTCTTGTGAGGTATATGCTCCCAGCCCTGCAATGTGTATGCTCCCAGCCCCACCTGGGATGTATATGCCCCAGCCCCTTTTGTGATGTATACTCCCAGGCCTCTCCTGTGATGTATATTGCCCAGCCCCTCCTGTGATGTATATTCCCCCAGCCCCTACTGTGATGCATACGCCCCCAGCCCCTACTGTGATGTATATGCCACAGCCCTTCCTGTGACATATATGCCCCAGTCACTCCTGTGATATATATGCCCCCAGCCACTACTGTGATATATATGCCCAAGCCTCTCCTGTGATGTGTATGCCCCAGCATCTCCAATGTGATGTATATGCCCCAGCGTATCCAATGTGTATCCAATGTGTATATATGCCCCAGTGTCTCTAATATGATGTATATGACCCCAGCATCTCCAAAGTGATGTATATGCTCCATTCCCTCCTGTGATATATATGTCCTTAGCATCTGCAATATGATGCATATATGATAAGAGGGGCTGAGGCATACACATCACAGGAGATGCTGGGGCATATACATGACAGAACAGACTGGGGCATATTCATCACAGGAGGGGCTGGGGCCATATACATCACATAAACTTGGCTGTTTGGCACAGACATCACTCGGGGAACAGACATGACTATGGCAGCATGGAGAGCACTAGGAAGGCACTGACATTACTAGGCATTACTACAGCTGATAAGGAAGAGCTTATCAGCTGCGGCTTTGGTTTTTCATAGCATGTGCAGAGTGGAATTCCACTGTGATGGCACATCGAATATCAACGGGTTATCCAGAGGCCGAAAGACCTCTGTGGTGATGCAGCACAGCGACCAAACCTTATGCAGCAGCTTTTTCAAGCCAGAGGGAGTGGCTTACAAATTGCTGTACAACCAGGTTGAGTATGGGAGCTATGCAAGGCACGTGTGTGAGGTTGCCATGTTGTAGGGCTGCCACCAGGTTTTCATCGTTATCACTAATGGCCTTCCCTGGCTCCAGGTTCAGTGGAGACAACCATTGCTGAATCTCTGCCTGGATAGCTGTCCACAACTCTGCAGCTGTGTGACTGCATTCTCCCATGGATTTTAATTTCAACCCTGCCTGATTGTGTTGAGCCCTATCAGCGCTGTACAGTGATGAGGGGGATTCTGTCTACACTGTTGGAATGTGTGTTACATTAAGGGAGAGGTTGAGGGTGAAGGTGGAGGCAGTAGAAGATGAGGAGGCAGAAGCAGTGGAGGAAGTGATAGATGCAGAAGTTTGTCCCACAAGTTTAGGGGATTCTAAGGGCTACTTTGCACACTACGACATCGCAAGCCGATGGTAGTGATGCCGAGCGCAATAGTCCTCGCCCCTGTCGTAGCTACGATATCTTGTGATAGCTGCCGTAGCGAAAATTATCGCTACGGCAGCTTCACATGCACTTACCTGCCCTGCGACGTCGCTCTTGCTCTTCCTAAGGGGGCGGGTCATGCGGCGTCACAGAAACGTCACACGGCAGGCAGCCAATAGAAGCAGGGGGGCGGAGATGAGCGGGACGTAAACATCCCACCCACCTCCTTCCTTCCTCATTGCAGCCGGGACGCAGGTAAGGCGATGTTCCTCGCTCCTGCGGCTTCACACACAGCGATGTATGCTGCCGCAGGAACAAGGAACAACATCTTAACATCGGTCCTTCCGAAAATATGGAAATGACCTACGCTACACCGATCATACGACTTCAACGCTTTTGCGCTTGTTAATCGTAGTAAAAAGGATTCACATACTCCGATGTCGACAGCGACGCCGAATGTGTGTCACTTTCGATTTGACCCCACCGACATCGCACCTGCAATGTAGTAGTGTGCAAAGTGCCCCTAAGGCGGGCTTTGCACGCTGCGACATCGGTAACAATGTGTTACTGATGCTGCAGCGATAGTCCCGCCCCCGTCGCACGTGCAATATCTAGTGAAAGCTGCTGTAGCGATTATTATCGCTACGGCTGTTTCACACGCACATACCTGCCGTGCGACGTCCCTCTGGCCGGCGACCCGCCTCCTTCCTAAGGGGGCGGGTCGTGCGGCGTCACAGCGACATCACACGGCAGGCGGCCAATTGAAGTGGAGGGGCGGAGATGAGCAGGATGTAAACATCCCGCCCACCTCCGTCCTTCTCATTGCAGCCGGGAGGCAGGTAAGGTGATATTCCTCGCTCCTGCGGCTTCACACACAGCGATGTGTGCTGCCGCAGGAGCGAGGAACAACATTGCCCCTGTTGCTGCACCGGCATTATGGAAATGTCGGAGGCTGCAGCGATGATACGATAACGACGCTTTTGCGCTCGTTCATCATATCAAAAAGGATTTACACGTTGCGATATCGACTGCGACGCTGGATGTGCGTCACTTTCGATTTGACCCCATCGACATCGCACGTGCAATGTCGCAACGTGCAAAGCCGCCCTAAGACTTGTGGAGCAACCAGCCTACCTCTGCAGCCACCAGAATCATCTAGTGCCCAGTGAGCAAGATGTAACGCCCCTGGCCATGCTTGCTCATCCAGGTGTCAGTGGTGAAATGCACCCTGTCAGGCACTGAGTTTTTCAAGGAATGGTTGCTGTTGTCTGCAGCATGCTGGTGTAGCGCAGGCACAACTTTTTTACAGAAGTAAGGCTGGAATCACACTTGTGAGTGTAAAATCGGTCTGATTCTCATGCTAGAAAGTCGGACAATTTCTGTTCACATTTCATCAGTGTGCAATCAGTGTGCTGTCAGTGTGCAATCAGTTTTTACCCTTAGCAGCTGCTGTTCATGTACTGTTATATACAGGAGCATTTACATTGTTCTCTGCTACATGCGTGAAATGTATTGAGAAAAACGGATGTCACTAGGATGGTGTATGTGCCATCTGTGTGACATCCTTTTTTTTCACGCACCCATAGACTTGCATTGAAGAGACTCGTGCGAGAAACTCACCAAAACGCAGTATGCTGCGATTTTTTTCTCAGTCCGATTAAGACTGAGAAAAAAATAGCAGATGGGAGCTGCCTCATTGATTAACATGGGTCCGAGTGCAATGCGAGATTTTCTCGCATGGCACTCGTGCGAGTTAATCGCAAGTGTGAAGCCGGCCTAATGGTAACTGGACGACTGGTGACTGCCACACCTATCAGGTGTTTGGAAACTGACTGTATTCACCAGGTAGAAAGGCAGCATTTCTGTGGCCAACAGTTTAGATATGGTGAAGTTCAAGCTCATTTTTTATGAGACCACAACTGCGGGACTAGTGGCTGGCTGCTGTGCTGACAGAGGGTGGAGTAGGGTGTACTGTACATGACAAACTGGTGGACTGTGAGGGAGGTGTAGGCAGAGATGTTATGGTGGATTGAGAAACAAGTGGTGTGCTCAGTGTCTCAGATGGCTCAAAACACTAGGCATGTCCATTTCCATAACCACTGACGGGCTCTCACTAACCCCGACTTTAGCAGTTGAGCAAGAGGAGATTCTACGCCCAATGTCCTGTATGAGAACACTTTCAATTGTGACAGAGGAGGAAGGAGCTGCAGATGCAGTTGATGAGGTGGCCAAAGATTGGGGATGCCTACTATGCCGCATTTTAGTGCAGTAAAGTTGCCAAAATAATATATGTTGGTAAACCATGTGCCGGTTCATGCATGTAGTAGTAAAATTATTTGAATTTTTGCCTCTGAGTTGTTGTTTACAATCATGGCAGATAACAAATGTTCGGTCATCCTTTGCGGTCTCAAATAAGGCTCAGGCTAGGCAACCCTTCTTGCGAACTGCATACCCATGACCGCTGCTAGCTAGCCAGAGTTGTCTTTGAGGATGCAGTGCTTGTCATGGTTGCATCACTACATGTTTCTGAAGGAATTAGGAACATAACCTCCTCGCCTTAATCCACCTCTTCTGCTGAGTTACAGCTGCGTGCCCATGAGTTCACACCAAGTGAAATCTCCAACCTCATCATCATCCACTGTTTGATCCCACTCATCACCCTGACAGCCACCCTCCTCTTCCTGACCTCACACCACAGTACAGTATGCGTGCACCTCTCGTGAGTTTCATCATCATCATCATCTGCCCCGGGCTTAACATTTGGTGATGAGGGTCTGGATTCTGCTCAGACTCCACTTTGTCTGACCCCAGATGCAAGTGATAAAGATTTTGGGCATCGATGCAGATGCCTTCCTCCTCTTGAGTCTGTGAATCTTTGGAGCAAATCTTTGATGCCCATGTGATAGAATATCTAAAAATCTCTGCAGACTCACTCATCTGTGGTTCCCTACAGTTAGTTGGGCAGTTGGACAGTTGTGACGAAGAGGAAACAATGGTAATTGGGATGCCACCTCTGAGGTCTATACTGTGTGGGAAGTTGAGGTGGAGGAAGAGAAGGAGAAACCACTTAATAGAGCGCTTGCTCTTTAGCACATATTCTTTCACTATTCACTATTCACTATTATTCACTGTAGCACATATTCTTTCTGGACCTCATCTACAAGTCGTACATCTGTATTGGCTGCCAAAAAAAGGGAGTGGAGTAGACTGTCCAGTAACAGAAGTTGACAGTTGTCTTTGGCTAGGACACGTCAGTGGTTGTTCAGTAAAGCTTTCAAAAATTTAGCACCTTCCTCATGTACACCTCGAACACCACTCTTATTTCCCCATACACCGCAACCTTGGGATTTCCCACCAATGTTTGATATATCCTTTCCCCCTTTTAAGCAGCTGTTTCACAACCCTAGTCCCACACCAGTCACCTATCACTAAATAACAATCACTATTTAGGTGATTAAATTAATATTTTCACTATGAGCACAGATTTTGCTGTATTTAGATGCAGAGCAATTTGGAGCTGTAACACAGATGTGGCCCTATTTAGATGCACAAATTACAATTTGGAGATGGAACACAGATTTGGCTCTATTTAGATGCGCAAATTGCAATTTAGAGCTGGAACACAAATGTGGCCATATTTAGGTGCACTAATCGCAATTTGGAGCTGGAACACAGATGTGGCCCTATTTAGGTGCACAAACCGCAATTTGGAGCTGGAACTGTGGCGCTCCTGACATGGTCAGGCACGACTGAGTACTGCACCCATGCTGGGGCAGTACTTCCAGGTAATCCTAAAGGCTGGAATAGGGTGTGTACGCACAGACACATAGCAACCAAGGTCTTCCACACCTTGAGAGGGGACGCTTGGGTAGGCTCAAGAGGGGGCTTGCCTCCACATCTCATCAAAGGGTGTAGTGGAGGGGCTGGGAGCTAAAGTTGCAGAGGCAGAAACGAAAGGAGTGGAGCGAGCCAGTCTGGTAGTGGTGAGCGGCGGTTGCTAGGAGATGCAGAAGCGTGCTCACACTAGTGGGACTCTGCATGTGGAGTAGCCGTTAATGGGGGAGAACGGTTACCAGTCAGTCAGAATGACAGAGAGAGAGTCAGTCGAGTACGGGGACTCCTGGTGACTAGGCACGTACGGGATACAGGTTCCCAGAGAAGGCTCAAGTTTAACTACCTGCTAAACCTGCCGGTGAGGGTACTACAAGTACCTCTTCAACCATCTATAGTCCGAACCTCAGCAGCAACGAGGGGGCCCATAAGGGGGATCAAGCCAGGAGCCATCTCACTTGATTCACGCTGCCGGCAAACGGGCCAAAAAGGGGAGAAAAGGCAGTAGCGACTTCCCTGGATAGACCCCACGGTACTTCAGGTAAGGGGTTATCCGAAAAAAATAAGTGCTTTGACGGCGAGTTAGTGACTACCCTTAGACTGGCCAAAAGGATACCTGGTTTCACCTGGTTTATTGAAGCATCGCCCGGATTACCTCACAATAACATCTAAAAGTGAGTAAAGAGCAGTTGAAAGACATTTGGACAGAGACTGAGTTATTCTGGGACCTGTTGTTCCACACACCTGAGCCCCTGGGGCCAGCCTCACTCACGGAAGGCCACACCTTCCGACTGCAGACTCCATCAGCCCCAGATGCTCCTTAAACCTGCAGTGGCGGTCACCCATATCCCTGAACGCAAACAGTGAGTGGCGTCACGATACATACAAACAAAAACTACATACCTGTTGCCTTGCCATATGCTAAAGAAGACCCTGTGGCGTCCCTGAAGGTGGATTGATGTCCCTGGGATGACCGGGCTTCACAGAACACAGATGTGGCCCTATTTAGATGCACAAATTGCAATTTAGAGCTGCAACACAGATGTGGCCCTATTTAGATGCTTACTCAGAAAAATTCTTTAATGTCACCAGGGACGCGTATACAGTTGTACTCAAAAGTTTACATACCCTAGCAGATTTTTTGCTTTCATGGCATTTTTTCAGAGAATATGAATGATAACACAAAATCTTTTTTTCCCACTCATGGTTAGTGGTTGGGTGAAGCAATTTACTGTCAAACTACTGTTTTTTTCTTTTTAAATCATAATGACAACCACAAATATCCAAATTACCCCGTTCAAGAGTTCACATACCCCAGTTCTTAATAGTGTGTATTGCCCCCCTCTAACATCAATGACAGCTTGAAGTCTTTTGTGGTAGTTGTGGATGAGGCTCTATATTTTCTAAGATGGTAAAGCTGCCTATTCTTCTTGGCAAAAAGCCTCCAGTTCTTGTAAAATCCTGGACTTTCTTGCATGAACTGTGCGCTTGAGTTCTCCCCAGAGTGGCTCAATGATATTGAGGTCAGGAAACTGAGATGGCCACTCCAGAACCTTCACTTTGTTCTGCTGTAGCCAATGACAGGTCAATTTGGCCTTGTGTTTTGGATCGTTGTCATGTTGGAACGTCCAAGTACTTCCCATGGGCAGCTTCCGGGCTGATGAGTGCAAATTTGGCTCAAATATTTGCTGATAACGTGCTGCATTCATCTTTCCTTCAACTTTGATGACGTTTTCTGTGCCTTTGTTGCTCATATATCCCTACATTATCAGTGATCCACCACCGTACTTTACAGTAGGAATGGTATTCCTTTCATCATAGGCCTCGTTGACACCTCTCCAAATGTAACGTTTATGTTTGTGGACAAAAAGTTTGATTTTGGTCTAATCACTCCAAATTACCTTGTTCCAGAAGTTTTTAGACTTGTCTCTGTGCTCTGTAGCATATTGTAGGTAAGATACTTTGTGGCATTTTTGCAGTAATGGCTTTCTTCTGGCGACTCGACCATGCAGCCCATTTTTCTTCAAGTGCCTCCTTATTGTGCACACAACAGGCACACCGCTAGTTTTCAATGAATCCTGTGTTTCTCCTGATGTTATTTGTGAGTTTTTCATTGCATTCCGAACAATTTTCATGGCAGCTGTGGCTGAACATTTTGTTGGTCTACCTGATGGTGGTTTGTATTTTACAGAGCCCCTGATTTTCTATTTGTTATACACAGTTTGAACACTGCTGACTCTCATTATCAATTCATTGGATATCTTTTTGTATCCCTCATCCTGTTTTAGGCTGTGTGCACACGTTGCGTTTTTTACCGCGGAAACGCTGCGTTTTGAACCGCAGCGTTTCAGTGGCAAATTGCATGCGTTCAGCTTTCCCAGCAAAGTGTATGGGAAAGCTGAAAAATCAGTGCACACGCTGCGTTTCTTTCCGCAGCGTTTTGGATGCCAAAAATCGGTGCGGAAAGAAAAGCAGCATGTCACTTCTTTTGTGCGGTGTAGCTGCGTTCTCTCCCCCATTGAAATCAATGATGTGGGGTCAGAACGCAGCTACACCGCATGGACCTGCTTTTTTGTTGCGGTCCGCGGGCTTTGTCGGCACGCCAGAACGCAGGCATTTACCTGGAAGTGAGGTCAAGAGGTTTCCTGTTGACCTCACTTCCTGGCAAAGCCCCCGGTGTCGCCAAAGTGCCCGCCCCGACCCCCGACCCCCCTCCCGAAAATCCAACATGGCCGCGCGCTCAGTAGCGCAGCGGCCGCCCTGCTCCTATGTATCTGTCGCATGTACCTTGAGACATGCGACAGAAAAATGCACCCAGGCCCTGCCTGTTCACCCCAATTCCCCCCGGTGTCATACATACCTGTCCGGTCGCAGCGCTGATCCCCCGCGGCTCCCTCCTCCTTCACAGCAGACGCCGGCCGGTCACATGAGCAGAGCAGCTGACAGCCAGCACTGTGTTCAGAGAGCTGTGCTGGCTGCTCGGCACTCTGCATCTGTGACCCGGGGAGAGTGGGTGCAGATTTTTGGCACCCACTCTCCTCAAATGGAGGGTCTGCCCTCCTAGGAAATGGGGGATACGTTCCCTGAACGTGCCCCCATATTCTAGAAGGTCCAGAGGCGACGTGGGACATCCAAATGGATTTCTGCGGACCCATTTTTTTTATTAAATTGGAGAACAAGGGAATGATTTGGGGAGTGTTTTTTCTAATAAAAAATTTTTTGTTGTCTTTTTTTGCTTTTGTTTACTGTCAATTAGTTATGTCGGGTGTCTGATAGACGCCGTGACATCACTAATTGCTGGGCTTGATGCCAGGTGACATTACACATCTGGTATCAACCCCATTTATTACCCCGTTAGCCAACGCACCAGGGCGCGGGATGAGTTGGGGCGAGGCGCCAGGATAGGCGCATCTAATGGATGCGCCACTTCTGGGGCGGCTGTGGCCTGCTATTTTTAGGCTGGGAAGGTCCAATAACCATGGCTCTTCCCACCCTGAGAATACCAGACCTCAGCTGTCAGCTTCACCTTGGCTGGTGATCTAATTTGGGGGGACCCCATGTTATTTTTTTTTTATTATTTTTATTTATAAATAAAAAAAAAAAAACCTGGGGAGCCCTCCAAATTGATCACCAGACAAGATGAAGCTGCCAGCTGTGGTTTGCAGGCAACAGCTGTCTGCTTTACCCTGACTGGCTATCAAAAATAGGGGGGACCCCATGCCATTTTTTTTTTTGTTTTTGTGATAAAAACTAGGCTAGGCACCCTTTAGTGCCACATGAAAGGTACTAAAGGTGCCAGCTTAGAATATGCAGGCGGGGGTGGGACGTTGTATATATATTTGACCTCCATTGACGCTTTTTAGGCTGGATGCCCACAATCAGGGTTTGCAGCGTTTTGGGCGCAGATTGTTTTCCCTGCGTCCATAACGCTGCATTGTGCAGTAGAAGCACAGTGGAAGGATTTTTAGAAATCTCATGCCCACTGTCCTTCTTTTCTTTGCAGCATAAACCGACCGGTGGCGCAGCTTCCCGAGCCTCAGCGTGTCAATTTATGCTGCGTAGATGAGTGTTCTCTGCAGGTAGCATAGAGCTCCACAGCAGCCTGAACCCAAATCGTGGGCATGGGCAGCTGCGTTCTCCCGTGGACAACACTCACATCTCTGCAGGAGGCTGACACTGTGTACTGGACGCCATGTCGCTGGATCATGGCCACATAGCCTTAGGCCTGTTTCACACGTCAGTGATTCTGGGACGTTTGTGCTTTTTTTTAAACCAGAATCACTGACATACGCAGACCCATTATAATGAATGGGTCTGCTCACACATCAGTGATTTTTCACTGCTTGTGTCTCCGTGCGGCGTACCCGCGTGTGCGTGATTGCTGCACGGAGACATGTCCATTTTTTTCTGGCATCACTGATGTTCCACGGACCACGCAGTGGTGTGGTCCGTGAAACACGTGCCAGAAAAAAAGTGCTTTTAAAATAAAAATCATTTTTACTCACCCGGCGTCCAGCGATGTCCTCTGCAGCCCGTTCTGCTTGCTGCTTCTGAGCCGGCTCATTATTGTCGCGCATATTCATGATGTGCGACACAGCCGACCCGGAAGCAGCTGCTGCGGGGGTCAGCGCCAGCCGGATGCTGCACCGCGTGAGCGATCAGCACCATGGAGAGCGGGAGCGGGCACAGGTGAGTTAATCTCTAAGTGCAATCACGGGCCACGGAGAACGGAGCCCGGATTGCACTTAGACAACCCATGTGTGCCGTGATTCACGGCACACGGAGGGACATGTGCGTGTTTTACACGCCAGTGAAAAACGTCACTGTTAAAAGTGAGAATATTGTTGCTACAGCAACATTTTGGGTGAAGTAGCTGTGGATTCAAAATGCTTAATATACTCCTGAATAAAATCCTTGACGGGTGCAGATTCCAAAATGGGGTCACTTGTGGGGGTTTTCTGACGTATAGGTACCCAAGGGGCTCTGCTAATGTGACATGGTGCGCGAAGTTTATTTCAACTTTTCCAAAATTCAAATGGTGCTCCTTCCATTCCAAGCCCTCCCATTTATCCAAACAGAATGTGGAGAAGGAAATGACATCACAGGTTTTTTTTTCCAAAGGTCTGTGTTCAACCAACTTTATTAACACTGACAAGTCTTAAAAAACGCACCTAAAAAAACGCATGAAAAACGCATGAAAAACGCATGCGTTTTTGATGCCTTTTTCTCAGAAAAAGCATTGTTTACAATTCTCCCCTCTGCCAGAGGGTGCGTTTTTTTCCGCGCTGAAAAAAAAGCAACGTGTGCACATACCCTTATACAGTTCAACTATCTTTCCCATAGATCCGTTAACAATTCTTTTGCTTTCCCCATGACTCACAAACCAGAGACGTTAGCAGCTGGATTAAAGATGCAAGAGTCTGTCTGGATCCCAGAAACTCACTCAGCTTTTATGCACACACACTGATTACAAGCAAACAGGCCACAGGTGAGAATGTTACCTTTATTAGCCATTTAAACAAATTTGTGTCAACTTCTATGCATGTTATCAGACCAAAATCACCTGGGTATTTGAACTTTTAATCAGGGTCATTTGGATGTTTTTGGTTGTCATTAGGATTTAAAAAGAGAAAACACAGTAGTTTGACAATAAATTACTTCACCTAACCACTAACCATGAGTGGAAAAAAAGATTTTGTGTTATCATTCATATTCTCTGAAAAAAGGCCAAGAAAGCCAAAAATGTTCTGGGGTATGTAAACTTTTGAGCACAACTGTATACCAAAAAGCTCCTAGGATAATACACATTCTGATATATTGACTGTCTGATGACAGTATCACCTTGTTTATAATATTTGCTTGGTCCAGACCATATTTTTACCTCCACTGTTCCTGTTAACTGCCATTTCTTAATTACATTTCAACCTGACAAAAGGCCAACTTGAAAACCTTTGCTATCTTCTTATAGACTTCTCCTGCTTTGTGGGCATCCACCGTTTTCATTTTCAGAGTGCTAGGCAGGTGCTTAGATGAACCAATGGCTGCTGTTTTTTGCACAAGGTTAGAGGAGGCTGGGTTTTAATTTAGCTGCATAACCTGGTCTTTCCTAATGATCATAGTGAACAAGCCATAACCCTAACAAGCTAATTATGGTCTGAAATCTTGGTAAGTTATCTGAGCATAAAAATCTCCGAGGGTGCCCAAACTTTTTAGTAAGATAATTTTCCTTTTTGTAATATTTAAAATGTAAAAGATGAAAATATTGTTTTTTGCCTAAAATACAAAGGAAATGTGTCATCTTTAACACCTTTTTAACATTTCTAATGCTACAGAACAGACTGTTCAATGAATAGAGTCATACCAAAGTTAACAGAGGTGTTATTGTTTAGAAAACCTTTGACTGCTGGCTTAGTTCACTGCAAAAGAAAGCAAACTGCATTTTACTATCCCACTCCACGGCCCTGTGATGAGTATACTGTGCTGCCCTTGTGATATTGTATAGGCTGTAGTGATGACATTGTGTTGACAACACTGCAGCCAATCACTGAGATAAGTGGTTATGGAGATGGAGATGGCATGATCTGTTGTGCTCAGTGATTGCCTGCAGTGCTTTCAAAATGACTTTACCGCTTCAGCCAAGCCAAACAACAGAGACCAATGTGGTGCTGGAGACAGAACTGGGCTTAGGAATGGTAAGTATACTGCAGTTTATTATTTTTACAACAAACTGAATTGGCATGCAAACGTTTTCTGATAGGGGACAGCCCCTTTAAATATATTGATTTAGGTACTTACATCATATCCCACGGCTTAGGGCCCTGATTCCTCATTGTCCTTGTGCCTTTTTTTGTCTATTTTTATGTGTTTTGTGCTTTTTATGTTTGCATCCAATTCATTATTATTTTGCACTTTTTTGGAAGATTAATCTGATTGTGCTCCTCTGTTTATTTTTTCCCTTTGTGGGTTTAGTGATTCCAGATGATTTATGCTGATTCATCGATTGCGATATAAATTGTGCGTTGGAGCTAAAAGCCCCCATAATGTTGTCATACTTAAACATACACCAGGGGGCCTAGAATGTGGATTTAAAAAGCCGGATTTCAGGCAAAATAATCTGGAATCACTAAACTCCACCCAGAAAGCGAAAAAAAAGCAGATGAGCACATATAAAATATACTTAAAAAAGCGCAAATACAATAATGAATTGGGAGCAAATAAAAAGAAGGATACAAATCACAAAAAAAAGGCACAAAGGCAAAGATGAATTGAGGTCTATAACTATACAGCATTTTACATTTATTATAAATTCATTTAAAGCAGTTTATAAAATATTTTGTATTATCTTTTGTGATTCACTGTCACAAATTGATTTTGTATTTTATAATAGCAGCTCTTGTAAGCAAATAATATTGGATTGGGAGTTCAATCTTGGGTCAAGGGATGCATATTATTTGATTACAACACAAGAGCTTTGCCTTACCATTAAAAGTCAGGGCCAATGAATTACAAATGCTACATTTAAAATGAGTTCCCGATAGACAATGCACAATATTTCATTTCTGCAATAAACCTCAATGTCATTGCACTTGTATGTGATATTAGTATAATGAGTACTGTGACCGGTAATATTGCCAAGGTCATTATTGCAATGGAATCTATCAAAGCATGCTGTAATGATGAAATTTTTATGTGACTGTTCTTTTAAAATGCAACTTCAAATTTTATGGCCTTTCTACATGACATTAATGCCCTATGTGCAAAAGTCCTGAATAGCTTAGCTTGTGATTAACATTAAATCAAGCACAATCCTTCTCTATTTTATGCATCAGAGAACAAAGCTCAATTGACTTTTAATATTTCAAAGCTGCAGTGACACCTTGAGAAGGTCTGTATGTGTTGTATTCGTGTTAGCCTCAAACAATGAATTAATATGGAAGCTATTATAGGGAACATAAGGATGAGGTCGTATAATTTACAGCTCATCTAAAGATAATGATTCCCAGGGTAAGAAATGAGAGACAGAAAAGTTTCTTTATAGCAAGGGAAATTTACTAAAAAGTGGTGCATCTTGTGAGTGGTGCTTGTATCATTCCCCTAAGCCGCCCCATTCAGACTCATTGACAGGCAATATACCCTGGTGAATTTTCATTCAATGCTTAAAAATCAATGCTAGGTCATTACAGTGGCGCCAGTGAGTTCAGGGTGGAACCTTGTTTACATTCGCTGTGGGAAAGGACACACCAAAACAATGACGGGCTTTGGAGTTGTTACTCTTCTTCAATAGTAAAAGAATATGATGAGTGCATTTGTGGGTATGGGACCTAGGCAAAATTCTACGGGCAAGAAATAGTGTCCAGGGTTAGGGCTTAAACTATTCATTAAATTTTGGTGGGGTGCTTTACTACTAGGCTACATACTCATGATCAGGAAGACACTGCATTCTAGATGCAGTGTCATTCCTCTTGCGGAAACGCTAGTGCCCTCTGCAGGAGACTGCAGTGTCTGTGCTCATGATCAGGATTCTGCATGCAGTAGATTTTTTTTCTCCCACTAAGAACACTCGCGTCTGCACATGCATAAATTGGCTTGCTGTGGCTTAGAAAGCATTTATTCTGCTCATACGAGGGGCTGCTGATAAGTCTTTGGCTTTTCCCAGAAAGAAGGTAGGATAATGAAACTTTACATTTATTTCACATACTCTCCACTGATGTCAACACACTTCTTGCATCAGTATCCCAAGTTCTGTAAGCCTAGCAAAAATGACTTTATAAATCCCATCCACTGTGCTTCTACTTTTCAATGCAGAGCTTTGGATGCAGTGAGAAAATGCTGCTAAGGCCGGAGTCACACTTGTGAGTGACTCCCGCGAGTCTTGCATCGGTATCATCCGGCACGGCCGCACACTCTACTAACAGGAACGGGTTGGCTGCATGTATTTCTACGCAGCTGAAACGCTCCTGTTCGGAGAGTGGCAGGCCATGCCAGGTGATACCGATGCGAATCACTCGCGAGTGTGACTCTGGCCTTACACTAATCATGGGAACACACCCATATTAATTTCTAAATGCGAAGCATCAAGTATAATTAGTATTTTTATATTACATTATGTGTTAGTGTTATAACTGTGCTATATATAAGGCTAAAGGTAACCAATTTGCATTTGTTTATAGAATTATAATTCCCAAAGTATCTCATCTACAGGGCATGCCTCATCTATTTTACAGAGAATGTTGTCCCTTGAAGTTCCACAACATAAAGAGGTTAGTATAGAGGAGCAAATTTATTCTAGACATCATGATGGCATTTGCGACCTGGCCAGAGTCCATTATATGCACCTTGACTTGGTCCACCACCTGTCCAGACATGCAGCCCTTCACTTCTCTTTTCTACTCTGTTTAAGGCTGTGTGCACACGTTGCGTTTTTTACCGCGGAAACGCTGCGTTTAGAACCGCAGCGTTTCAGTGGCAAATTGCATGCGTTCAGCTTTCCCAGCAAAGTGTATGAGAAAGCCGAAAAATCAGTGCACACGCTGCTTTTCTAAATGCAGCGTTTTGGATGCCAAAAATCGGTGCGGAAAGAAAAGCAGCATGTCACTTCTTTTGTGCGTTGTGGCTGCGTTCTCTCCCCCATTAAATCAATGATGTGGGGTCAGAACGCAGCTACACCGCAGTGAGCTGCTTTTTTGTTGCGGTCCGCGGGCTTTGTCGGCATGCCAGAACGCAGGCATTTACCTGGAAGTGAGGTCAAGAGGTTTCCTGTTGACCTCACTTCCTGGCAAAGTCCTGGAAAGCCCAAAGTGCCCGCCCCGACCCCCGACCCCCCTCCCCAAAATCCAACATGGCCGCGCGCACAGTAGCGCACCGGCCGCCCTGCTCCTATGATTTCTGTCGCATGTGCCTTGAGACATGCGACAGAAAAATGCCCCCCAGGCCCTGCCAGGTCACCCTCTATTCCCCCGGTATTCCCCCTTACCTGTCCGGTCGAAGCGCCGGCCCCCTCCTTCACAGTGCACGCCGGCCGGTCACATGTGCAGAGCAGCTGACAGCCAGCACTGTGTTCAGAGAGCTGTGCTGGCTGCTCGGCACTCTGCAGCTGTGACCTGGGGAGAGTGGGTGCAGATTTTTGGCACCCACTCTCCTCAAATGGAGGGTCTGCCCTCCTAGAAAATGGGGGATACGTTCCCTGAGCGTGCCCCCATATTCTAGAAGGTCCAGAGGCGACATGGGACGTCCAAATGGATTTCTGCGGACCCATTTTTTTCAAATTTTTTGATTAAATTGGTGAACAAGGGTATGATTTGGGGAGTGTTTTTTCTAATAAAAATGTTTTTGTCATTTTCTTTTGCTTTTGTTTACTGTCAATTAGTTATGTCTGGTATCTGATAGACGCCGTGACATCACTAATTGCTGGGCTTGATGCCAGGTGACATTACACATCTGGTATCAACCCCATTTATTACCCTGTTTGTCAACGCACCAGGGCGCGGGATGAGTTGGGGCGAAGCGCCAGGATTGGCGCATCTAATGGATGCGCCACTTCTGGGGCGGCTGTGGCCTGCTATTTTTAGGCTGGGAAGAGTCCAATAACCATGGCTCTTCCCACCGTGAGAATACCAGACCCCAGCTGTCAGCTTCACCTTGGCTGGTGATCTAATTTCGGGGGACCCCACGTTATTTTTTTTTTAATTCTTTATTTATAAATAAAAAAAAAAAAGCCTGGGGAGCCCTCCAAATTGATCACCAGCCAAGATGAAGCTGCCAGCTGTGGTTTGCAGGCTACAGCTGTCTTCTTTACCCTGACTGGCTATCAAAAATAGGGGGGACCCCACGCCATTTTTTTCATTGTTTTTTTTTGTTTTTTTTTTGGATAAATACTAAGCTAGGCACCCTTTAATGCCACATGAAAGGTACTAAAGGTGCCAGCTTAGAATATGCAGGCAGGGGTGGGACGTTATATATATTTGACATCCATAAAATCCATTGACGCTTTTTTGGCTGTGTGCCCACAATCAGGGTTTGCAGCGTTATGGGCGCTGAGTGTTTTCCCTGCGTCCATAACGCTGCGTTGTGCAGTAGAAGCACAGTGGAAGGATTTTTGGAGATCCCATGCCCACTGTGCTTCTTTTCTCCGCAGCATAAACTGACCGGTGGCGTGGCTTCCCGAGCCTCAGCATGTCAATTTATGCTGCGGAGACGAGAGTGTTCTCTGCAGGTAGCATAGAGCTCCACAGCAGCCTGAACCCAAATCGTGGGCATGGGCAGCTGCAGGAAGGCTGACACTGTGTACTAGACGCCGTGTCGCTGGATCATGGCCACATAGCCTTAGGCCTCTTTCACACGTCAGTGATTCTGGTACGTTTGTGCTTTTTTTTAAACGTACCAGAATCACTGACATACGCAGACCCATTATAATGAATGGGTCTGCTCACACGTCAGTGATTTTTCACTGCACGTGTCTCCGTGCGGCGTACCCGCATGTGCGTGATTGCCGCACGGAGACATGTCCATTTTTTTCTGGCATCACTGATGTTCCACGGACCACGCAGTGGTGTGATCCGTGAGACACGTGCCAGAAAAAAACGTGCTTTTAAAATAAAAATCATTTTTACTCACCCGGCGTCCAGCGATGTCCTCTGCAACCCGTGCAGCTTGCTGCTTCTGAGCCGGCTGATTACTGTCGCGCATATTCATGATGCGCGACACAGCCGACCCGGAAGCAGCTGCTGCGGGGGTCAGCACCAGCCGGATGCTGCACCGCGGGAGCGATCAGCACCATGGACAGCGGGAGCGCGCGCAGGTGAGTTGATTTCTAAGTGCAATCACGGGCCACGGAGAACGGAGCCCGGATTGCACTTAGACAACCCATGTGTGCCGTGATTCACGGCACACGGAGGGACATGTGCGTGTTTTACACGCCAGTGAAAAACGTAAGTGTTTTTCACTGACGTGTGAAACGGGCCTAAAAGTGAGAATATTGTTGCTACAGCAACATTTTGGGGGAAGTAGCTGTGGATTCAAAATGCTTAATATACTCCTGAATAAAATCCTTGAGGGGTGCAGATTTTAAAATGGGGTCACTTGTGGGGGTTTTCTGACGTATAGGTACCCAAGGGGCCCTGCTAATGTGACATGGTGAGCGAAGTTTATTTCAACTTTTCCAAAATTCAAATGGTGCTCCTTCCATTCCAAGCCCTCCCATTTATCCAAACAGAATGTGGAGAAGGAAATGACATCACAGGTTTTTGTCTGTGTTCAACCAACTTTATTAACACTGACAAGTCTTAAAAAAACGCACCTAAAAAAACGCATGGAAAACGCATGAAAACCGTAAGAAAAACGCATGAAAAACGCATGCGTTTTCGATGCGTTTTTCTCAAAAAGCATTGTTTACAATTCTCCCCTCTGCCAGAGGGTGCGTTTTTTTCCGCGCTGTGAGACTGTGACCGGGGTTATCTATGACGGCCGGTATGTCTCGCCCCGGTTGTGCTCACTCCATGATAGAAAGTAACTCCACTCCAGGGTTAATGCTGTTTCCCTACAGGCTGAAGGAAGGGTTAAAAGGAAACAGGAACAAGGGCGGGGGTGCCGGGTGTGAGGGAGTGAACACAACTCCCTGAGTTCTCTGCCGGAGAGGCACATGTGTACTGTTGTGGACTTTTGTTTGGATATTAAACCGTGTGCTGTGACCCTTGGTGCCTGGATCCCGTGTCTTCTGCTGCGCAGCCGACCACGCTACCTCACATATGGTGGAGAATGCGGGCATGCCAGCCCGGTGAGGTGTAGCTTCCATTTCTGGTGACCCGGTAGCACATGTCCTGGATTCAAGCGGCTATACTACAGCCCAAACCCGGCGACGCCATGGAGGACATACTAAAGCAGCTGGCTCAGGCTAATGCACAGCAACAACAGACGAATACACACCTGCTCCGGACGTTGGATCGTCAGCAGCAATCCTTGCAGTTGCAGGAACAAAGGCACCAAGAACAGATGGTTCTCCTGGCCAAGTCGGACCGGCAGCAACAACCCCGGAACCGGGTGACGACGGCAGCGTCCGGAAAGCGGTGAGACAAGAGTTGCAAAAGATGACCCCGGGGGATGATGTGGAAGCGTTCCTGGCGGTGTTTGAGCGGGTGGCCGAGCGGGAAAAGCTGCCGACCCCTCAGTGGGCTGAGGTATTGTCGCCCTATCTGACGGGGGAGCCCCAAAAAGCGTACCTGGACCTCTGTACCGAGGACGCCATAGAATATGCGTCTTTGAAAGCCGAAATACTGGCTCGGTTGGGGGTGAATACCTATGTACGGGCTCAGCGGGTAAATCAGTGGTTCTATGAGGAAGCCAAACCCGTACGCTCCCAGGCCTATGACTTGTTGCATCTTGTAAAAAAAGTGGTTGCAGCCTGACACTCTGAGCCCGTCGCAAATGGTGGAAAGGGTAGTAGTTGATCGTTTTGTGCGCACTTTACCCGTCACCATTCAACGGTGGGTAGGACAGGGCAACCCGAGTACCCTGGACCAATTAGTGTCCCTGGTAGAGCGGCATGTGGCTACACAGGACTTGATACGGGACACTGAGACTTTGCGTACCGCCCGTCGGTCCGGCCCCTCCAAGCCTAGGGCCAAGGACCCACCGCTGACACCGGTGCAGGAGTCCGCTACCGTCCCGTCTGAGACCGTGCCCGCCGTCCCTGAGGTCCGGAAGGTTCTGTACCCTAAACGACAACTCGTCAAGGGGGTTTCCTTCCCTATTAGATGTTGGCGGTGCCAGCGGGTGGGACATATGGAAGCCCAGTGTCCACTCACCACGGAGCCCATGGATTGTGGGGTTACCCGGCGGGGTTCAATGTATGCTCAGGTGGTGTGTACCGCTGACCTGGTCTCCCCAGAGACTGAGCCCCACTTGTGCCAAATACAGGTGAATGGATGTCCGGTTACAGGCTTGTTGGATTCCGGAAGCTTAGTGACCCTTGTGCGATCAACCTTGAGGGCTAAAGTAAAGGCCACAGGACGTACGTGGGGGTGGTTTGCATACATGTGGACCGCCGAGACTATCCCACGGGGATTGTCACCATCACAGCACCTTGCGGTCAGGTGCAACATGAGGTGGGACTTATTTACACTCTTCCCTATGACGTGATCCTAGGAAGGGATCTGCCCTATTTTTGGACTTTATGGAAGGGACCTCCTAAGTCCCCTCAGATATTGGTCAGTCCGGGACCTGAGCCCTACAATCCTGAATCCGGGACGCCTGCCGTAGGGGTCCCCATGATAGGGACAGAATGTGAACCCGATAGGTCGCCCCTAGAGGTATTGGCAGGAGAGGCTGAGACGGTCGAGCCCATCCCGGAGTTGGAGGCGTCCCCGGATACGTTTGGGACAGCCCAACTCCAGGACCCTACATTAATACATGCCCGGAGTCGGGTGACAGTAGTTGACGGGGTGGCACAGCTGCCCGGTGCCCAGCTAAGGTACCCCCATTTCGCTCTTAAGCAGGATTTACTCTACCGGGTAGATGAAATACGGGGCGTGGGGGTAGAGCAGTTGGTGGTGCCCCAGCCGTATCGCCGGCGGGTCCTCGACTTGGCTCATAAACACCTGATGAGTGGCCACCTAGGGGTCAAGAAAACGCAGGAGCGAATATTGCAAAGGTTCTATTGGCCCGGGGTCTTTGGGGAGGTAAAACGGTTCTGCGAAACCTGCCCGGAGTGTCAGCTTACCGCCCCCCTGACCCACTTTCGCAGTCCGTTGGTACCGTTACCCATTATAGAAGTCCCTTTTGAACGGATAGGGATGGATCTGGTGGGGCCCCTCGTAAAGTCTGCTCGAGGGCACCAACACATCCTAGTGATCGTTGACTATGCCACTCGGTATCCAGAGGCGATACCTCTCAGACATACTGCGGCGAAGCTTATAGCTCGGGAGTTGTTTGCTGTGTTCTGCCGGGTGGGGTTGCCCAAGGAGATCCTTACGGATCAGGGGACCCCATTCATGTCTAAAGTGACCAAAGAGCTATGCCGGCTACTCCAGATCAAGCAGTTGCGTACGTCTGTGTATCATCCTCAGACGGATGGGTTAGTAGAACGATTCAATAAAACCCTGAAAACCATGCTCAAAAGGGTGATCTCCAAAGACGGGAAAGACTGGGATATGATGCTTCCCTATTTGATGTTTGCCATACGAGAGGTGCCACAGGCATCCACGGGGTTTTCGCCTTTTGAATTGTTATACGGGCGACATCCCCGGGGATTGTTGGACCTGGCAAAGGAAACATGGGAGCAAGAGCCCACCCCCCATAAAAGTGTGATTGAACACATTTTAGGAATGCAGAACCGCATAAGCGCGGTCATGCCAATTGTGAAGGAGTATCTACAGGAGGCTCAGGCCGCGCAAAGCGGCCGCTACAATAGACAAGCCACCATGCGGACCTTTAAACCCGGGGATCGGGTGTTGGTTTTAATCCCCACGGCGGAGAGTAAATTCCTTGCTCAGTGGCAAGGCCCCTACGAGATAAAGGAAAGAGTCGGGGTGGTCAACTATAAAGTATTGCAGCCCGGTAGGCGGAAACCTGAACAAATATACCATGTCAACCTATTAAAACCTTCGCAGGAACGGGAAAGTCTGATGGTTGTTTTTTCCCCATCTCCCTCCTCTTCGGGTCGTTCACATCCGGCTCCAGCGACCTCCGGAGAGGACGAACCGGAAGTAAGGATTGGAGAAGCCCTCACCAAGACACAGAGGCGAGAGGCCAGACGGCTGGTTCAGCAGAACCCCGATGTCTTCTCCGAGCTGCCTGGTAGGACCAGTCTGATACGACATGATATTGTCACCGAGCCCCACCTGAAGGTACGCCTGAAGTCATACCGCGTGCCGGAGGCTCGAAGACAAGCCATATCAGAGGAAGTGAAGACAATGCTACGCCTGGGGGTCATCGAAAAATCCCGGAGTGAATGGGCTAGTCCCATTGTCCTAATACCAAAACCCGATGGCTCCTTAAGGTTCTGCAATGACTTTAGGAGATTGAACGAAATATCCAAGTTCGATCTCTACCCCATGCCCCGGGTGGATGAGCTCATTGATAGGCTGGGACAGGCGCGATATTTTACCACGCTCGACCTGACCAAGGGGTACTGGCAGGTGCCACTGACAGAGTCCGCCAAGGAGAAAACCGCTTTTGTTACGCCGGAGGGTCTCTTCCACTATGTTGTCTTGCCTTTTGGGTTACATGGCGCTCCGGCCACGTTCCAGAGGTTGATGGACTTGGTGCTGGAACCCCACCAGGCGTATGCATCAGCGTACCTTGATGACATCATTATTTACAGCTCCGAGTGGCAGACCCACTTGGAACAGGTACAAGCAGTGGTGGACGCGCTTCGAACAGCCGGATTGACAGCCAATCCCAAGAAATGTGCGTTGGGACTCACGGAAGCCCGCTACTTGGGCTACGTGATAGGCCAAGGAGTGATTAAGCCCCAAATTAACAAGGTTGAGGCGATCCAGAAGTGGCCTAGACCCCTGACCACGAAGCAGGTTAGGGCCTTCCTGGGTATCGTGGGGTACTACAGGAGGTTTGTAAAAGATTTTGCGGGACTATCAGCCCCCTTGACGGACCTTCTCAAAGGCAAGAAGTCCGTCATGGTGCGCTGGACTCCGCAGGCCGAGGACTCTTTCCGGGCCCTGAAGGGGGTGCTGTGCGGACAGCCCGTTCTTGTAAACCCTGATTTCCGGAAGGAGTTCATAGTACAGACTGACGCCTCGGAGGTCGGCCTGGGGGCAGTGCTGTCTCAGGTGGTTCAGGGGGAGGAACACCCCGTCACCTTCTTAAGTAGGAAGCTCACCCCTCCCGAGCGGAATTATAGCGTAGTGGAGAAGGAGTGCCTGGCGATCAAGTGGGCCTTGGAGTCCCTACGCTATTACCTGCTGGGACGACAGTTTCGCTTGGTGACGGATCACTCTCCACTGGTCTGGATGAGGTCCGCCAAGGAACGGAATGCCCAGGTTACCCGGTGGTTCCTTTCTCTGCAGAACTTCCGGTTTACGGTTGAACACCGGGCCGGTAGGTTGCTGGGCAACGCCGATGCCTTGTCCCGCGGCCCGTGTTTGATGGCGGGAGTTCAACCCAGCACGCTTGAACTGAAGGGGGGGGTATGTGAGACTGTGAGCGGGGTTATCTATGACGGCCGGTATGTCTCGCCCCGGTTGTGCTCACTCCATGATAGAAAGTAACTCCACTCCAGGGTTAATGCTGTTTCCCTACAGGCTGAAGGAAGGGTTAAAAGGAAACAGGAACAAGGGCGGGGGTGCCGGGTGTGAGGGAGTGAACACAACTCCCTGAGTTCTCTGCCGGAGAGGCACATGTGTACTGTTGTGGACTTTTGTTTGGATATTAAACCGTGTGCTGTGACCCTTGGTGCCTGGATCCCGTGTCTTCTGCTGCGCAGCCGACCACGCTACCTCACAGCGCTGAAAAAAAAGCAACGTGTGCACATAGCCTAACGGTAATCTGCTAGTGATGGGCAGACCTGGATTGTAAGAGTCTGAATCTGCACAAGTTCAAAAGTACCCAAGTGCCGGGCCAGGGCCTGGAGTTCTCAGGGAACTGTGGGTAATGTTCCTGACCCAGCAACTCGGGTAATAAAAAAATAAAGGAAAAATAAAAGAAATAAGAATAAAGCAGGCACGTTCTACTTAACAAGACTCCAGCGCAGCTGTAACTACTTCCAGTTTTCTTACTCTACTTCTGGGGCCACTCATTAGCTTCATACATATTCACTGCTTCCCCCACCCACCGACAGTCCCCACATCTCTGATTGGTTGGAGTCAGACGTGCCCCCAGCCTGTATGACGGCGTGTCTGACTGCAGCCAAGCACAGACCCTGTCTGCAGCTATATCATGGTATTATAATAAATAAATAAAAAAATTGGCATAGGGTCCCCCCATATTATAATACCCAGTCATGATAAAGCATACGGCTACAGGCTGCAGCTTAAACCATGCGCGTTATCTTGGCTGGGTATCAAAATAATAGGACCTGTATGCGGCTTTTTAATAAAAAATATTTAAAGAAATAATTTTAAAAAATTACCTGCGGTCCCCACCTAATTTTGATATTCAGCAATGATAAAGCCCAACAGCTGGAGGCTGGTATTCTTACGATTAGGAAACTCATTTGGAAATTCAGCTCACCGCCACCGGACCTCGTCATCACCCAGACTTGGAAGCGGCCCTGCTACGGCCGTGAAACAAACACTGAAGAAAAGAATCCAGCTGGGTAAAATGACAGTGCTTCTTTATTGTTCGTGCATGAGCAAATAGTGCGCAACTAGCGTTTACACGTTTCTGGCTTAACACCCTTAGTCATAACTTAGTCATAATCGGACAATAAAGAAGCACTGTCATTTCACCCAGCTGGATTCTTTTCTTCTGTGAGGAGACCCATGCTTATTCGACACCTCCCCCAGCCTAAAAATAGCAGCCTGCAGCCGCCTGGAATTATCGCAGTCATCAGATGCAACAATCCGGGAACTTTACCTGGCTCTTCCCGATTGCCCTGGTCCGGTGGCAATGAGGGTAATAAGGGGTTAATAACAGTCCACATCTGCCACTAAGCCTTAAATTAGTAGTGGGAGGCATCTGTAAGTGAAAAGAAATAAACATAAATACCTAAAAAATCCTTCATTTGAAATAAAATACAAAAACTTAACCCTTTTTCACCCCTTTATTAACCCCCCAAACACCCAGTTCTGATGTAATTCACATGAGGTTCCACGATTTTTCCATCTCTGCTACATCTGAAGTCGCAACGAGCGGGCATGGGTATAAGCTTCAGGCAAAGATTAAAGGGAACTTGTCACCAGTTTTTTCACTATGAAACCAAAACCAAAACCAAAAGTGTCACCTTCTGCAGCTCCTGGGCTGCATTCTATGAAGGTGTACCTTGTGCCCTGACTCCCCTTGCAGACCCCGAATATAACTTTATAAAACCTGACAGTTAGGTATGCTAATGACCTATGGGGCTCAGATGGGTGTGCTCATTTTCGTCTCCTGTCCCTCTTTGTGGCCTTCTTCGCCATCCTCCTTTCATGATTGACGTGATGACGCCGCCATCATCATGCACGCTGATCAGCCAAATCTCGTGTCTGTGAAGTCATTCCCCCAGCTCGCATAGGTGCAGTTCACCCTCACGCGAGCCAGTGCGGTGTTTGCACATAGTGAAAAAACTGGTGAAAAGTTCCATTTTATGACTGGCACAATGTAGACACAATGGTGTAGCGGTTGGAGTGGAATATGTTCCTGGCTGATGCATTTAGGATGGATTGGAGAGGGGAGAGTTTAGTAAGATCAAGACCAATTAGTAGAGAGTTGAAATATTCCAGACGAGAATGAAGAAGAGTGACAGTAAGAGTTTTTGCAGTATCAACGGTAAGAAAAGGTCAAATTCTAGAGATGTTTTTCAGTTTTAGATGTCATGAGCGAGCGAGTGATCGGATGTAGGAGGTGAAGAAGAGATCTGAATCAAATATAACCTAGTGATAGAGAGCATGCTGCTGGGGAGTAATGGCTGAACCACACATGAAAATGGAAATATTTGGATTAGGAAACACAAGAAAGTCAGTTTTTCACAGATTTAGTTTTAAATAGCAGAAGAACATGATATTAGAGCCAGCAGACAGACAATCTGGTATTTTGTACTAATGCAGGGTTATGTAAAGAGATGATGTATAAAACTGGATGTCATCACCATATAGATGGTACGGGAAACCAAATCTACTGATGGTTTGTACAATAGGGGCACTGTATAGAGTGAATAGGAGAGGGCCTAGAACTTAATCCTGAGGAACACCGACAGAAAGAGGAAGAGGAGAGAAAGAAAAGATGGAACAAATTATATTGAAGGAGCGGTCAGAGAGGTAGGAGGAGAACCAGGAGAGAGCTGTGTCCTTGAACCCAATAAAGCAGAGCATAGTGAGGAGGTGTTGAATGCAGCACAGAGATCCAAAAGAATCAGCAGGGAGTAGTGACCATTAGATTTAAGTAGATCACTTGTAAAGTGCCATGGAAAAATGGCACTATAATTATTATTATTAATAATAATAATAATTAGAGACTTTAGTAAGGGCATTTTCAGTAGAGTGTAAGGATTGGAAATGAGATTGTAAATGGTTAAGGAAAATGTTCTGAGAGATAGCGGATTAGATGCCAGTGGACATCTTTTATATCATGTCAAATATATATTGCTGCTTCTGCCAATAGGGTTATCCAGGGAAAGCCACCATTTGAGCCAGGGTGCCATTTCTCGTTTATATTTTAAGGTGCCAATCTCCGCGGCAAGTCAGCTTTAACATACAGGGTATACTGTAGGAAATCATAGAATCATAAAGTTCCTAGTGTTGCCTGATGTTACTGTGAACCTTTAGTTTTATTTCACACACACACACATACACACACACACACACACACACACGTATATATGTAAATATAAAATGTTATATATGTATGTATGTGTATATATATATATATATATATATATATATATATATATATATATATATACATACAAAAATGTTGGGGTTTTTGTTTGGTGAGTCTTGATATTTGAATTGAGCAGTTCATAAGTTTGGATGAGCAAGTTTCGAATGAGTTTGACAGGAGTCAATGGGAAAGTCAATAATTTTTCTGGAAGACCTCCGAGGAGGGCTGGGGAGGACTGACATGAAGGAAATAGCACTCAAGTGGAATGGAAACTGCAAAAGGGGAAGATGCAAGGATGCATCTCTGACTCCCTGGCTGCTTTTTCATACTGACAATAAAAAATACATAACCCAAGATAAAATGGATTTTACAGGAAAACATTCTTTCCTGTATAATGACTTGTATATAAGACAAAATAAAAAAGAGAAAAAAATACCTACTCCACCCCTTAGGCCATGTTGACACATAGTATATATACTGTGTTTTAGCACTTTCACATCGCTTTCAATATTGAGAAAAGCTGCAAAAATGCTGAAAGATTTGACATGGTGCTTCTTTAAAAAACGCAGAAGTTTTCCACTCAAGTCAGGAAACAAACAATCTTTTGCATTACATTTATGAAATCTAGATTTTGCTGGTATTTTAAAAATTACAAAAACTCACGAGAAAATGTGCAAAAAAAAAAACAACAAAAATGCAACATGTGAAAATAGCTTTCATAACCGGGTCAACTCTCACCTATTTTTACAGTAGAAGACATAGTAGAGGGGGAAATAAAAGTAGGCATGTGGTGTGTGTGACATGATCAGACACATCCTGTTTCATTTATGAAGGATTAACTCCAGCACAACCTGAAAGACACATATAAGAGGGCCTAAAACTACATTTTTTTCCATTAATGAGTGAGACTGTGTGCAATGCCTGCCAGGAAATAGAATGAGGGACTCCAATACACCCTAAAGAGGGCCTGAGAATACAATTTTTTTTACATTTTTATGGAATTGGACTCATTGACTAGTAAAGCCTATGTTTGCCGCCCCAGCAGCAGTCGAACTGCACGGATCCGGGGTTCCTGTGGCTCGAGGGTCTCCAGACCCGGGGGGCTTGTGGCCACTTCAAATGTAAGGGGATATTTAAAGGAGATGAATATTCTTGATGCCACCTGCAGGTTGCGGTAAAGGGGAGTACCGCCACTGCCGATGGGAGTACCAGGGCAGATGGTGTGGGGCAGCCAAGTGTCAGTCCCTCCGCAGGTAGGGAAGGCCCCGCATAGTGGGGATTTGGTGAATGGGTGGCCTGGCCTTGGGAACCAGGGTGCAGGGGTCAGATTACTCACTGCGGTAGTTTTGGTGCTGGATCAGGTGGATTAAGCAGACACTCACCAAGACGGTAAACCAAAGTCTCTAGGCACCGCAGTCTCTAGGCACCGCAGTCTCTACGGGGGAGCCCGTCCACGTCCCGCTCCCACCAGTGTCACTTGGTACGTCCGTAGCCCTGCCTCCATGCACAAATTGATTTACAGTTGTGGCCCCTTGGCTTGAAGCTCCCCACTACTCATGTGTATGGCAGCTGTGCTCTTGCTGGCTGGCACTTGGGATTTCAGTGGGTTGTGTATTTTTGAGAACCCTATACCCACGTTGTGCTGATGCCTCCAATCTCTGAGCCCTTGGGGAAAGATCATAAAGAGACTATCCTCCACAGATTAATTATCAGGTTGCTTCAAGTTACTCCCTTATCTAGAGTCCAGTACCCTGCCGTGCTCGGTACATGTAAGGTGGCTGGGCTTTCTGGTGCCAACAGCCCTCCTACACTGCGTCTGTTACACTTGTATCTAGTGTTCCTAATACCGGTCCCCAACTCCTGTGGTCCCGGACCACCGTCTGCGAATAAACCTGTCACCTCCCTGGGAGCTCCAACTCCCCAGCTCCTTACTGTCTGAGGGCTAACTCTAAACTCCTTGTCTCCCCTCCCACCAGTCTGCCTGACCCTAGGTGGCCGTGCTCCAACTTGACCAACCCACTGGTGTGTCTGTCCAGCCCTGGTGTGAGGTGTGGTTGGAATTTGTAGTGCAGATGTCAGTGACACTGTTGATGGGAACCTGGAACCACAGGGGTAGGCCCTGCACCCTGGGGTACAGGATGCAGTTCTCTGAAGCACCATGATGTAGTCAGGGGCGCTACATATGACTGTGTGCAAAGCCTGATAAAATTAGAAGGAAGGAACTACAATACACCCTCAAAGACATGTAGAGGAGGGCCTCAAAATACAATTTTTGTAGATTAGTAAAACTTATACACTGTGTGCAAGGCTTGCCAAAAATCAGTAGGGACTACAACGAACCATGGAAGACATATAGAGGAAGGTATCAGAATATTTTTTTTTCCCTTTATTAAGGATTGGCCTCCTAAACTAGTAAAACCTATGCATTGTGTGCAAGGGCTGACAAAAATTAGAAGAACATTCTCCAATACACCCTCAAAGGCACACAGAAGAGGGCCTCAGAATACTTTTTTTCCATTATTAAGGAATTGGACTTCTAGACTAGCCAAGATTTTGAAAGTGGGACTGCAATACACCCTGGAAGAAACGTAGAGGAAGGCCTCATTCTTTTTTTTTATCATTATTAACCCTTCACCCTCCAGCTTTGTTTTTACCTTCATGACCAAGCAAATTTTTTCAATTCTGACCTGTGTCACTATAGGATATAATCAGTTTGGAGCGTTTCAACAAATCCAGTGATTCTGAGATTGCGTTTTCATGTACATCATAATTTTGGTAAGTTTAGGACTATATTTTTTTATTTTATTTGTGAAATTTTCTGAACTTTGGCAAAAATTTAGCAATTTTCAAATATTGAATTTTTATGTCCTTAAACCAGAGAGTTATGTCACGCAAAATAGTTAACAAAATAACATATCCCCCACATGTACTTTACATCAGCACAACTTTTGAAACAACAAATTTTTTGGTTAGGAATTTAAAAGGGTTCAAAGGTTATCAGCAATTGCTAATTTTTTTACCAAAATTTACAAAACCATTTCTTTTAGGGACCACATCACATTTGAAGGGACTTCAAGAGACTTATATGACAGAAATGATATCCAAAAGTGACACTATTTTAAAAACTTCACCCTCAAATTGCTCAAAACAACATCCTAGAATTGTATTAACCCTTTAGGTGCTACACAGGAACCACAGCAATGTCTAAGGAAAAAAGGAAAATTTTAATTTTCCCACAAATATTTCGTCGGTTCCAAATTTTGCATTTTCACAAGGGTAACTGTCACACCCTGACAAAATCAGGTTGTCACAGAAGACTGTATCCATCTTCCAGATGCAGGATTCCCTCCTCCTTGGCCTTTCATCACAACCCCACACAGGTACACAACACCAGCCACAAAGACTAGTCACTCCCCCAAGGACAATAGGGACACACCAGTGGGTGTGGCCAGGCAGATGATGATGCCCACCTAGGGGTTCTGAGGTGTCAGGGGAGGAAACAGAGTCAGTCTAGTTTGGAGGAGTGAAGAGTGCAGATACAGTAGAGGCAGTAGTAGGGGGTTGTAGCTCCCGGACTACCGGACTAGTGGAGCTGACTAGGTGGCAGATGGCAGTGTAGGGCCACAGGCGACGGAGATCTGGTTGCGGGAGACCTTAAGTGGACCGGGGCAGGGTTGTAGCCCGCCGGTGCTGACAGCGGGGATCTGGTCCGGAGGCCGTGCACAGTCGGGGTACCTAGACCCTAGGACGAGGACCGCTCACGCACCTTTCCAATTGACCAGCGGGGACAAGATTCCAAGTCTTGTCCCACCAGCAGCCCAGATAGAGTGAGACGGAAGCCCAACGCGGGGAATAGGGCGTCTGCAAGTGCCTGCAAAGATCCTAAGGGTCAGATCTCGTGGGCCACATCTCCCACAGCAAAGACACTGGGAGTGGACTTTCCCGTTTTATACGGACTAGTCATCACACGAAATACCAAATTAAAGTGCAGGAGGAAGGGCCCCTGTTCTGTTCACCGTTGTGCGGGACCCGAGCACACCCCTCCGGAGGCTACCGGTATCCGGCCGTTGGTTTACTATCTGGTCTCTGTGGGATTTATTCCAAAACAGTGAGTACACCGGTATCATCCGGTCCAGCCCTGCAGACTGCGCCCCAGCATTCTATTCCACCTGCACTTGGGCCCCAGGACTACACCTCCCGTACCCGTGGAGGGGATACCGTCCTGCTGCCCCCGCTCCATCGGCCCCGGGCACCCCATACAAAGGCAACGGCAGTGTTACCAACAATCACCGCAACCCACGGGTGGCGTCACTAACAAACTCTCTCCTGTAAATTACCCCTTTTCACTTGCGGGCGATAGACTGTTGCTCAGGCCCCGGATCTGGTTTCCCCCTCGAGCCACCGCAACGACCCCGGATCTGAGCGTCCCGAGCAGCTTTCCCCCCTTTGCCGCGGTCTGCCCCCTGACCGCAACATAACATGAGATTTTGCATAGTACAATTTTTTGTGCAAATTCTCCTGACTACACCAATACCCTAAGTGTGCTGGAAAGCTATTGTTACGGCATACAGCAGAGCTTAGGCTGGAATCACACTTGTGAGTATAAAATCAGTCCGATTCTCATTCCAGAAAGTAGGACGATTTCTTCTCACATTTCATCAGTGTGCTGCCAGTGAGCAATCAGTTTTTTTCCTCAGCAGCTGCTATTCATGTACTGTTATGTACAGAGCATTTACAGTGTTCTCTGCTACATGATAGAAATGTATTGCGAAAAACGGATGTCACTAGGATGGTCTGTGTGTCGTCCGTGTGACATCCGTTTTTTTTCACCCATCCATAGACTTGCATTGAAGAAATTCGCGCGAGAAACTCACCAAAACGCAGCATGCTGCGATTTTTTTTCTCAGTCCGATTTGGACTGAGAAAAAAATAGCAGATCGGAGCTGCCTCATTGATTAACATTGGTCGGAGTGGAATGCGAGATTTTCTCGTATTGCACTTGTGTGAGTTAATCGCAAGTATGACTCCAGCCTTGGAAGGAAAGGAGCGCCATTTTAATTTCAGAGCGCAAAATTGTTTGGAATAGAGGGCAGATGCCATGTCGCGTTTGGAGAGCCACCTGATGTGCCTAAACAGTGGACTTTGCCCACAAACCACCACATTTTGAAAACTGGACTGCTCAGGGAATTTATCTAGATGTTTCATGAACACCTTAAAGACCCAGGGTAACAAGAGAAAATGCGCAATACAATTTTTGTGCAATTTCTCCTGAATATGCTGATACCACATACGTGGTGGAAATCTACTGTTTGGACGCATGGAAGGTTTAGAGGGAAGGAGCACCATTTTAATTTTTTAATACAAAATTGGCTGGAATCATTAGTAGACACCATGTCGGATTTACAACACCAAGAAAGAATACCGAACAAGGGGTCACAAAAAACATTGTCTTTATTAATATTCAATTAAAAACAAGGTAAATAAATATTTTCTGCATATATTTCTTAAAAAACACAACCATTGGCTGGAAGAAAGGGGCGTCACAAAGAAATAGCACGTTTCGTTGCTGTCTGAAGAAGACACATAATTTATATACATCTAACTCTTATACTAAACCCCTTTTTTGCACATTATCCTTAAATTGTGTCATGCAGGCTATTTCTTTGTGACGCCCCTTTCTTCCAGCCAATGGTTGTATTTTTTAAGAAATATATGCATAAAATATTTATTTACCTTGTTTTTAAGTGAATATTAATAAAGACAATGTTTTTTGTGACCCCTTGTTCGGTATTCTTTCTTTGTGTTGTATATTAAATTCTGAATGGTCCTATTGGTCCATTAAACCCCCACACTGATGATTATGATCTTATGATAGTAATACAATTTTCCATATTTTGTTGGTGTGGTACGGTTTATTCTCTAACAATTGGTGTTTACCATGTCGGATTTGCAGAGCCCCTGATGTGCCTAAACAGTGGACCTCCCACGCAACTATTAGATGTTCAACTGCAGCGTTTAATGCCAAACTGGATGTGTTCTGCTTTTCAAGCATAGTCTATTGGGAATTTGGTTTTCTTGACCGCACTATGCAGTTCAAAAAGGTGCCTTTTTGTGGCAGAAATTTGGGCAAAAACTTTGCTTTGCAGTTCAAAACTCAAATGGCAAAAACAATTGACATGTCAATTATTTTTGCCATATGAGTTTTGAACTGCAAAGCAGAGTTTTTGACCAAATTTCTGCCACAAAAAGGCACCTTTTTGAACTGCATAGTGCGGTCAAGAAAACCAAATTCCCATAGACTTTGCTTGAAAAGCAGAACACATCCAGTTTGGAATTAAACGCTGCAGTTGAAAAAGCAGGTAAAAAGCAGGTAAAAAGCAAAGTGCGGTCTCAGCCTAAAGAGGGTTAATACCTCCCACAAAAAGGTGGAGATTATCACAAACCTTTATTGAGGAAAGAATTCAGGTGTATTCTATTTCTGTAGGCCTTAGTTCCATTAGGTTTAAATGAAAAAAACGATCTGTTCATCTTTTTATAGTTTGTAAGAAGTTATTTTGCACAATTTTAGCACTCTTTCGATATTGTTTTATGTATAAATTTAATTTGTTTTGACAATAGTGTAAATATTTTTGCATTTTTTATGTTAATGACTATATGACATATTCACCTGAAACTGTTATATTAGGAAGCAGTTTTACGTCATTTGTTAGGAGGGACCCGTTTAAGTGTAGTTTGAACACAAAACGTCTGTCATCCATGAGCTTCCTGCAACTCCTTTGAATTTGTTTAATACAATTCAATAAATCTTCTACTTTTTAAGGATGGTGAATGCCAGTTCTATCTATCAACTTGTGCCTGTGCCGCACCTTGTACATCCTGTTGTGCTCAGATGTTAATGCAATGCAAATTTATTTGTGCTTGTGAGTGGTACCAAAAATATTTTTTCTCTTTTCGCCTGCATGCCTTTAGTCGCCATGGATGTCTGACATCTGTGCTATTCTCCAAAACTCTGAGGACTCAATCAACATGTATGTAAATTAAAATTTTAACTGATCTGCTCATCTCTATTGAGCAGGATCCCTCATACTTCAATGTGCTTTCTGTTAATTTCTCTACTTTAGAGACCGAGACTGCAGATAACAACATTGTTGAAAAATGCAATATACAAGATAGAGTTTAATTTGTTCATAGTGTTTAAGGTTGTAAAAAAGATACAGGTCAATTGAGTTCAATCTATAACACTGTTGTGTAGAGCCAGGACAAATCAAAAACTTAGCAAGATACTTGCTAAATGCTCTTATATTATGATAACTAGACTTGTTCCCTTTATTAACATCCTATCGCAGAAATTTAGCATCCATAATTAGTAATATTGTATGTTTAAATAAAGACATCCAGGTCTCAATTGAACATACTCAATGTCTCTGCTATGACTACATTCTAGGGCAAAAAGTTCCATCGTCTTATTGCTGGCAGTTTTAATAAGTGTTGTACTAATTATTACTTAATGTAATTGTACATTTTGTTCCTTTGCCCGTGGGTATTACATTACAATTTTCTACGTTATCCTGCAATTGTCATTTCATGACTTAAGCCTCCAGCTAACATAAATCCCATTGTGATATTACATTACGTTTCTATGTGTTAATCATGGAGCTTACAAGAATCTGGAAATACTTAATTTCAGCTCTGTATACCCTGAAAAAGGTCATTAATACAAGGGGTTGTCCTGCGTAGTGGGGAGCCAAGGGATGGCTTGCTGCGTTCTGCTCTACTTTACTAAACTGAACTTGTGTTTGTATTCCGCCACAGCCGGAGGGTGCAACACTTACTTGGGTCTTCTGGGGTGCATCCGCCATGACACTGCCGGTCACCATTGTAGACGTAGCAGGGCAACACATCACACAGAGGGATTCTTTGCAACACAACAACAAATGCTTTATTTCTCTTTCAATCTTCTGGACAGACATGGCCTCTTTCTCCAGACATTCATGTTCTACCACCCTACTTTCAAGTACTTTTCCTTATACTAGCCCTTGCCCTGGGTATTAGCTTCTAGTAATTGAGTCTACACTCCTGTTTTCTACCGATTCTTGTTCCCACGGCTTCCCTGGTCCACTTCACGCCCTCAGATGACTTTCTAGCTTCTTGACCTGTATATGGGCTCGCCGGTGGTACACTTGCTCCAACACCCGACTGCTTCTCTGGACTCTTATAAACTCGTCACGAATTGAGGTGTAGGATACCCCCTGGTTCCGCAATAGACTTTTGTACAGAGCTTGTCCTTGCTTTAGCATCACTTGGCAGAACTGACTTTCTTCTTTGCCTGCCTCACTAACCAACCCTGACTTTCTTCTTTGCCTGCCTCACTAAACAACCCCCTGCTCTCTCACACTCCTGCCATCCTGGCTCTAGTTCCCTCAGCAAACAGGATGTATTTACTACATTACACATACTAAAATCCTTTATGCTAACATCCCTAGTTAGCATTTCACAATTAACATATTAGACGGATTATGCTATAAAATACATATTATACAGTAAAATACTTACAACTGTCATTCGCTAGAAAGCGTCGACCGCTGCACTTCTCTGGCTCTGCTTATTCCACAACCGTACTCTCCAGCAGCAGCACTTAGACATTTAAACAACATATGCATACCTCCCAACTAGAGATGAGCGAACTTCTAGAGGCTCGAGTTTGACTCGGTTCGTAGAACAGAGGCCGCGTTCGAGTTCGGTTCGGCGAGCCGTTCAACGAACCTCTCGAACCCCATTGAAAACAATGGAAGGCAAACAGAAACACGTAAAAACACATTATAAATGTACACATACAGTTAATAAACATTGCCATAACAATTACCTGTCCCCGCGATCCGTCCTGCACTCTGTCTCCAGCCGCTTTTCCTTCCAAAATTGCTGCGTCCTCCCGGTAACCAGCACTGATGATAGGACCTATCGTGACGTCAAAATAGCATGTGACCAGTCACGTGTCTATTATCTCATTGGCTACAGATTGGTCACATGGCTTTGACGTTACACTAGGACCTGTCAGTGCATCTCTCCATTACGCGGTGATCGTTTGTGTATCTCCGTGTACCGGCGACATGCTCTGGCACATGGTCGAATCCCCGTTCTACTTCCCTGTTCCGTTATTCACCGGCTGCCACAGCCGGTTAATAACGGAGATCACCGTTGCTATAGCAACCCGTCTGTCAGCGGCACCGGGAATCACGTGATCAGAGCACCGTTGCTATAGCAACGCGCCTGTGAGGGGTGACGTCACCGCTTACAGTCAGCAGTACTGATCACTCAGGAGTGAATTCTGCACGGGGAACAGCAGCGTATTTCTCCCATGCAGTGCTGCTGATGTAGCAGAGCTGCATGTGTTGAAGGAGAAAGAAGACAGAAGACCATGGATCGTGGAGGGATAAGAGGGAGTAATAAACATGGAGTCTCTAACTGTGTCTGTGTATTTATTTCTATTAAAGTATTTTTTCTCTGTGTGGTTTTTTTTTTTTTTAACCATTTATTGGAGATTCTTAATGGCTGGGTCAAACTTGCCTGACATTAAGAATCTCTGACTTAATACTAGCTAGTAAAACATAGCTACTAGTATTAACTCATTATTACTCAGCGAGCCACCGGCATCAGGGCAGCTGGAAGAGTTGGATACAGCGCCAGATGATGGCGCTTCTATGAAAGCGCCATTTTCTGGGGCGGCTGCAAACTGCAATTCGCAGCAGGGGTGCCCAGAAAGCTTGGGTTAACTTGTGCTGCGGATTTCAATCCCCAGCTGCCTAGTTGTACCCGGCTGGACACAAAAATAGGGCGAAGCCCACGTCGGTTTTTTTTTTTTTAATTATTTCATGAAATTTATGAAATAATTAAAAAAATGGCTACCCTATATTTTTAGTTCCCAGACGGGTACAAATAGGCAGCTGGGGGTTGGGGGCAGCCCGTACCTGCCTGCTGTACCTGGCTAGCATACAAAAATATGGCGAAGCTCACAACATTTGTTTTTTGTAGTTTTTTGGCAAAGAAAAAAAAAATGCTTTCCTGGATTTTCCATTGCCAGTGAAGGTAACACCAAGCAGTGGGGGTTAGCAGCCAGTAGCTGCTTGGATTACCCTTAGCTAGCAATACAAAAAATGCAGCGGGGGCCCATATATATTTTTTTTAATTATTTACTTAAATAACTAAAAAAAGGGCTTTCCTGTATTTTGATTGCCTGACATCACAGTGCTGTAAGAAGAAATCATTTAAAAAAATGACGTACCGCTCTATGGTATTTTTGATTCTCAGCACAGATAAAGCAGACAGCTACGGGTTGCCACCCCCATCTGCTTGGCGTGACCTTGGCTGGCAATCAAAATACAGGTAAGCCCATTAATTTTTTTTATTTAAAAAAATAGTTAAAAAAATGACGTATTTTTGATAGCCAGCTAGGGTAAAGCAGACGGCTGTAGCCTGAAAACCACAGTTGGCAGCTTTACCGTGGTTGTTGATCCAATGTGGAGATCACCCCAGGCTCTTTTTTATAATCATTTTATAAATATTAATAATTACAAAAAAAAGTAGGGTCCCCGCCAAATTGGATCACCAGCCAAGGTAAAGCGGACAGCTGTGGTCTGGTATTCTCAGGATGGGAAGGTCCATAGTTATTGGCCCTTTACAGCCTAAAAATAGCAGGCCGCAGGCGCCCCAGAAGTGGTGCATCCACTAGATGCGCCAATCCAGGCGCTTAACCCCAACTCATCCCGTGCCCTGGTGCGGTGGCAAACGGGGTAATAAATGGGGTTTATACTAGCTGTAAGGTCCCCTGACATCAAGCCCAGCAGTTTCTGATGTCATGGCGTCTATCAGATACCCGACATCACAAACTGTCAGTACTAAGAAAATAAATAGACAAAAAAAATGTATTTGAAAAAACACTCCCCAAAACATTCCCTCTTTCACCAATTTATTGTAAGGAAAAAAAATAAGGGGGTCCCACGATGACTCTGGACCGTCTAGAATATGGGGGGACATGCTCAGGGTACATATCCCCCATTTTCTAAGAGTGCAGACCCTCCATGTGAGGAGTGTGGGTGCAATGAATCTGCACCCACTCTCCCCGGGTCCACAGCAGCAGAGTCCATGTCGTAACTGTTGCCACCAAAGCTGCAATGCCCTGCTCATGAGGTAAGGGCATGCTTAATCAGGAGAACTATTCTACATTTCCAAATATTGGTATTTGCTGATATTATTGCTATTCCACCTACTATATATTGGGGATAGGATCTTGGAGATGGAATACCCCTTTAAGTCCAGTTATCCAGCTGAATGAATACTAAACAACAGAGCTCGCTATTTAGACATGTTTTCTTGTGGCGTATAACGGACTCTCATGTTTGGTAGTCGTTCAGCAGGGCAACTATAAAGTCAAATACCTCCATTTGGAAATGTAGTATAGCTCTCCTGATCAACTATGTTCCTTACCTCATGAGCAGGGCATTGCAGTAGCTTACAGATCCGTGGCTACCACCACTCACTGTGTCTGAACACAGGAAGCTGAGCTGACAGCCGCTCTGTGCATGCGGCAGCATCTATTATAAAGGAGGGGGTCGCGGGGGATCAATGCTGCACAGGTACTGTGGAACACCGGGGAACACTGGTGGGGTTATAGAGGGTGACCTGTCAGGGCCTGGGGAGAGGTTTCCTGTTGCATGTGTCATGGCACATGCGACAGAAATCAGAGGAGTAGAGTGAATGCGGCCGGCGCGATGCTGTGCGCGCGGCCATCTTGGATTTCCTGGGAGGGGGTCGGGGGGGCACTTTGGCGACACTGGGGGACCGGAGGGGACCAGGGAGGAGATTTATCTCCCATCTGACATGTTTGTTCATGCCAGGTGGGAGATAATTTTTTACCGGCGCTGTCATTTACTGTAACGTGATCATCGGTATACGGTGTATACCGGTGATCACGTGAGCGGGGACCGGAAAAACCGGCCTGAATCATAATCTCCAGGGTCTCAGCTAACCCCTGAAACCCTGGAGATTTTCTGACGCTGGGGGGCGCTATTCACTTATTTCTGCCTGCTGTTTATAAACGGCGGATCAGAATAAGGCTACATTCACACGACCGATCCGTTTTTGCGGTCCGCAAAAAAACGGTCCAATTTTTTCACAGGTGCATCTGTGTGGCATCCGTTTCCGTTCCGTATACGGTCCGTATGTCATCCGTTTGTCATCCGTGTGCTTAGCCTTGTATTTAGCCAAAAAATAAATAAATTTAAAAAAAAATGACGTGGGGTTCCCCCTATTTTTGTAGCCAGCTACAGACCACAGCTGGCAGCTTCACCTTGGCTGGTAATCCAAAACTATTAATTAAATAAAAAAAAAAAAACCACGTGGACGTCCCGCCAAAATTGGATCACCAGCCAAGGTAAAGCGGACAGCTGGGGTCTGATATTCTCAGACTAGGGAGGTCCATGATTATTGGACTCTCCCCAGCCTAAAAATAGCAGGCCGTAGCTGCCCCAGAAGTGGCGCATCCATTAGATGCGCCAATCCTGGTGCTTTGCTCCAGCTCATCTATTGCCCTGGTGCGGTGGCAAACGGTGTAATATATGGGGTTAATACCAGATGTGTAATGTCACCTGGCATCAAGCCCTGGGGTTCGTGATGTCAGGCGTCTATCAGATACCCGACATCACCAACCCAGTCACTAATAAAAAAAAAATAGACAACAAACACATTTTTATTTGAAAAAACACTCCCCAAAACATTCCCTCTTTCACCAATTTATTAGAAAGAAAAACAAATCCAGGTCTGCTGTAATCCAAGGGGTTCCCATGACGATCCATTCCATAGTCACTGTCCCAGTCAATGAAGAACAGAATGTTCCCCATTGGCTAGGAGAGCAATGCAGTGACCTGAGCTAACCAGCCCAGGTCACTGCAGGGCATGACAAGTGCTGCTGTCAGAAGCTTAGCGAGGTACATTACCTGCGGTGATCACTGCACTCCTGACAGCAGAGCTGTCATTGAGTTCAATGACCGCCGCCTTCACAGCCAAGTATCGCGGGAGCCCGTGACGTCACCGCTAGTCACAGTCTCGGGCCGGCAGCGAGAGGAGATGTGGCAAGCGGCGGCCATGGAGGACAGTGACAGCGCTGATGTCGGGAGGGCAGGACTTCATCACCGCAGGTAAGCCGAGCGGGGTAATGTGTGTGGAGTGCGAGGTGGGTGGAGCCAAGCAGGGCCATGTGTGCGGAGTGCGAGGTGGGTGGAGCCGAGCGGCGTAATGTGTGCGGCGTGTGAGGTGGATGGAGCCGAGCGGGGCCATAAGTGCAGAGTGCGAGGTGGGTGGAGCCGAGCGGGGTAATGTGTGCGGAGTGCGAGGTGGGTGGAGCCGAGTGGGGCCATGTGTGTAGAATGCGAGGTGGGTGGAGCCGAGCAGGGCCATGTGTGCGGAGTGCGAGGTGGGTGGAGCCGAGCGGCGTAATGTGTGCGGAGTGTGAGGTGGATGGAGCCGAGCGGTGCCATGTGTGCAGAGTGCGAGGTGGGTGGAGCCGAGCGGGGTAATGTGTGCGGAGTGCGAGGTGGGTGGAGCCGAGTGGGGCCATGTGTGTAGAATGCGAGGTGGGTGGAGCCGAGTGGGGTAATGTGTGTGGAGTGCGAGGTGGGTGGAGCATAGCGACGTAATGTGTGCAGGCAGTGGAGTGCGAGGTGGGTGGAGTCAAGCGGGGTAATGTGTTCGGAGTGCGAGGTGGGTGGAGCCGAGCGGGGTAATGTGTGTGAGGCGGGTGGAGCCGAGCGGGGTAATGTGTTCGGAGTGCGAGGTGGGTGGAGCCGAGCGGGGCCATGTGTGCGGAATGCAAGGTGGGTGGAGCCGAGCGGAATAATGTGTGCGGAGTGCAAGGTGGGTGGAGCCGAGTGGGGTAATGTGTGTGGAGTGCGAGGCGGGCGGAGCCGAGCGGGGTAATGTGTGTGGAGTGCGAGGTGGGTGGAGCCGAGCGAGGTTATGTGTGCGGAGTGCAAGGTGGGTGAAGCCGAGCGGGGTAATGTGTGTGGAGTGCGAGGTGGGTGGAGCCGAGCGAGGTAATGTGTGCGGGCAGCGGAGTGCGAGGTGGGTGGCGCCGAGCGGGGCCATGTGGCGCTGAGGACGTCAGTGCCGGGGACTGCATGGCTGGGAACAGGTGAATGTGAGTGTGAGTGTGAATGTGTGTGTGTACATGATGAGTGCAGGAGGGGGCGGAGCCGAGCGGGGAAGTGTCGGCTCCCTGCACACGTAACCAGGGTAGATATCGGGTTACTAAGCAAAGCGCTTTGCTTGGATACCCGATATTTACCTTGGTTACCAGCTTACTGCAGGCTGCCAGATATGGCTCCTTGCACACTGTAGCTGTAAAAAGTCACGCTTTTGGTGATCGATCCGTTCTCGAACGTAACTCAAACTGTTGAGCTTTTAGCAAAAAGCTCGAGTTCGAGTTCGATCTCGAGCACCTCCCAAAATTACTCGGACATGAAATTGGCGAACCTCAAACCTCGAACATCGCTCATCTCTACTCCCAACTTTTGAAGAAAGGAAAGTGGGACAAACTCTGCGGTGCGCAAATTTTGGCCACACCTCTAGCCACACCCCCTAGCCACACACATTTGGAAATAAGGGTCATTCAGCAGATGCCCTGGACTGTTTGTTCATAGTCAGCCAGAATTTTCTTATATTTATATGTCACTATATGACAAGTTGCCTATTTGTGCCTATAAAGCCGTGTTCACACATTGCATAAATTCTGTGTTTTTTGTTTCTGCCGCTATCTGCACCAGACTACACAATAACAATCTTCTCTGGTTATTCCATTTTTGCTGCATTTTTTTATGCCTCTTCTCAATTATTTAATGCGTATTTGGTTCAGATGTGAATCTGCGCTTTTAAGTGTTTTTATTATACAGAGAAGCTTTTTCCTGCTTTTTTTTAAGCTCTACAATGAAACCATTAGAGAGAAAAAGCACCAAAACCAAAAAGTTCAGCGGCATCTTTTCTTGATATCACATCCACTTTGTTTGGACAATTAAAAACAGCAGAATTTATGTGCAAAAAGAGTGGAACGCTACCGGTTGTATTGTTGTATTGGTAGCGGGGGCTCAACCTGCTTCATTGCAGCCCCTTCCTGCAACAGTCCAGTTCCAACGTCCCAGATCCCATTAACCCGCCACCCAAACAAACCTGACCCGCTACATTTGACCCGTCCCAGGGCCGTGGGGTACTCGGTTCCGTGTGTTGGTTAATGGGATTATGTCACGGGGGCCTGTGCCCGATTCCGTGGCCCTGGTGGTCGCTGAAAGTCAGTAAATAAATAAAATGAAAAAAAATAATAAAGAAAAAAATTAAAAAAATAAAAGTATTTTGTGACGCCACCTACGGTTCCAGTATGGTTACTGTGGGTGCAGGTCAGACCTCTAGGGTGATGGTTAGGCAGCCAGTTGTTTATGCTTCCTGTAGGTGAAGCTGGATCCCCAGGGCAGTTTTAGTAGTACACAGATATGGCGGTTTTTCTTCACAGCCTTTTCAACTGTCACTTTAATGCAGCAGCCTATGGCTCCTCAGATGAAGAAATAAAGTGTGTCACACCAATTCATTAACTTTGACCAGGTTTTACTTGCAGGTGTTATTAAAAATGGGTTCAGTTTCTGATGTGACAGTTTTTGGGTAATCTGGGAACAGTTCAGGATCTCTGCACCAGGTTAGTTGTGAGACCTCCCTGCTGCACTGTGTCTCTCCTTGGTCCTAGGCTGCCTGTAGCTATACCTTGTCCCTCTCTTACTGTCTTCACCTGTATGGCAGGCAGCGGGAGCTTCTCTAAAGGGCAATGCTGTACTCACTGCAGTCCCTAAGCTCTGTGTAGCGGCTTTGCCTTCAGGTGCTGTTGCGGCCAGTAGATCTGGAGTCTCCCTGGCCTCTGGTCTTTATTGCTGGGTAGATTAGATCCCTCACAATCTCAGACGTCGGTGTCCGGTAATCAGCGTCAGTTCTTTGGGCTGGTAGGATACTACAGGAGGTTCATAAAAGACTTCACAAATATACCTGTACCTGGGGCAGGGAAGGATATCCACATCAGGTAATCCCACATACAACATTTCCACTCCAAGCCTGGAGAGGGAGCTCTACAAGCTGAGCTCAGGTGAGGTCCCCTTTGAAATCCACATTAGGAAGCGGAGTTCTGGAGTCTCCCTGGCCTCCGGTCTTTATTGCTGGGTAGATTAGATCCCTCACAATCTCAGACGCTGGTGTCCGGTAATCAGCGCTGTTCCTTGGGGATGAACCTATCTGGCTCCACCTTCCCGGTCACTCCTCTTTTGCCTCACTCCAGATCCCTCAGGCGGTCACACAGTTACTCGTATGGGCTAAGCACAGCCCTCTCCATTTTGATGTCTTCCCTCACTCTCTGCTCGCACAGTCTCCTTTTGTCCAACGGCATGTGTGAAAAAATGAACCAGGTGGTCATAGACCTGTTGAAAACCTTGCCCTTGGAAGAAAGAAGCATGTGGCCAGAGAAGTTACTTGATTTAGTGGACATGTACAAAAACATCCCTGTGAGTTCCACCAATTGCACGCCAGCATACTTGATGAGAGCAAGACCCAGGAAGTTACCAGTTGACTTAAAAATGGGAATTGTCGTTCCTGAAACCAGTTCACCTGAAGCTGATTGGGACACTAAGTGGCAAGAGCAGTACAAAAAGGTACAGGTAAATTTGTGGCAACTGAACCCTGGGGTGCCACACATTCCTACTCGGGGTCCGTAACAGGGTTAAAGTCCCACATTTTAAAAAGGACACCTCTGGTAGGCACAGGAGGTGTAACTTATTTACAATGAGCACAAGTCCATGCTGGCTGCAACAAGTCCCGCAGCCATGGTTCATTTTTACTACTAATATATACCTATGGAAAGAACTAAGTCCATGCACTTGGTGCAAACATCATATCAACTTTCTTAATCAGATGAGGTACTCTGTTGAGTAAACCTGGTAATCATCATTTTGCATATAAACACCAATTATCATTACTCAAGAAAAATAACAAACTATGAAAAATAAGAAAAAAAACCACAGATTTCTTTAGATAACTTTAGATAGCCGGGTCCCGTAACCACGATTCCTTGTGACCACGCACCACGGATGCTGGCAGTATCTTCTCATCGATCATCACATGCTTGATTACATCTAGGGCATACCAGCCCCGCTCTCCACAATGCCGGGTGTATGAGACCATGTCTCCCGGCTCCAGATCCCGCCGAGGATGCCCCCTGGGGAGGTGCTGTGCCACATCTTGCCTGGACACAAACACCCCAGCCGTGAGGCCCGCTTCTCGGATGAACCCCCATCCTTGGTCAGGGTGAAAGCGCTCCACAAGACCACGGTACCACGGCCCTCGGACTCGGGATGCTGCACTTCTCACACTCTCTTTCTCTCTCTGGGTACAGGCGTCATCGCTGATCTCGGGTTGTCACTTCAAATTGCAATTTCTGTAGTTGTCGTTCTCTTTCCCAGTAAGGGGTACAGGCGTCATCGCTGATCTCGGGTTGTCACTTCAAATTGCAATTTCTGTAGTTGTCGTTCTCTTTCCCAGTAAGGGGCGTCAGCTTCCGGCCTCGCCTGCCTCACTGGTAGCTCTCGTAGGTGGACTCCTGTGGCCCCAGCAGCTGCTGGGATGCCGTGCAGTGGCGGAGCTGGCAGCTCAGCAGGTTCCGCCTCCGCCACAATGGGAAGAGGGATTGACTGCTCCGCAGCTGGGGGTGCAGAGTCCGAGTGCTTCATATCAGGGTACGGGCCTGGTGATGCGGCCGAGTCTGGTTGGGTCACTGATGGTGTAACCACCTTTGCAGCCTGGTCGAGTGGCTGGGTCGGAAGCTCTGCACCGTGCTCTTGGCAAATGGGGGCTGAAGGTTCCACTGCCGGCGTTGGCATTAGCAGCTCGACGCACGCCGAGGACGAGGGTGACGGTGGCGGAGCGCTTGCATCGGAGGGGGGCAGACCGGACCCCGCAGCCATATAGGCCGGATCAACCAGGGCTGGGTAGCTGCTTACCCGCTCCTCGCATAGGACTTCAATCTTATGGGCTCACACCGCCATTGCCAGGCTCCTCATCTAGTGGTCCAGGATAAAGAGAAACTGCGTCCGCATCCTCCTGCAGAGCTGTTCAGTTTCTTGCTCGATCCAGGTCGCGGTCCCAGGAGCAGCGCGCTCCGGTGACCAGTCTCGTGCAGCCGCCATCTTGCCTCTGCGGCTTCTGCGGTACCCAGGAACGTTATCGCAGAGTCCTGGCATCCCTGCTCCACTTCCGCTGTTACATGCCGTCACGCCATTTGGTTTTTGCCAGCCACTCACTTCTGCGCTGGGGCCTTCTGGGAACTTCCGGTTCTGGGCCAACTCTCAGGACGAAGGGCAGGGCTTCAGCTTCACGCGCTTTTGGTCTAGAAGATGGCGCTTTGGCGCCAAAGATGGCGGAAAAATGCAGGAATGGGACTTTGACATGCAGCTTCGCTTTTCAAGGCGCACGTCACCCAGGTTAGTGGGCCTAGTCCGTATCCTGTTCATGACACCAGAAATTTGAGGTGTGCCGCCCCAATAGCGGATCGAACTGCTCGGATCCGGGGGGTGAGGTTCATTCGTGGCTCGAGGGTCTCCGGACCCGGGGCTTAGGGGCCACACTCAAATGTAAAAGCGAGTATTTACAGGGGATTTGATATAGTTCGTGATGCCACCAGTGGTGTGCGGTAATTGGGAGTACCACCGTTGCCATTGGGAGTACCCGGGGTGATGGAGTGGGGCAGCTAGGTGACGTTGCCCTCCACGGGTAGGGGTAGGCCCCGGGACTCTTGATAGTTATGCGGGGACGCAGTGAAGGGGTCAGTCAGGTACTCACTCAGCAATGAAGCAGACGCTGACAACAGGGTAAACCAAGTCTCTGAACGCCATTGCCTCTCAAGGGAAGCTCGTCTGGATCCCGTCCCCTGCAGTGCTGCTTGTGGTCTGTAACCTGCCTCCTGGCACTAAGTTTTAGATTGTCAGTTGTGGTCCTGTAGCTTGGAGCTATCCAGGCCCCGCCCCCACTCTGGCTAAGTGAAGGAGCCTGCTCTCAGGAGCTCACTCTTGGGATTTCAGTGGGCTGCTTGCTAGGAAACCTCTATCCCCCTCATTGCGCTAGTGCCTCCGATCTCTGAGCTGGTAGGAACAGTCCATAAAGGCCCCATTCTCTTCAGGTTAATTGCCAGGTTGCCTGAAGCTTCTCCCCAACCTAGGGTCCGTGTACCCCGTCGTGCCTTCGGTCCCGGACCGGTGATAGGACCAGTCTGCCAGCCGTCATCCTCAACGGATTCCAGGCACCTAGCCTCAATCCCCTGCGACCAGGGGTCCGACTCCTCTAGGTCCAGACCACCGTCTGTGACCTAGTTTTCCTCTCCCCTGGGAGCTCCAACTCCCAGCTTCCTCAGAGCTCCTCACAGCTTGAGGGTCACTACTCAACTAATTGACCTTGACACCTCCCACCTCCCTGTCTGACCCCTAGGTGGACGGCCCTATTCCTGCTTAAGCAGCCCACTGGTGTGCCTGACAGGTGTGGTGCAAAGTGTATCTAGGATTTGTGAATGTTGATGGAGGCAGCACTGCAGGATAGAGACCCAGAACCATGGGGGGTTGAATACTGCACGGGTAGGGCAGGTTGTGCAGTGCCCTGTGACGACCTGAATAGTCCAGAGGCGTCACATATCAAGTAAGGGGGATTTGCACAATTGACATCCACAAAAGATCTGTAGTTAATTCTCTTAGACTGGTTTCACATCTCCGGTAATTTGCCAGAAGCCAGATCCGGCACAAATGGAGTACAGTTACATTCATTTACAATGGAAGCGTGACACCATGCGGACACATACGGTGTATGAAGCATGTGTCCACATGGTGTCGCGCTTCCATTTTAAATGAATGTAACTGTTCTGCATTTGTGCCGGATCCGGCTTCTGGCAAAATACCGGAGATGTGAAACCAGCCTAAGATGTTTTGAACAACCCCCCTGCCAAGTGCCTTCAAAACTATGCAAGTGCAGGTAGAATTGATGTTTTGATGCTGATTTAAGGTAAAGTGTGGTCTTATCAAGTACATTAAATTGTTTTATATTTGTCTTTTGTTCATTCACTTTACACTTTGTTAACTATTAAATGTAAACTATTAATGCATCTATTTTTTAAATCATCCTTAGTTTGCAGCATTTCTTCTTCACCCTTTTAAAACATTTGTACAGTGTTATTTGTATCCATACTAAGTATATATACCCCCTGAACCTTTCAAATTCAATTTCCTCAGCGTGAAATAGTGATTTATTTCATATAATCCAAAGTTTAACAACATGTGATAAGAAGATACTGCCTAAAGTATTCATCAGGAGCTGATGCATCCAGGAAGATCAAGTGGGTTAAAGTGAACCTGTCAGGTCCAATATGCACCTAGAACCATGAGCAGTTCTGGGTGCATGTTGCTAATCTCTGCCTAACCGTCCCTGTATACACTAGCATAGATAAAGGGATCTTTAGAAAAAGTATTTCTAAAGATCTTTTATCATATGCTAATGAGGCCAGGGACTAGTCAGGAGGGCGTTACTTCCCCTTACTTGCCACCCTCTTGTCATGTTAGTACGCCCACAGGGGCGTGTTAACATGCTAGTCAATGCACCATCACCAGCAGTGACACGCGTACCTGTGTCCGTGGTGAATGATGAGCTGAATGCCCCACAATTCCAGTCATTCGCACTAGACCTGTCTAAAGCCGGGACGTGTACACTTGGCTTCATACTGAGCATGATTGGAAGTGTGCCGCCCCTGTGGAAGCAGCCGAGCTGCTCAGATCCGGGTTCGCTGTGGCTCGAGGGGCTTCGGACCCGGGGGTCGTGCGGTCACTTAAATGTAAGGGGGGGTATTTACAGGGGAGTTGATATGTAGTTCGTGATCCCACCCGTGGTGTACGGTAAATTGGGGAGTACCGCCACTGCCGCTGGGAGTACCTGGGGTGATGGAGTGGAGCAACAAGGTGTTGTAACCCTCCACGGGTAGGGGGATGCCCCGGGACTCAGTAAGGGGTGCCGTGGGGTGCAGTTGTCACTCTCCTACTCACTCAGTTCATAGGCAGACACTGACAACCGGGTAAACCAAGACTCTGGGTACCGCTGCCATTGAGGGGAGCTCTTTTGGGTCCCATCCCCAATAGTGTTGCCTGGTGATCCGTCACCTGCCTCCTGGCACTTAGTTTGACTTCAATTTGATATCCCGGTAGCTTGGAACTAGCCGGGCCCTGCTCCCTACTATGGCTAAGTATGGGAGCTTGCTCTCAGGGCTCATACTTGGGATTTTCTGTACCATTTTGGATTGGAAAGTTCTATCCCCCTCGTTGCCCTAATGCCCCGATTCTGGAGCGGGTGGGAACAGATCATAAAGGCTCCGTTCTCCTCGGGTGAATTGTCGGGTTGCCTGAAGCTACTCCCCGACCTAGGGTCCGTGTACCTCGTTGTGCCTTCGGTCCCAGACCGGTGATAGTGCTAGGCTGCCGGCTGTCCTACTTGACAGGTCCGAGAACCTTGCCACTATCCCCTGCGACCGGGGTCCGACTCCTCTAGGCCCACACCACCATCTGCAACCTAGACAGTTCCTTCAGGAGTCACCGCTCCCAACTTCCTCTAATCTCCTCACACCTCGAGGGCTACTTCCCAACCACTCTCCTTCAACTCTCAGACTCGACTCACTACACACCTCACTTCCCCTCCCTGACCTCCCAGGTGGGCGACTCTATTCCACTCAAGCCGTCCACTGGTATGTCTGGTGGGTGTGGTGCAGGGTGTATCTAGGATTTGATTTGCTATTGGAGGCAACACCATTTAGTTAGGGACCCAGAACCAAGAGGGAGGCAGAATACTGTATGGAAGGGCAGCTTGTGCAGTACCCTGTGACGACCTGATAGTCCAGGGGTGTCACAGAAGTGCCAGGCATTCAGCTCAGCGTTCAGCATGGACACAGGTTCACGTCACACTGCTGGTGATGCTGCATTGAATAGCATATTAGCACACCCCTGTGGACATACTAACATGATAAGAGGGCGGAAGTTTCTAAAGATCCCTTTATTTATGCTAGTGTATATGTGTCGCCCAGGAAAAAGGGGTACTCTGAGCTGGGCCAATGGGGTCGCTTCTAGAGGTATCACGGTGGCGTGACCCGGTCTGTGATCCCAGGCTCCACAACAAAGAAAAAGGGGAATATGTACAGGGGAGATTGTCTGTGACGCCACCCGTGGGTTGCGGTGATGAGATGGTGGCACCGCCGCTGCCTCTGGGGACCGTGCCCAGGACTAATGGTGTGGGGCAGCAAGGTGGGATCCCCTCCATGGGTAGGGGAGTTGTAGTCCCAGGACCCAATTGGGAGTTGTGGTGGTGGCAGGGATTGCAGGGAGCAGGAAACTCACAGTTCGGTTGTCCTGGTGTTGGATGAGGCTGTTTTCATGTGTAGTGTCAGGAAGCACAGAGTCCAGTACTTAACCAGAAATTGCCGGTGTCCGTAGGCCTTTGGTACAGTGGGGTTCGGATCCCACACCCGGTACATGAAGCAGGACCCTCTCTCATCTGCACTCCAGCTAAGAGTCACCTTCTCTGTTTCGGACGGGGGAAGTCCTCTCTTTGCACAAGTCCGGGGTCCCGTGCACACTACTGGCGGGCCACTATCCTGCCCCGGTCCACTACAGGTGCCCCTGAGCTTACTCTCTACTTCAGCTCCAAGACTCGGCTTTCTTCTTTCTCCACTTCCACAGCAGCCCAGGAGCCACAACCCCTGACTGCTCTCCTCTCCTTCTCCTTCCACTGACTGCCTCAACTCCTCCCCTCCTGCTCTTTTTGTTACACTGGGGGGAGGGGGCGGCTGACTCACTGTACCAGTGTGGGATCAGGTGGTACCAAGGAGGTTTAACTCTTTTTGTGACTACCTGGCTGGCCAGAGCGTCACATATACAGGGACAATTAAGCAGGGATTAGGCTGGTTTCACACTACGTTTATTTAACATCCGTCCATAACGTTTTTTTAGCGGAAAAACGGATCCAGTGCAAATGCGTTTTCACTTCAATGCATTTGCAATGGACTCGCGTCCACCTGCGTTCGCATGCGTTTGCGTGCGTTAGACACAGGATCCGTACTTTTGCGTTATTTTAACATGTTTCAAAAACGCTACTTGTAGCGTTTTTTACCTTTGTCAAAATAACGCATCTCACAGGATCCTTCACATTGCGCCGCGAGCTGCAATGCATTTCAATGAGCGCTGGATCCTGCCTAGCAGTATGCGTTGAGTTGTGTTGTAACAGGATCCTGCTTTTGTACTGAGCATGCCCAGAAAGTACTGAGCATGCCCAGAACCAGTCTCGCGTGATCTGTCTCTCTCTCCTCCTCCCTCCCTCACCCTCTCTATCTCTGTCTTTCCCCCTTCCTCTCCTCCCTCTCTCCCACCTGAGAGCTGCGGACACTCGTAACCAAGGTAAATATCAGGTAACCACTTCTCTTAGTTACCCGATGTTTACGTTGGTTACGTGTGCAGGCAGCCCTGCTCCTAGCAGCTGCAGACACTCGTAACCAAGATAAATATCGGGTATCCAAGCCCGATGTTTACCTTGGTTACGAGCGTCTGCAGCTGTCAGAAGCCGGCTCCCAGTCTGGCACGTTTAGTTCCCCTCACTCCCGATCACATGACTCCAATGCCCGCCCCTAAACATCCAGTGACAGGATCCTGCAAAATAACAGATGCGTTAGCATGCGTTTTTTGCTGTAAAAGCAGGATCCGCTTTTGCAGCAAAAAACCGTTCCTGACGCATGTTAAAAAGACGTAGTGTGAAAGCAGCCTTAGCAATATGCACCCAGAACTGCTCGTGGCTCTGGGAGCAAGTTGCATCTCACAGGTTCACTTTAATCAATGGTGATCTGGGGGGTGGGGGTCTTGTTTGAGGCAGCTTACACATTTTCAGTCAGTGCAATATGGTCTACAAACAGAGAAAGTAGATTGTATAACATTTTTTGAAAAATGAATATTACATGAGCACCACTATCCTGCAGAATACTTCCATTCATCACTATCTCATGTAGTGCACTGTAATTTCTGAGATGTATCTAAGCATAAGGGACTGTACACATCAGAAACTAAAAGGAGTCCTTCAAATAGGCTCTAAGGCTCCCTCTAGTGGGCAGCTATGGGAAAAGCAATCAAGGAGGTGTGAGTTTTTCCCTTCTCTCTCTCTCTTTTTCAGCCAATAATGAGAGTCTGCCCCCTTTTGAACTGCAGATATTGTCTGACTGGAAACAAAGGTATAAATATAACCTGAGGGGCAGGCACAGGAGGATCTGCATAGTATCTGTCTGGCTTCATTTAAAGGCAGAACAGCACAGAGAAGAGCAACTGATGCATCCAGGGAGCTGTCACATTGCATCTCTCTGCATTTCTCCATGGCTTGTTTAGACAAGTGTCACTGTTCTGTAGACAACAGGAGGCATGGCAGTATCTTATACAATATCCTGAAGAATGAGGAGCACAAAGAATCACACAAAGGCAGGAAGGAAGACCACACAGAAGGGTATGGACAAGGCTGCTCCTGTGGATCTCAGAAGAAAGTCAGTCTCAAATGCCCACAGGTCACCTGCAAGGCTGCCTCAGCTGTGCTAGTGAAGACCCTGAGGTTTGTGAAGAGTCTGCCCTGCTTCCAGGAGTTACCCCTGGCTGACCAGCTACTGTTGGTCAGAAGCTGCTGGGCTCCTCTCTTGGTGCTGGGACTTGCACAGGACAAGGTAGATTTTGAAACTGTTGAAACATCTGAGCCAAGTATGTTACAAAGGATTTTGACCAACAGACAAGGAGCAGAGAGGAAACAGCACCAGGAACATCAAGAGACATTGCTACTTGGAAATAGTCTGCAGCAGCATAAAGGGATGCATCTGCCAACAGCTACTGAGATCAGGTGGATCAAGGAGTTCTTAGAGAAGTGCTGGAGCCTGGGGATTAGCAACAAAGAGTATGCCTACCTAAAAGGGATTGTACTGTTTAATCCAGGTAAATATGGCTCTGACATTCCAGTATAAACTGACACAAAATGTATATATCAAGTCTGGATATCCCTGTGTTATTACATCTTTTGTATCAATACACAGATGTAAATTCAACTATTTCTTTTGGACATCTAAATATGGAACCACTGGGTTTACATAAAGTATCAAGTTTACCTGCAGCATTGTATGAAAACGCAGATAGGTCTTAGTGATGTCACATTATGACATCACACACCAACATATTCAGGTCTGCTGTATTTGGGTTCTTCTTTATGGTCATGTGTCTTGAAAATACTTTAGTGAAGTTTATTTTTCAGGTTCGGTGCTTTGTGTTTGTAAATGGTTTTCTTGCTTTTGTGAAGTTGAGGAATGTAAGACCTGGGAGTGAATAAAACAATATGGACTTCATTTCCCACATGTTTTATAAGGTGCAAAATGTGGGAATTATTTTGTATGTTTACATACTAAGTCCTCGAAAAGAACAAAAACAACCCCAGAAATGCAATGATTGCTATGTTCTGTTTTTAGTGTATTTTATAAGTAGATTTTTTTTTTAAAATTATTATTGATTTAATTATTTAAATAACATATTAGTATGTTTTATTTTAAACAAATATTACTGCATGTTGATAAACATATATGATACTTTATTGGTAGTTATTATTATGGATCAGTGCACACATTAGTAATCCAGGAAAGCTGTATTGGTCTCTTGTTGTAACATACCCCATGATATCACTGAGATATCAATGGTTTTACATAAGACTGTAGAAGTGATAATCTTATGAATTAATCTCAGCGATGACTACATTTAAAAAATAAATATATATATATATATTTATATATATATATATATATATATATATATATATATATATATATATATATATATATATATATATATATATCAATTCATATTATCAACTCTGCTACATGGGAATATACAGTTATTAGTAAGGTCAGGTTGACATGCCAGGATTTGTAATGCAGTTATTAGTAAGGTCAGGTTCTCCTTAAAATTACAAGTATAATTAAAGCCAATCAGTTAAAATAGTTTATAATAACTTGTTGAATATGGACTTTGTTTTTAATTTTTACATAAATACTTAATTACTTATTAGTAACATGGTCCTTATTAGAACCCAGAATGATATAAATGACCATTCTTAGATTGTAATGATACAATGACTTTTATTGTTAAAAAGTAGTGATTGCAGGCTTAGTAATAGAAGTAAGCATCATACAATATCTTACAGTACACTGCTGGTAATCTACAGGGACGTGCTCATCTTGTACTGTCTTCATACTGTGCTTTTAACTATTCAGATACTTTCATTCTTTGAGAAACACTGGTCTTACTGTCTTACAATAACGAAGGACAATGAATGAATAAGAAGTTCTAAAGATATTTACTTTCTTGTACTGTAAAATCTTAGGTTGCTTCCTTCAGTCAGTCTTGTGGGTGCACTTGTACAGATCAGGGAAAGAGACAGACATTTACATTTATTTAGGAAGTTCTATAACATTTGTCACATGGATTGGTGATATTCTAGTAATATCCTGATATTACAAAAAGCTGATTTATTTCTAACTTTAAATCATTGGTTAATGTGATGTGAAGCTGCGCCAATATGCAGCATGGTTACTAATAGATTATAGTTAAAATGCCTTTGATAAATAATGAGTGTTCGGTTATACAGCCAGTCAGTGACAAAGCTACAATCATTTTGCCATGCTCGGTGATTTGCATGTTGGTGTGGTTTGAGCTGCAGTGTCACTTGTGCAATAGTTCAAGCCACATGTGAACCCAACCTCAACTTCTTCATTAGAAGGGTTCCCCCCCACTTCTGTATAGCTCGACCGAATTATCTGATGTTTTATCGGATAGCACTCACTTATACTATAGAGCAGTGTTCTACAACTCCAGTCTTCAAGAGACACCAACAGTGCATGTTTTCAGAATTTCCTTAGTATTGCACAGGTGATAATTTAATCACCTGCACAGGTGATGAGTCCCACACCTGCTATACTAAGGAAATCCTGAAAACTTGTACTGTTGGTGGCTCTTAAGGACTGGAGTTGGGGAACACTGATATATAGCAGGTCTGATTAGCATTTCCGTCTGATGCCTAGTCAGCATAAGAAATAAGTACCTAAATGCTGCTATTGGCAGCATATTTTAGATGGTGCGCCCCCAGTCAAGTCAATGGGTGAGTGCAAATCACCGGACTGCGCTGTTGAGTGCAGTCTGATATATGCAAAGACAGACATTGGAGAAGATGGAGAAATTAAGCTCTCCCTCTTCTCCGCACGTGATCCAATTCTCATGTGTGAGATAATTAGATCACAATGAGTGACACTCAGCTCACACTCGCAGTAGAGTTTTAGCTGAGTGTTTAGCCAATCGTACCCAATGATCTCACATGAGAGAATAATCGGATGCTATACACCAGTGTGAGCATACCCTAATTATATAACTCCAACTATACGCAATCAGTCTGAATTATTACTTGAATAATATTTAGAATATCACTCCTTATTGCTATAATCCCTTACTAATACTCATTATTTAGGAGTACAATATCATTGTGTTCTTTATTTTGTGCACACAGATTTGCCTGGACTTCACTGTGCTCGGTATATCCAAGGATTACAACAGGAAGCCCACCAAGCCTTAAATGAGCATGTGAAGATGATCCAGCGATGGGATCACTCCAGATTCACCAAGTTAATTATTGTTCTGTCCTTGTTGAGATCTATCAACGCAAACGCCATTGCTGAACTGTTCTTCAGACCCATCATTGGCTCTGTGAATATGGACGACATGTTATTGGAAATGTTGGGTGCAAAAATATAATTGTTCTCGACTGACGGACTTTTATTTGAAGTGACAAATTAATATAATAGGAAGTGTACATAATCCAAGCATGACAGCGGGGCAGCTGCACAAAGGCCTGACCTGATCCATGAACATGGTTGCTTGGGCGTATGACTCATATATGTGCCCTTGAGTAGGCTTTCTGTAGTTTTCAAGGTACAGTAGTGTGCTTGACCTACTTAGGTTCTATCTCTTTTAGATGAACAGATACAGCAAAGCATATATAGCACTAAATGTTTATACAATGCCATATTCATATACGAACGTTCAATGCAGTTATTATAGACGATGGCAAATCATTATTGCCTTTAGAATTGCATTGGTGTCACATTTTTTATTGCATTATCAATATCTGGTGTAATACATGGTATGTTTGCTAAGGCTATAACTGTACAAATAAATGATGTGGATGTATGAGACTTTGGAGCCAAAGGTTAAATAGGCAAGACCAGCTTTAATTTCCAGCATATGTTGTGTCTAAATGCAAGTGAATGGTAGTTAGTAGAAAGAAATACATATTGTGTCATCTGTTTGATAAGTAAACTCTAAAAGGGCTACGTATATGTCAATTCTATTGAATTTAGATTATTTGGTTCATTTTTTTAATACTGTTATGTAATAAAGAGTAGCAGATAAGCCATTTGCACTTCTTAGAACGGAGCAAGCCTATTTTGAAGAGGACTAATCAGCTGATCCTTACATTTCCCTGCGGATTAACAAAGGAAATGTAAAACTAGTATTTTATGGGGGATTTACTGTTAAGGTACCGTCACACTAAGCAACATCGCTAGCAACATCGCTGCTGAGGCACAACTTGCTAGTGATGTTGCTGTGTGTGACATCCAGCAACGACCTGGCCCCTGCTGTGAGGTCGCTGGTTGTTGCTGAATGTCCTGGACCATTCTTTAGTTGTTGCTCTCCCGCTGTGAAGCACACATCGCTGTGTGTGACAGCGAGAGAGCAACAACTGAATGTGCAGTGAGCAGGGAGCCGGCTTCTGCAGACACTGGTAACCAATGTAAATATCGGGTAACCAAGAAGCCCTTTCCTTTGTTACCCAATATTTACCTTCATTACCAGCGTCCGCCGCTCTCACGCGGCGAGTGCTGGCTCCCTGCTCCCTGCACACATAGCCAGACTACACATCGGGTAATTAACCCGATGTGTACTCTGGCTAGAAGTGCAGGGTGTCAGCGCTAAGCTGTGTGCGCTGGTAACCAAAGTAAATATCGGGTTGGTTACCTGATATTTACCTTAGTTACCAAGCGCAGCATCGCTTCCACGTGTCGCTGCTGGCTCAGGGCTCGTCCCTGGTTGCTGGTGAGATCTGCCTGTGTGACAGCTCACCAGCAACCCGTGTAGCGACGCTCCAGCGATCCCTGCCAGGTCAGGTTGCTGGTGGGATCGCTGGAGCGTCGCTTAGTGTGACAGTACCTTAAGTACCATATTTATTTGGATTATAAGACACACTTTTCCTCCAAAAAATGCAAAACGGAAAACGAAAACGAGGGGTGCATTTTAAAATCCAAATGTAGCTTACCGGGTGGTGGTGAAGATGGGTCACAGGAGGCAGGGGCAATGCTGTGCACTGTGCTGCAGGCGCCGCTCAGTGTTGGGGCTGTGGGCAATGCTCTGTGTGGCGGGCGGTGAGGTACAGGCCATTCTGAAGATGTCGGCAGTGAGGACTTCAAATAATGGCACCCAGAGTCTATGCGTGCGCAGATGGAGCTCTAGGCTTAAACTCTCATCTGCGCATGCAGTACATCCGGCCCATTGATATCTCAGCAGCAGACTTAAGGAAAATGGTGCACGGAGGTGGCACGTGCACAGATGAGATCTTGGTTTGTCACTGAGTCGATAACTCAATCTGTGCATGCGCCGACTCCAGCAGCCATTTATTTGAGGCCTGCATCGGCGACATCTTTAGAATGGCCCGTGCCTTACTGCCCGCAGCGAGCACCAGCACAGAGCAGCGCCCACTGCTCCCGCACAATGCCGCCACCCGCAGTGAGCATTTGGGCCCCCCTCTGCACTGCCTGCATGCATCGCCGTACTCCAGAACCACCCTTGCCTTCCGTGACCCCCACTCCACCACCTTTGCCACCACTCCTTCCACCGGATTATAAATCGGAACCCATTTTTTTTTTTTTACCTTTTATTTTCTCTAAATTTGGGGTGTGTCTTATAATCCAGTGTGTTTTCTAAAACAAAAAATATGGTATATACTAAACAGATGAAATTGCATCCTCCCTGGCTCCTGCAGTAAGGAACACCTATGTGCATTTACAAACTACCACTCAGCCTTCAGCATTTATTGAAATACTATTTTAAGTTTTTAACTGCAGTTTTGTTTTCCCCCATAATATACTGTGTACATATATATATAGATGATAATATATATATATATATATATATATATATATATATATATATATATATATATATATAAAATCATCTATATGATTCCTCCTTCTGTGCCAACTTCAGAAAAGCCTCTCTGTGAGATGTTACTGCTTTCTCATTCCTTTTACTTTCAAAGCGAAAACTATGAAACAGTTTCTGTTATTGTGGTTTACAGTATTGTATAATATGTAACTTATTGTTTTTACAAAGACAATATTTTTTTAATGCAATAAAAATATTCTTGAAAATATTGTGGTTTGCTCTGTTATGTTTGCGGAATCCTAGCTTCATTTAAAGGTTTTTTTTTCTGGTTTAGAAAATAAGGTTTTTATATATACCATAATAAGGAATTCTAACAAACAGTGCCAAGAAATGTCTCTAACTTATATTGTATAGACACAACATTAATATCAATAAGAAGTGCTCCAGTCCTAATTTGTACTGTGTCGATGCTATTAGTGCACCTTATCTTTAGGGGTCTCGGTACACAAGACTACTACAGTATGTATAATATTGTATAATATTTAAAAAAAAATGTTACTATTTTTTTTGTTAAGTTATTGAGATAGAACAGGGCAAAAACACTACTGAACACAGCCTAGAGAAAAACCTCTCTTTCCTTCTTTGTTGAGACACCAAGGGGATCCTGGATGACGGGGCCCATGTCATATTGTTCAAATCTCTTAGCTGATTAGATGAAATAATGTCAAAAACTGAAAAAGAAGAAAACCACTACACCAAAGAACTACAGGCATCCAGTGACACAAAGAGGAGAGTTAAAAGTGATGGTCTAATAGTCCAAAAAATGTATAAATAAATATTTATACTATGAACAGTAACTTTAACTCTTCTAACTTTTAAAGTTTTAATGGTGTAGATGAACGAATATGCTGAAATTTGGTTAGTAATATTTTGCCTTTCATACGTCCTTCTGCTACTGCTCCTCACCTAGTCCTCCCCTTGCTTACTTCCTCCATCTTGCTACAGTATTCTCTTCCATCTTCACTCTACTGCATCTCTGGCGCTGACCAGACTTCACGAGACATCATTATGACACGAGGCTTAGTATGTCCCACAGAGTTTTGCACAAACTTCGCTCACTATCATGGTGGTGTTGGGCACTGTTCAGATTCTGACATTCTGCCCGATGGTTTTTCTGGTTTCTGGGATCAACATAGTCAGACTCGGGCTTCAACTTGCTTTGTGCTGATTCATAGGAAGGCTAGCAAGAGTTACTTTCTACTGGTCTGCTTGCTCTTTTGGACACATGTTGTGGGGATGCCTATCACATCTGATCCTTTCAATTTATGCTGGTTGAAACCTTCCATCCATGCCAGTTGTAGTTTATTCTTTGTTGGTCTGTGAGTGACGTCCCAGATAAAGGTTTGCCAAGTTCAAATTCTAAACAAGCCTTGCCCATTTGGATTCGTGTTGAGAAGCCTGAGCACTTTTCTCAAAAATTGGCAATGTTTCACTTTGTTCAGTAACTGTTCGCGGTTGCAATAACTTTGGCTAGGATAGAATTGCTCTATAATGAGCACGGGGAGATGTTTGATGAGGGGAGAGGGTGGGGAGAGGTCTGAGGAGCGACAGACTGTTTTTTTTTTTCTAAATGTGTGGCTGTTCCAGCAGCCAATCAGGGCTCAGAAACCATGTTCAGACACAAGGGCTTTGTCCCTCTACATATAAGAAGTGGACATGTTCCATCTGCACCATTTTGAGACTGCTACAGATTGGGACAGTTTTGCTGCTCAATATAAACGCAGATAAATAAAAAGTCACAACTGTGGTCCTGGCACCAATCGACATTTTATCATCTAAATCGTGATTGCTAATTCTGTGGTCTTGCTAGTATTTTAAATTTCAGCATCTAAATTCTGATAGCTAAATCTGTGGTTCTGCGGCCTGCCCCAAATCAACATTTCAGCATCCTAATAGTGATTGTTACTTCTGTGGTCCAGCCAAAAATTGACAATTCATCATCTAAATAGTGATTTCTACTTCTGTGATCCAGCCCAAAATTGCCATTTCGGTATCTAAATAGGGATTTCTACTTCTATGGTCCAGCCAAAAATTGCCATTTTACCATCTAATAGTAATTGTGATTTTTACTTGTGAAGTCTATCCACAAATTGTCATCTCAGCAAATAAATACTGATTGTTAATCTAGTGACAGGTGACAGACAGGTGTGGGTCTAGAGTTGTGAAACAGCTGGTTAAAAGAGGTGGAGGGTACATCAAAAATTAGAGGGAAATCCCAAGGTAGTGGTAGAAGGGGGAATAAGCATGGTGTTTGAGGTTTATATGGGGTAGGTGCTGATGTTACTGAAAGCTCTACAGAACAAACACCGGATCGTCCTATCCAAAGACAACTGAAAACTTCTGTTACTGGACGGGCTACTCGACTCCCTTTCTTTGGCAGCCGCACAGCTGTTCAACTTGTAGATGAGGGCCAGAAAGAGCATGTGCTACAGTGGATGGAAAGCACTTCATCAACGGGCCTCTCCTCCTCTTCTCCACCTTAACATTACACACAGTATAGTCCTCAAATGTGGCACTCCAATTACCCTTATTTCTTCCATGTCACAATTCTCGAACAACCCAATTGACTATGGAGAACAACAGAGCTTTTCACACATTCTATTCCATGGACATCAGATGTCTACTCCAAAGATTCCTAGAGTCAAAAGGAGGAAAGCATCTTCACCGATGCATGCCAAAAATCTTTGTCAGTTGGGTTTGGGGTTGGATGATGTAGGGTCTGAGCAGAATCCTGACCCTCATCACCAGACACTCATTAATTTCCAGGGGTGGAGGTGATCATGATGAGACTCAGATACTCAAGTTGATTAAACCTGGCTCTCGTTGCGAATTTTAGGTGCTCAGAGAAACAAAAGTTCATCCAATAGCCGAATAGCTCTGGCACACTTGTCGAATGAAGACAAGGAAAAAGAATTTTTTTGCTGCTCAAGTGAATTTATAGATTTGTGCATAAAAATAGATTAAATCTCATCCCCAACGTTTCAACCATATATTTATGGTCTTTCTCAAGGGTAGGATTTATCTATAAGGGAAAGTCGGGCTAATGAGTAATATATGACGGATGATCGCCAGGAGGGCATCTCCAGTAGACTAACACTGCATCCTGCTTTTGGACACGGATTTCAATAATTACCACTTGACATCTTTAGTGCATAAGGATCTCAGGCTTGCCAAATACATTATCTTATTTTGGCGATCATCCGTCATATATTACTCATTAGCCCGACTTTCCCTTATAGATAAATCCTACCCTTGAGAAAGACCATAAATATATGGTTGAAACGTTGGGGATGAGATTTAATATATTTTTATGCACAAATCAATAAATTCACTTGAGCAGCAATAAAATTCTTTTTCCTTGTCTTCATTCCACAAGTGTTCCAGAGACTCAGATACTGCCATGTCTCCACCAGAGTCTGCTCCTGTGGCTTCTGTCTTGGTCAACAGCCACCGGCATATTCCCGCTGTAGGCGGTGCTGGTGATGGGTGAGGAGTCGGTATCAGTGGCTCTGGCGAGCACTGCCCATCGACTGAGCTTAGTGTCACTGGGATCAGAAGTACCACTGGCTGACTGTGGTGGTGGGTGCTTCCCAGCTGATGTTATCAGCTCCGAGCTCCAGCCAATGGGAAAGCACCACACCCTTCTTATACTTTTAGTGGTCTGCTAGACTCTGTGAGAGATAGCCTATAGTTTGTTACTGCTACTCATTTTTCTGGTTCTGTCCGCACCTTGTGGTTTTTGTCCAGTTTGAACTTGGCCTATTTTCTGACTATTCTCCTATCTGCTGTTTTGTACCTTGCTGACATCTCCGTTTTGACACTGTCCACATTTGCCAACTACTCTTTTACCTGCTGATTTTGCCCCTTTTTGTATTTCTTGGTTTTTGACCCTACCTGGCGACTATCCCAGTCTCTGGACTGCAGCCTTTCCATAGGCAGCAATCTCCTGGACCTTGCAGTAAATCCAAATCCCAGTATAGGGGTTAAAAGGTTTTGGGGTACCTCGGGATCCTGTTTAGTGGGTGGCTTGTGCCTAGTCTGTCTGTGATAGCCATTCTGTGTATGTGGCCCCAGACAGCCATCTCAAATACCTGAGATGCATGCGTACTGTATCGTGCTGTCAGGGCAGGAAGAGGAGGAGGATCACTGTCAGGTTGAAGAGTGGGACAACAGAGAGTATGAAAATGAGGTTCTCGATCCCACTTGGTGTTAACTCAGAGGCATGCAGCTGAGTAACTCAGCAAAGGAGGTGGTGGAGGAGGAGGAAGACGAAGAGGTTATGTTGCCACTTCCCGCAACTCTGCATGTGGCCAGCAGTGGTCGCTTACCTGAAGTTTTATGACTCGGTAGAAGCAGAGATTCAAATAATTTGACTACCACATGCATGAATCAGCACATGCGCAACCATCATGCAGAATTTTGAGATTCCTACTGCTCTAAAACGTGGCCTAGCGGCCCTTGCCAACCACTGGCTGCCCCATCAACTATGTCTGCTGCTTTTTCCATGTGTTACCATGGTTAAGTGTTCTCACACAGATCTCTGGCCGCAAAACCTCCACTTGTATTCCCGCTACAGTCAGGATGAGTGAAAGCCCATCAACTGCTACAGGTGTGGACATACCTGGTGTTTTTGAATGATCTTAGACACAAAACACACCACATCTTTCTGAATCCACCCTAACGTCTCTGTCTTCTCCTCCCTTACAGTCAACCAGTTTGTCGTGTACACCTAACTCCACACTCTCTCATCACAGCAGTCAGCTCTCGGTCCCACAGTTCTGGTCACATAAAAGAGTATTTCCTCCTACACATGCCAAAGCTAAGAGCTTGAACTTTACCATATCTAAACTATTGGCCACGCAAATGCTGCTTTTCTGACAAGTGCATACAGATGGTTTCCGAAAGCTAATGGCTGTGGCAGTCCCACAGTACTAGTTGGTTAGTCGCCACTACTTCTCTAATAAAGCTGTGACTACGGTACACCAGCATGTCACAGAAAACATCACCCATTCCTTGAAAAACTCTGTGTTTGATAGGGTGCATGTCACTACTGACAACTGGATGAGCAAGAATGGCCAAGGGCATTACATCTCGCTGACTGGGCATTGAGTGACTCTGGTGGCTGCGGGGGCAGGTTGGGAAGGAACTGCTCCATAATTCTTGAAATCCCCAAGGCTTGTGGGACAAACCTCTGGATATACAACTTCCTCCACTGCTTCTCCCTCGTTCACCTACTCTAGGGCTTCCATGTGCTCCCTCAACCTCTCCCTTAATGTAACACATGTTACAGTGCAGAGAGAATCCTTCCCACCTTCGTACAGTGCAGCCAGGGCTCACCACAATCAGACAGTGTTGAAATTAAAATGCATTGGAGAATGCAGTCACACAGCTGAAGAGTTTTAGACAGCTATCCAGGCCGAATTTCAGCAATGGCTGTCTTCACTGAATCTGGAGCCAGGGAAGGCTGTGTGCAATAATGGTGGGAACCTGGTGGCGGGCCTACACGTAGAGCACAGCACAGTGGCTATAGAGGAAGGGAGCAGGTCCTGGCTTTGGAACTGAGACAAGTGAGTAACCAAGCAACAGGTTTACCATTTGAAAAATGAAAAAGCAATGGATTTTTAAAAAGCCATGCAAAAAAGTATCCCTCATTTAAAAGTAGTTTAATAATTATTTAGCATTTACAGGGTAGGGTTCATAGTAAAAATAAAGTATAGCTTTAAAACACAATGGGCAAAGGAAATGTGTGACTATCAGCTGTGGCAGTGAAAATGACAGCAGACACTGCACTGTGTAGAATATGATGGAAAAGGGAAAATAATGTCCAGCTGTTTAGGGTTACAATTGGCAGCCCCAGTAGCAATACAGATGGACAGGCATATATGTGGCTGTCTGTTGGCAATGCCAGTGTAAGGAACCACACAGTATGGAAAATGGTGGTACAGACAATGTAATGTCCAGCTGTGTTGGGTCAGTACTGGTAGCTCTGGCAGGATCTGTACAATATAGCCATACACCGTGTGCAGCATTATTAGGCAAGTTGTATTTTAGAGGATTTATTTTTATTATTGATCAACAACTATATTCTCAATCAACCCAAAAGACTCATAAATATCAAAGCTTAATATTTTTGGAAGTTGAAGTTTTTTTAGATTTGGCTATCTTAGGAGCATATCTGTTTGTGCAGGTAACTATTACTGTGCAGAATTATTAGGCAACTTAATAAAAAACAAATATATTCCCATCTCACTTGTTTATTTTTACCAGGTAAACCAATATAACTGCACAAAATTTAGAAATAAACATTTATGACATGCAAAAACAAAACCCAAAAAAATTAGTGACCAATATAACCACCTTTCTTTATGATGACACTCAACAGTATACCATCCGTAGATTCTGTCAGTTGCTTGATCTGTTTACGATCAACATTGCATGCATAAGCCATCACAGCCTCCCAGACACTGTTCTGAGAGGTGTACTGTTTTCCCTCCCTGTAGATCTTACATTTTTTGAGGGACCACAGGTTCTCTATGGGATTCGGACAAGGTGATCAAGGGAGCCATGTCATTATTTTTTCATCTTTTAGACCTTTACTGGCCAGCCACACTTTGGAGTAGTTGGATGCATGTGATGGAGCATTGTCCTGCATGAAAATCATGTTTTTCTTGAACAATACCGACTACTTCCTGTACCACTGCTTGAAGAAGTTTTCTTCCAGAAACTGGCAGTAGGTCTGGGAGTTGAGCTTCACTCCATCCTCAAACCGAAAATGTCCCACAAGTTCTTCTTTTTTTCCACCTTGCTGGCGTCTGAGTCGGAGTGGAGCTCTCTGCCCTTTACTGATCTAGCCTCTGGTCCATCCATCTGACCCATCAAGAGTCACTCTAATTTCATCAGTCCATAAAACCTTTGAAAAATCAGTCTTAAAATATTTCTTGGCCCAGTCTTGACGTTTTACGTCTTATGTTTCTTGCTCAAAGGTGGTCGTTTTTCAGCCTTTCTTACCTTGCCCATATCCCAGGGTATGGCACACTTTGTGCTTTTTGAGACTCCAGTAACGTTGCAGCTCTGAAATATGGCCAAACTGGTGTCAAATGGCATCTTGGCAGCTTCATGCTTGATTTTCCTCAATTCATGGGCAGTTATTTTGCGCCTTTTTTGCCCAACACGCTTCTTGCGACCCTCTTGGCTATTTGCCATGAAACGCTTGATTGTTCGGTGATCACGCTTCAAAAGTTTGGCAATTTCAAGACTGCTGCATCCCTCTGCAAGACATCTCACAATTTTGGACTTTTCAAAGCCCGTTAAATCTCTCTTCTGACCCATTTTGGCAAAGGAAAGGAAATTGCCTAATAATTAAGCATACCTTATATAGGGTGTTGATGTCATTACCCCACACCCCTCCTCATTACAGAGATGCACATCACCTTGTTTACTTAATTGGTAGTTGGCTCTCAAGCCTATACAGCTTGGAGTAGGACAACATGTATAAAAAGTATCAAGTGATCAAAATACTAATTTGCCTAATAATTCTGCACACAGTGTATGACAAAATGGACAGGCAGTAGATCTGTCATTATTGTCTGTGGCAATAGTGAAATTAGTTCACAGTAGATGTGTGGCAGTCTATAGGCAGTGGCAGAAACCAAACAATATAGCACTTAATGTAAAAAGAAAGGATATATCCAGTTGTGCAGGGTCAGCACTGACAGCCTGCAGGAACAGCACAATATAGTTTTAATATTATGGACATGCAGGCTATGTCCTGCTGTGTGGTAACTTGGGCACTGGTGACAACAGAACAGTATAGTTCTACTACAACGAACAGGCAAGCAGATGATGTGGCTTAACTAATCATTGGAATTACAGCTCAAATTTGGAGAGGATAGGGTTAATAGACCGCGCTGCTGTAGAAAAGTGGATCCATGTACAAGGAATAATTTATTTTGTCTATACGTTTCAAAGCCTCATAGTCTCTTCCTTAGGACAAATCATATACTATTTGTGCTTACTGTCTCTTCCAGCAATTGTAATCATTGGAATTAGCCATAGCTGAATGAAGATCGACAATAATGCATGCCTTATTCATTTTGACAAATGTAAGGTTTTCCTATTTTCTGGTGGAGAACCTTGTGTGTGACATAGCCAGTCAATGCAATGATTACCCTTTCAGTCACTACACAGTAAGCTGGACAAGGTGGTATGCCCATGGAAAACTGCTTCATTTTTTGTCATTAATCAAATCTGCTGACCCAGAAATCTATATGTCAGGGATCCAAGTATTGTTGAAGAAAGGACACTGTCCATTTATGGTGAAGTGTCAGAGAAAATATCAGGTCCATCATGTCATGTGTACTGTAATCACTGCTTCTGCCTTAGCTACTGGTTGTAGTCCTTGCACTAGCACACATGAGGCAACATTGTATCTGGAAGGAGTAGAGAGGGCTCCCCTGATAAGGCGTGCATTTGTTACGTATCCACCCCGACAAAGGGTTATCGTACAAAGAACACAGTACTTTGACTCCTTTTCAGAATCCAGAAAAATTTAAACCATTTTACATTTATATAGATATTCAAAAAAGTATGGCTATCCAATCATCATTCCCTTGACTAATACCAATGATACTCCTGTCATCCCACAAGAAATTGAGCAGGCAGCTTGCTATGCTCACCAGTTTGCACTGTGTCTGAGTTTTGGTTTTCCCCTGTCTGTCTTAATCTGTGTTACCATCACACACCTGCCCTTTCCTTCCCTGGGCGGTAACAGATTAGATCTGGTCATGAGAATAGACAGGTATGGGACTCAGGCATCTCCACCATTAGGTGTAACCCTGAAGTTAGAGATAGCATAGGGTACCTTAGTATGAGGAACAGCAAAGGAGCCCACTGTCCCCGACAATCGTGGGCAGCTGCAGGCTGCTATTTTTAGGCTAGAAGGCCAATAACCAAGGGCTTCTCGAGCCTCAGAATACCAGCCCACAGATCGCGCGCTTTATAATGGGTATCAAACATTGAGGGGACTGCACACCATTTTTGTAAATTATTTATTTAAATAATTGAAAAAAAATGTCACATGCGGTTCCTCTTATTTTGATGCACAGCCAAGATAAGGGCATGGCTGGGGGCTGAAGTTTGTAGCTGTATGCTTTATGTTTGCTGCTATCAACATATAGGGGAACCACATGGCATTTTATTTATTTATTTATTTTACACCAGCAGTATGACACTGTCAGAGAGGGTGGGGGCGCGGTCTGACTGTAGGCGGGGAAAGCAAGGAATATGTATGAGGGATAACTATCGGCCCCAGAGGTAGCGCTGCAGCTGCGGGGAGATTCAGTCAGTTCGTGCTGCATTAACTATTTAGCTTCCTTTTTTTACAGTGGCCAGTCACAGCCATGACAAACTTGACATGGCTGTGATGGGCATGGAGAGGATGGTTTTTGCCATCTGAATATTTACTGATCCTTGGCAAGATTGACAACTTTTGCTCTAAATGTTCGGATGTCCGATCCCGATCCAATGCGGCCAAAGATGGTGCGATTTTAACATTTTTCTGTCTTTGACGATTAGGATCGCTCATCTCTAATCGCTATACCACTATGTTACTATTTGTGTTTCTTCATATCACCCAGCAATCAGATAAATGTACAACATGCTAGCCCGATCTATCTTATATACCTTCTCCATGCTGTCTCCTGTGTGTATGTCTGGCATTATTAACTCTCTCCATTCTTTTTAGGATCATGCTGCCATCTTGTGGGCATTTACTGCTATTAATGTTCCAGATCTACACTTCATACTGTGTTCCACAACAATGCAATGTTTTTATTCTGTACATGAACTTCCCACATTTAACTCATGGCAATATATTCAGTCATCTAGATGCTACAGAATCCCAACGTCATGCATATTGTTATCACATTTTCGACGGAGCTACTTATAATAGACATCCACCTTCTCAGCCCATTGTAATGTAACCAATCGACAAAGTGTTTCTCTAATTCAATGTCACATATACCATGCTCTGTGCAATGTTTTTTTGCCATATTTGGTGATAGCATATTTTCTGTTTTAACAATAGTCTTAGTTACTACTTTTTTTTATTGTTTTCCTTACCTTTTACTTTGTGCAGCTTGCATTCTGATGAAGGCCGACAATTAAGGACAAAAAAAATAAATTTTTGTTTTTTGATTGTCCTTAATATCTGTTGAAATCACCGCATTTTTTAGTTCATTCTACATTACTATATGGACTGGACTCCTACTCGAGCACTATACTGTACACATTAGCGCGTCATATATATATCTTCATTACATTATTGACAATACCATCTGTAGCGCCCCTGAACCTCTCAGGGCACTACAAGGTACTGCATCCTGTCAAAGATGCAGGGCCTACCCAAGGGACGTGGAAGACCAGTGTTGGTAACATCAAAACACATAAACATCCCCAGTTTCCCCCTCCAAATCAATGGTGACTAACAAGTTTGGGACCCAATGGATGGCCACACAGGGGTGGAGCCGATCCAGTCCACTAGATGACAACCGGGGGGAGGAGTGAGACAACAAGACAGTCTGTAGTGACAGTTATAAGAGACGGACGTGTCTTCAGACAGGGTTGTGTAGCAGTGACCTAGCTGGTGAAGGAGAGAGGTTGCTAGGGAGGGTACGACGAGGTACCCCTGTAACCATAGCACTGATGGGGCACAGGGCCCTAAGTCAAGCGAACACTTCAGGCTACCTGACAAATACCTGCACAGTGAGGGGACCATCCAAGACCTCACTGACCCAAGAATCCGGGAGCATCAGCAGTAACGAGAGAGCAAGGGACCGGAATAGAACACCGACCCTACAGGGTTCACACTGCCTGCCGTATGGATCAGAGACTAACAACAAACAGAAGGGGACCCCCAGACGCTCCAAGCCACGGGGTTCCATCAACCAGTGCAAGGTGCAGGGGAAAGAAGCCACAAGATTACCACTCCGGCACTGGGACTAAGAAACCAGGGGTCAAAACCAGCCGTCCTCAGTGAAGCAGCATTATCACCGCTGTGAGTAAACACCAGTTGCACTGCATTCCCATCATGTGGTCCCCCTTCTTTCCATGCCAAACTCTATCATTCACCCCCTGGGGCTCAGCCCCACTTGCGGAGGGCCCAACATCCAAGCTGCCATCACCACCAGCCCCAGTGGCAATAGACTGTGCAGCGGGGGCTCCATCTACCTAGCCGCAGCCCGCAAGTGGCATCATGACATAAACTCTCTAATCTCCCCTGTATATATAACCCCCTTTTCAAGCGACCCCCAGGGTCACGGAACCTGGCATCAGCCATTACACACCCGTGACACAGCATCCCCGTATATATATGACCCGGGATCGAGTACCCCATAGCCCTGGGGTGAGTCACCATCCAGTATACATATTGTCACATGTATGCAATCTTTGACCAGCTGGTTCTAGATCTAAATGAACAGCTTTCAACACTGAGTTCTGTAGACAATATGGAATGGTGTTTGCTGCTCACTGAGCATGTGCTCGCTATGGGGGAGGATAGTGGTTCAGAGCTTCAGGACAGTGAGGCAGCTAGCTGGATGCTAGAAGGCAGTGTATAGGGAAGAGTGCTGGGGAGACTAGTTCTGATTTTGCACACCCTAACAAGTTTGCGAAGTTTGCAGATGAGGGGAGTATAAGTACAGGAGTAGCAGTGTTGAAGCATAAGATGTTCTTCAAAAGCTAAAGGAGTGTCTATTCCGGTAGGGGAGGATATGTTAGTGCAGGGCAGGCCAGACAGGTACTGGTAGTGGGGTCTCTATTATTAGGGGAACAGATAGTGCAATCTGTCACAAAGACAGGGATCGCTAAATAGGGCACTCAAGTTTGGCACATCACTGATCGGATTGATCAATTATTGGGAGAGGCTGGTGAGGACCCAGCAATCATGGTGCACATCAGCACAAATAACAAAGTTAGAGGTAGGTGGCAGTTCATTAAAGATAATTTCAAGGAATTAGGTTATAAGCTTAAAGCAAGAACATTGAAGGTGGTATTTTCTGAAATACTGCTACTGCCATGTTCTTTGTCAGATGAACTAAAATGGGGAGACAAAAGATGATTTCTTTTTTCCCTGAAGAAGGAGACGGTCTGTTGTCTCTGAAATGCGTAGGAATGCTGTAAATAAAAGAGAAATATTATATCACTTCCAACTCAGTGGTTTTTAAGCGCGGCATATACCCGTTTTTCTTTTGTCCACCATTATTTTTATGTTCTTTGTCAGTGAGGCAGGGGAAGATTAGGTAGATGAATAAGTGGCTCAGGAAATAGTGTAAGAGAGTTTTGAGTTTCTGGAGAAGTGGACTTACTTCTTTGCTGGCTACAGCTTCTATACTAGAGATAGGCTGTGCATAAATGGGGTAGGTGCAGCTGTATTGGGGGAAAAAGCAGCAAGAAGGTGGAAGGCGTGTTTCAACTAGGGACTGGGGAGAGCATTTACTGTACAAGTGGGGAAGATAGTGCAGATAATTACCTGGGCATAAGTAATAAAATTGAGGGTAGTATGGTTGGAAGGGTTAGGACAGTCAATACACTAAGGAGGAATAAAGGTGCAAATGTACTGTATTGTAAAAAGTCTCTTGTTTCTTCCTGGTTTTGTTTTCTCTTCCTGATGCAATGCTGTATGACTGTGCATATCATTACCTCATGCTCTAAGAAGTAAAAAGCTTTTTATCCCATGTAGTTTGCTCTGTGAACTTTCGTCTGCAACTGAGAAACTAGAACCTGTGCAACAGGTTATGGGCCCAGGCACCCAAAGATTCCAGGCACCCAAGATCCCAGACACCCAAGACCCCAGGCACCGAGACCCCAGACATACAGGACACCAGAAAGCTCAGCAAGACCCTGGTGAATGCAGAAGAATTCTTCAGAACAATTCTCTCCAAACAAGTAAGACAAGTTAAAGATAATGAATAGCACAGAGCTAAAACTCAAGTAGCTAAGCTGAATAATGAGAACTATCAGTTGTCTAAAGATGATTTATGGGAAGTAATCACTACAGATAGACCCAATGATAATCAGACATGGGATAAGAAAAATAGACAAGCAAGAGCTACTATCAGCCTATTAGTGGAAGATTCTCAATTAATCCACATAATGAATGAGGATACAGCACATGAAATGTGGGAGGCATTAAGAAAGCTACATGAAAGACTTAGCTTAAATCACATGTTATTTCTGCTAAGAAAGCTTTACAGTATGAGACTGAGTGCAAACAATGACATGCAGGAGCATATATTCTCTATGATGGAAGTGATATCACAGCAGAGATCAATTGGTGAAGATATTAAGGATAGCCATATAACAGCAATATTATTGTGCAGTTTACCGAATTCATACACTGCTTTAATAAATGCACTAGAGACAAGACCTGAAACAGACATTACACTAAAGGCCCCGTCACACTAAGCAACATCGCTAGCAACATCGCTGCTAACAAACAACTTTTGTGACGTTGCTAGCGATGTTGCTGTGTGTGACATCCAGCAACAACCTGGCCCCTGCTGTGAGGTCGTTGGTTGTTGCTGAATGTCCTGGGCCATTTTTTAGTTGTTGCTGTCCCGCTGTGAAGCACAGATCGCTGTGTGTGACAGCGAGACAGCAACAACTAAATGTGCAGGCAGCAGGAGCCGGCTTCTGCGGAGGCTGGTAACCAATGTAAACATCGGGTAACCAAGAAGCCCTGTCCTTGGTTACCCGATATTTACCTTTGATACCAGCCTCCGCCGCTCTCACTGTCAGTGCCGGCTCCTGCTGTGTGCACATTTAGCTGCAGCACACATCGGGTTAATTAACCCCATGTGTGCTGTAACTAGGAGAGCAAGGAGCCAGCGCTAAGCATTGTGCGCTGCTCCCTGCTCTGTGCACATGTAGCTGCAGCACACATCGGGAAATTAACCCCATGTGTGCTGTAACTAGGAGAGCAGGAAGCCAGCGCTAAGCAGTGTGCGCTGCACCCTGCTCTGTGCACATGTAGCTACAGCACACATCGGGAAATTAACCCCATGTGTGCTGTAACTAGGAGAGCAGGGAGCCAGCGCTCAGTGTGCGCTGCTCCCTGCTCTCTGCACATGTAGCTACAGCACACATCGGGAAATTAACCCGATGTGTGCTGTAACTAGGAGAGCAGGGAGCCAGCGCTCAGTGTGCGCTGCTCCCTGCTCTCTGCACATGTAGCTACAGCACACATCGGGAAATTAACCCGATGTGTGCTGTAACTAGGAGAGCAAGGAGCCAGCGCTAAGCATTGTGCGCTGCTCCCTGCTCTGTGCACATGTAGCTGCAGCACACATCGGGAAATTAACCCCATGTGTGCTGTAACTAGGAGAGCAGGGAGCCAGCGCTCAGTGTGCGCTGCTCCCTGCTCTCTGCACGTGTAGCTCCGTGCGGTGGTAACCAAGGTAAATATCGGGTTGGTTACCCGATATTTACCTTAGTTACCAAGCGCAGCATCTTCCAAGCGGCGCTGGGGGCTTGTCACTGGTTGCTGGTGAGCTCACCAGCAACTTGTGTAGCCACGCTCCAGCGATCCCTGCCAGGTCAGGTTGCTGGTGGGATCGCTGGAGCGTTGCAGTGTGACATCTCACCAGCAACCTCCTAGCAACTTACCAGCGATCCCTATCGTTGTTGGGATCGCTGGTAAGTTGCTTAGTGTGACTGGACCTTAAGGCCACGTCACACTAAGCAACATCGATAGCACCATCGCTGCTAAGGAACAACATTTGTGACGTAGCAGCGATGTTGCTAGTGATGTTGCTGTGTGTGACATCCAGCAACAACCTGGCCCCTACTGTGAGGTCGTTGGTTGTTGCTGAATGTCCTGGGCCATTTTTTAGTTGTTGCTCTCCCGCTGTGAAACACACATCGCTGTGTGTGACAGCGACAGAGCAACAACTAAATGTGCAGGCAGCAGGAGCCGGCTTCTGTGGACACTGGTAACCACGGTAAACATCGGGTAACCAAGAAGCCCTTACCTTGGTTACCCGATGTTTACCTTCGTTACCAGCGTCCACCGCTCTCAACTGTCAGTGCCGGCTTCCTGCTCCCTGCACACGTAGCTGGAGTACACATCGGGTAATTAACCCGATGTATACTGTGGCTAGAAGTGCAGAGAACAGGGGCCGGCACTGACAGCTGAGAGCGGCGGACGCTGGTAATGAAGGTAAATATCGGGTAACCAAGGTAAGGGCTTCTTGGTTACCCGATGTTTACTGTGGTTACCAGCGTCCGCAGAAGCCGGCTCCTGCTGCCTGCACACGTAGCAGAGTACACATCGGGTAATTAACCGGATGTGTACTGTGGCTAGGTGTGCAGGGAGCCTGCACTAAGCGGTGTGCGCTGGTAACCAAGGTAAATATCGGGTTGGTTACCCGATATTTACCTTAGTTACCAAGCGCAGCATCGCTTCCAAGCGGCGCTGGGGGCTGGTCACGGGTTGCTGGTGAGATCTGCCTGTGTGACAAGCTCACCAGCAACCCATGTAGCAACGCTCCAGCGATCCCTGCCGGTCAGGTTGCTGGTGGGATCGCTGGAGCGTCGCTTAGTGTGACATCTCACCAGCGACCTCCTAGCAACTTACCAGCAATCCCTATCAGGTTGTATCGTTGTTGGGATCGCTGGTAAGTTGTTTAGTGTTACTGGGCCTTTAGAGTTTGTGAAGACGAGACTCATAGATGAATATCAAAGCAGGAAAGAGCAAACAAATTATTCTACTGAAAAAGATGGTGTAAATTGCTCTTAAAGCTACAGAATCAAGGAGACCCTATAATAAAGAGACAAGAGAATGGTTCAGATGTAAGAAAAAGAGACATTTATTACACCATAAAGAGAATACAAAGAAGGTGAAAAACACAATTTCTAATTCATGTGTAAATAATTGGAATGGCACATTTAAAGTAACTGATAAGAAAGATCAACATCAGGTTTATTTACTGACTCAGGAGCAACAAGTCATATGACAAGTAATAAAAGTTTCTTTACTGAACTTGATTTAAATAAGAAGGAAGCCATTTATCTTGCAGATGGGAGCAAAATAACTGCAGAAACTATTGGACAAGGAATGCTAAACTGTTCTAATAAGTATGGGCATGATTCAAAAATACTTGCACAGGATGTGTTATATGTTCCAGGATTAGAAGGAGGATTGTTATCTGCAAAACGTCTAACAGCTACAGGACCTACTGTAAAATTCAAAGATGATGAATGTACAATCCTAGCGGAAAATAAGATAATAACCAATGTCAAAGCAGATGAACATAATATGAATGAATATAATGATGAATATAATCTTGATACATTAAAGTAACAGATTAAGTTGTGTACACATGATCACAAGAATTGTATTCACATGTGGCATAGATGTCTAGGACACAGACATCCTGAAAGTATAATGGAGTTACAAAAGAAAAAAATGACAAAAGCTCTAATGATATCTGATTGCTCAATTACCATAAGATATGAATGTTGTATAACATCTAAAGCTACAAGAACATCTATACCTAAAGAAAGTGAGACACAAAGCACAAGAGCACTTGATTTGGTGCATAATGACGTATGTGGACCCATGAAAGTGACTACATCAGGAGGCAATAGATATATAGTGACTTTTATAGATGACTACTCATGATACACAGTCACATACTTGATCCAGAACAAAAGTGAAGTTTTCAATAATTTAGTAGACTATGTGACCAAGTCGAATAACAAGTTTCAGAGGAAGCCAATTGTAATTAGAAGTGATAATAGAGGTGAATTCACAGGACACAAATAGAAAACTACTTAAGACAAAATGGTATAGAGCATCAAAAGACTGTTCCATACACTCCTGAACAAAATGGAGTAGCAGAAAGGAAAAATAGAACGCTAACTGAAATGATAAGATGTATGCTAACAGATTCCAAACAACCAGAGAAATATTGGAGTAAAGCAGCAATGACAGCTACTTACCTATAAAACCAACTTTTTTCTTTAAAACTGAAAAAAAACCCATATGAACTGTGGCAGGGTAAGAAAGCAAGTTTGAATCATTTAAGAGTTTTTGGATGTAAAGTTTTTATATTTATTCCAACAGAAAAATGTTCCAAATTTCAAAACAGATCCATAGAAGGAACATTTGTTGGATACAGTGAAAATTGCAAAGGATATAGAATCCTAGATCCAAAACAGACAGAGTTATGGTGAGTAACAGTGTGACATTCATTGAGGATCTAAATGAAGACACTATGATTTCACTGGAAACAAAAACTGAGAAAAACAGCAGTGATACAACTGAAAGAACATCTGATGAAAAAGAAGTTGAAATTAATGAAAAACAGAATTTTGAAAGTGAAGAGATAAAACTAAAAACAGAATCAAGACGTTCAATAAGAGAAAACAAAGGAAAACCACCAATACGTCTTTCATACAAGGCAAGTACAAGCAAAATTTATGAACGTACCTCTTGGGAAGACATGTCTCGACTTCCTGAAGAAGAAGCTAATAAATGGATAAAGGCAACAGAAGCAGAAATAAAATCCATGCATGACTCAAAGACATGGACACTGACAGAATTACCAAAAGGAAGAAAAGCTATAGGATGTAAATGGGTTTTTAAAGTAAAATACCAAACAGATGGCACAGCTGAACAATACCGAGCAAGACTCGTAGCTAAAGGTTATTCTCAAAAATATGGACAAGACTATGATGAAACATTTGCTCCAGTTGTCAAATATACTACAATAAGAACTTTGTTTGCAGTTGCAGCAATGAAACAAATGGAGTTGAAGCATCAGGACGTAAAGACAGCATTTTTGAATGGACATTTAACAGAAGATATTTACATGGAACAACCTCCAGGATTCAAGGATAAAAGTAACCCGAACATGGTTTGCAAACTACAGAACAGTATATACGGTTTAAAACAAGCTACTAAAGCGTGGATTGATAAAATCACAGAAGTGCTCACAAATGAAACATTTCAAAGAAGCAAAGGTGATCCTTGCCTATACACAAAAAGACTGATGGACAGATGGATCTATGTACTCATATATGTTGATGATATTTTAGTTTGTTTTGAAAAAGAAAGGGATAAAGAGTACATATTAAAAATTCTGAATCAACATTTCGAGATCAAAGACTTGAAAAATGTGAAACAGTACCTAGGAATACAGATAGAAAGAGAAGAAGATGGAAGTTTCTTACTTAATCAAAATCACATGATTCAAGACATAATCAAAACATTTGGGTTGAAGGATGCAAAAACAGTAATGTTTCCAATGGAAACCAATTATCTTAAAGAGATGAATAGCGAGCAAAATGTGTTACCGAATAAGGAAGAGTACAGAACGGCAATGGGAAAATTACTGTATCTAGCAACTGTCACAAGGCCGGACATATATCTAGAAGGGAACACTGCAATCTCTTTTCTTTCACTTATTCAATGAAACAGAATAAAGGTTTGTTTGCAAAACAAGTGTGGTTTTTATTTTTTGGCTACAGATAGAAACTTGACGTTTCGGCCTCACAGGGCCTTATTCATATACAGTCACTCAATGATAGAAGAGGAAAACTTCAGAAGAGTGAAGAATGAGAAAAAAAAAAATCCAAGCAAGATATATTAAGTGGAGACAGACAGAAAGATAGTCAAGTTTCTATCTGTCGCCAAAAAATAAAAACCACACTTGATTTGCAAACAAACCTTTATTCTGTTTCATTGAATAAGTGAAAGAAAAGAGAGTGCTGTGTTTTCTTCTAGATATATGATTTGGACCCTGGTCCTCTCACTAACACTTCTGAAGGTGCTGTGATTGGAGAGAAAGAGGCGCAATAGAGTCTTACACAGTTTACAGGGTAAGCAAGGAAAAAAGCAATGCACTTACCTGGCAGGGTTGTGCCAGTCACAACCCCTTTGCAGACGTGGATGAGCGCTTAAGTGGTTCAGCAGCAGCCCCACTACAGAGCAAATTTTCAGCGTAAAAAAACTGGGGAAAAATGGTTTTTTTGCCGCGCTAAGAGACCACGAACATAAATATAATAATTTGTTCTTTTATTTAGGTCATTCCAACGCGTCAAAGAAGACGCGTTGAAATGACCTAAATAAAAGAACAAATTATTATATTTATGCTCGTGGTCTCTTAGCGCGGCCAAAAACCCGTTTTTCCCCAGTTTTTTTACGCTAACAATGAACACTTCTGAAGAAAATTTGGGCTGAGTGCACACCAATATTACATTGGACAAGGCCGGACATCGCAGGAATTCTGAGTAGAAAAGTGTCAAAACCAAAAAAAAGGATTGGAATGCCGTGAAGAGAATAATACGTTATTTGAAAGGAACTAGCAACATTAAACTGATACTACCTAAAAGTGATAAATGCACTTTAACTGGATATGTTGGTGCAGATTGGGCTGGAGATCCAACTGACAGGAAATCTACCAGTGGCTATTTTTTCTTTCTCTCAGGTGGACCAATTAGTTGGATTAGTAAAAAGCAATCTATAGTAACTCTGTCATCAACAGAAACAGAATATGTTCCAGCAGCACATGCGAGTCAAGACGTTCTATGGTTAAGACAGTTGCTAACAGACCTAGGACAACCACAGTTGGAACCAGCAAAAATAAATGAAGACAATCAAGGATGTCTTGTTCTTGCTCAGATGGAAAGAGTTAACCCAAGAACCAAGCACATTGATGTGAAGTATCATTTCTTCAGGGATCACCATGAACAAGGAATCCTGAAATTAGAATATTGTCCAACTAAAGAAATGACAGCAGATATTTTCACAAAGGCATTGAATGCTGAAAGACATCAGAGACTAGTGAAGAAATTAGGCTTAACTGAATAAGTCGTTTGCTTACTCACTGTATTGTAAAAAGTCTCTTGTTTCTTCCTGGTTTCATTTTCTCTTCCTGATGCAGTGCTGTATGACTGTGTATATCTTTACCTCATGATTTATTAGAAGTAAAGAGCTTGTTATCCCATGTAATCTGTTCTGTGAACTTTCTTCTGCAACTGGGAAGCTAGAAGCTGTGCAACAGTTATAAGTCTCCAAATATAGTGGAGGCAGCAGAAAATATCCTCATAAAGCAAACAGATGAGACAGTGAATCAAGGAGAAGTCATTATTATGGGAGACTTCAACTACCCTGATATAAATTGGGGAGCAGAAGCCTGCAGTGCCAGCAAAGGAAACAGGTTACTGACAAGAAAAAAATACAATTACCTTCTACAAGTGGTTCAGGACCCAACCATAAAGGGGGGACTACATAGCAAATATACGGGTTGGGGGTCTCTTGGGTAATAGAGATAACAAAATAATACGTTTTCATGTATTCTTTAATAAGTTGTATGGTAGAGGAGCTACAAAAACACTAAGCTTCAGGAAGGGAAATTTAAAACATTTAACATATGAACTTAGTGCCATTTCCTGGGACAATGAGAAATAAAATGACACAAAGCAAATTCAACACTTTTGTAAGTATCCTGAATAGGACTTGTGCACAATGCATACCCTATGGGAATAAACAAGCTAGAATCAGGAGAAGATCACTAAGGCTAAATAGAGCCATAGGGGGAGCAATAAATTATGAAAATAAAGTGTTTCAAGAATTAAAGCAAGAGTGTCGTGATGGGACATTAACAAATTATAGAAAATGAAATAAATTCCGTAAAAAGCAAATGAAGGTAGCTGAAATTTATACAGAGAGACTCATTGCCAGAGAGAATAAAAATAATCCAAAAATATTTTTCATCTACATAAACAGTAAGAAATTCAAAAATGATAGTGTTGGCCCCTTCATTAAGTCTGGGTGGAATGGTGGAAAAGGAAGAAGGAAAGGCCAATCTCCAAAACACCTTTTTTTCTATAGTATTTATACAAGTAAATCTCATGACAGTTGACATGACCAGTAATATCATGAATGCCGCATTAATTGTCACCTGCTTAACTCAGCTGGAAGTATCAAAATCACTAAAGTAGCCTAATCCCATGGCCCGGCTGGCATACAGCCCGCAGTACTGCAGGAATTAAGTATCCTGATAAACAGACCCCTATTTTTAATCTTCACAGATTCCATAATAATAGGGCTTGTACCACAGAAATGGAGCATAGCAAATGTACCAATATACAAAAAGGGGACAAAATCTGAGCCTTAAAATCATAGGTCCGTAAATTTAACTACTACTGTGGGTAAAATTCTTGAGGGTTTCCTAAGAGATGCTATCCTGGAGTATTTCAACAAGCAAAACCACATGACCCAGTATCAACATGAGTCAAACTAATGTGATCAGCTTCTCTGAGGAGGTAAGTTCCAGACTGGACCACGGATAGGTAGTGGATGTTGTCTATATGTCTATTGCTCGTTCATTTACTGTGGATACTGTGCAACCTAAATTTCTTTTGTCAGTCTATTTAATTTGCTTGTTATCCTCATTTTCTGCTATGGCTTTTCTTGATTCAGGGGCCGCCCTGAACTTAATGGATTTTGGGTTTGCTAAAAGTTGTGGCTTTCCCATGGTACCTTTGCAAACTCCTATTCCTTTAAGGGGCATTGATGCTACTCCCTTAGCTGAGAATAAACCCCAATTTTGGACCCAGGTTACTATGAGGGTTGCACCAGCTCATCAGGAGAATTGTACATTTTTGGTACTACACAACTTTCATGATATTTTGGTACTGGGATTCCTTTGGCTGCAGACTCATAATCCAGTTCTAGATTGGAGATCCTTGTCTGTTGTTAGTTGGGGTTGTCAATGTGTTCATAATGACCTTTCTGTGTTGTCTATTTCTGCTCAGACACACAATGTACCTGAATATTTGTCGGACTTCCTTGATGTGTTTAATGAGACTGGATCTGATTCCTTGCCTTCCCATAGGAAGAGTGATTGTGCCATTGAATTAGTGTCAGGTTGCAAATTTCCTAAGGGACGGACTTTCAATTTGTCTGTGCCTGAACATGGTGCTATGTGAACATATATTAAGGAGTCTTTGGAAAAAGATCATATTAGATCGTCATCTTCACCCCTGGGTGCCGGATTTTTCTTTGTGTACCCGAAGGATGGGTCATTGAGACCTTGTATTGACTATCTTTTCCTTAATAAAATCACTGTTAAATATCAGTATCCTTTGCCCCTGATATCAGATCTGCTTTCCAGAGTTAAGGAGGCTAAATGGTTTACTAAACTTGATCTTAAGGGGGTGTACAATCTCATTCGATCTAAGGAGGGTGATGAATGGAAGACGGATTTTAATACCCCTGAGGGGCATTTTGAGTACCTAGTAATGCCTTTCGGGCTCACTAATGCCCCCTTCGTCTTCCAGTCATTCAGGAATGATATTTTCCGGGAACTAAGTGGTAAATTTCTGATCGTCTATTTGGATGATATTTTGATTTTTTTCTGATTGGGACTCTCATGTTGAGCAAGTTAAGACTGTTTTTCAGATTCTTAAGAACAATGCATTGTACGTTAAGGGGTCAAAATGTCTCTTTGGCACACAAAAAAAATTCTTTTTTGGGGTTTATTTTGTCCCTGTCTTCTATTGAAATGGATCCGGTTAAGGTACAGGCCATTTATGACTGGGTTCAGCCTACTTCTTTGAAATCCCTTCAGAAATTTTTGGGTTTTGCAAATTTCTACAGTAAATTTATAGGCAATTTCTCTAGTATTGTTAAGCCTTTGACGGATTTGACAAAAAAGGAAGCTGAAGTTGAGAATTGGACCCCAGAGGCCATTATGGCTTTCCAGGAGCTTAAAAAGAGGTTCACTTCTGCCCCAGTCATGCAGCAACATGATGTTTCTATTCTGTTTCAAGTGGAGATAGATGCCTCAGAAATTGGAGCAGGAGCTGATTTGTCTCAAAGAGATCCTATAACCTCCAAACTGAAGCCTTGCGCCTTCTTCTCTCGGAAATTTTCTCCATCTAAACGAAACTATGATGTGGGTAATCGGGAATTATTGGCTATGAACTGGGCTTTTGAAGAATGGACACATTGGTTGGAGGGGGCTAGACATCAAATTGTGGTGCTCACTGATCATAAGAATCTGACCTACCCTGAATCTGTCAAGAGACTGAATCCTAGGCAGGCTAGGCGGGCTCTATTTTTTACGTGTTTCGATTTTGTGGTCTCTTTTCTACCGAGCACCAAGAATATTAAAGCAGATGCCCTCTCTAGAAGTTTCTTTGTTGATTCTCTTGATGTTGCTGAGCCATCTACCATCCTGAATGAAGGTGTGGTCCTCTCCGTAATTTCATCCGATTTTAGGTTAGCACTTGAGAGATTTCAGGGGAGCAAACCTGAGAGATGTCCTGTGGGGAAACTGTATGTTCCTGATCAATGGAGGAGTAGAGTTATGTCCGAAATTCATTGTTCCGTCTTGGCTGGTCATCCTTTGATTTTTGGTACTAGGGATCTAGTGAGTGGTTTTTTTTTGGTTGCCTTCTTTATTTCAGAATGTCAGGAGTTTTGTGCAATCTTGTGGTTTTTTTTCTAGATCCAAGCCTTGTTGTTTATGTTCTAGTGGGTTGTTATTGCCATTGCCTGTACCTAAGAGACCTTGGACTCATATCACAATGGATGTTTTTTTTTGATCTTCCTGTCTCTCAAAGGATGACGGTTATTTGGGGTATTTGTGATAGATTTTCTAAGATGGTCCATTTGGTACCATTGCCTAAGTTACTGTCCTCATCAGAGTTGGTGCCCTTGATTTTTCAACAGGTGGTTCGTTTACATGGTATTCCTGAGAATATTGTGTCAGGCAGAGGAGTTCAGTTTGTCTCCAGATTTTGGAGAGCATTTTGTTCTAAATTAGGAATTGGGCTGTCTTTTTCTTCTGCGTTTCATCCTCAGACCAATGGTCAGACTGAGAGAGCAAACCAGACTTTGGAAACATTTTTGAGGTGTTTTGAATCTGCGGATCAGGATCACTGGGTTTCATTTTTGCCATTGGCAGAGTTTGGTCTCAATAATAGGGCGAGCTCTGCCACTTTGATGTCTCAGTTTTTTTCTGCAATTTTAGGTTTCATCCTAAATTCTCTTCAGGGCAGGTTGCGGCTTCGGCCTGTCCGGGAGTTGATTCTGTGGTGGAGAGAATGCAGCAGATTTGGGGTCAGGTAGTGTTAAAATTGTTTCAGTCCCATGAGAATGCCCAAAAGTTTGCCAACCGGCGTAGGACTGTTGGTCCCTGGTTTAAAGTGTTGGACATAATTTGGTTGTCCTCCAAAAATATTCCTATGAGAGTTTCTTCTCCTAAATTTAAGACACGATTTATAGGGCCTTATAAGATTTCAGAGATTATTAATCCCGTAACTTTTTGATTGTAAATTTTAAAAGACTAAGGAAGAGCCAATGTTTTTCATAAGTCTTTGTTGTAAAAACATGTAGAACCAGCAGTTCCCACGGTGGTGCCTCGTGATCCTGTGTTGGTAGATGGGGATCTGGAGTATGAAGTAGAGAAAATTTTGGATTCCCGCCTTAATAGACGTAAGCTTCAGTACCTTGTAAAGTGGAAGGGTTATGGTCAGGAGGACAATTCCTGGGTTCTTGCTTCTGACATTCACGCTGACAGATTGGTTCGTGCCTTTCATAATGCCC